>NW_027181726.1:15126237-15729848 GCF_028537555.1 Battus philenor | reverse complement strand
ATCTGAAAGGGAAGTCAGGAATCGATTTCGCGAAATACGATCATACCATTCAACAAACTGTACGTTAAGTGATAATTGCTAAAAAGAAATTCCTTCTTATATTTTTGAATGTAGAATTGTTATGTTAAAATAATAAATTTTTGAAACGTCAGTTCCTTTTCATTTCCGCCGTGAAACCTTATGCTCTTTTGTCGAAGCGAGCCTCCCGGGCCTCTGATTACGGCGTTGTCAACGTATCAAATGAAACAAGTGAGCAGGCTGAGCTTCAAAAGAAACGTTCTGAAGGGTCGTCTTAAAATTTTTCGTAGCACCCCTCCCAAACAACCTACATTTAACAGAGTTTCAGCTGTCAGCTGATTGCGGTGCAGGCACAAAAGGCGGGGCCCTCGCTGAGCTGGCGCCACTCCAAACGCTTTTGTCAACATAGATTGAAATTTTCTCTCGCCACACGTAGCGTTATGGCTATCGGTTTGTTTGTTTTTCCGGAACCTGTGTTCCGGTGTGCTACGACGTAGTAGTGCTACGTCGTAGTAATGTTACTTCGTAGCATAGCTACGCGTGGGAGTTTATGTAACTTATAGCTTCCTCAGGTAGCCTATTTAAATCGCTACCATTTTATTTATATATTGCATAAGTAATTTTGTCAGGTCAGTCATACTGAATGTGTTAATATTGACTTAGCTTTCTCTTGTCGAAAAGTTCACAACACTTATATTCGAATCAATTTTTAAACTTATTTTTCAGTGTATAAACAAAATGACATGTATTTGTATACACAGTTAAATTGAAAGAAATACGTATACTAGAATATAAATACACGAACTCTTAAGTATCAGAGGTTATTTCAAAAAAATCATAGAAGCGATATTTAACGCCAGTACGAAACGACAAAAACAAAGCGAAAACTAAATTAGAACAATATAATCCTGGTAACACGCGACGACACGAAGTTTGTTTTTACAGACACGTAATTTAATATTAGAAACACTAATTTGTCGGATCGTACTGAATAAGTCTGAGTGCCTTTAAAAAAAAATTCTTAGTATACTCTCTTTGATGGCAGGCTTTTATCACAGCATTATACACGTATGGGTTTATATATATATGTGTGTGTGTGTTTTGTACGTTAACTAACCATTACTAATACTTCTACCTTTTCAATCTATGGTTGTCTATTAGAGATTCCCTCGTGTGATAAGACTGCCCATTGTACTTTTTCGTATATTATTTAATATAGAATATTAAATACAATTAAACTGTTTTCTTATATGAGACATCAAATTATATGTTTTTAGAGAAAGCTTAGTATGTATTGACTTTCAAAAAGCTTACAAATCAATTATAATTTTTAAATAAAAAGATTCGAATGTTCAAACAAGGTCTGAACTGCCCTTTTGGGCGACGAAACTAAATTTAGTATTGGAAAACTGTCCATTACATGCAGCGACAAAGGCAAAAGCTTATTCGACGCCTGAATATAAAGCTTTCTTTTATTTCAAACATAAGAGGAATTGATGGCAGAATATATAAATGCCTACTTCAATCGACGTTAAGACTAAAGATTATCATAAGTTTTTTTTTTTTATTGTTACAAATCGTAACAAGATATCTATGGGCGGATGTACCATAATCGCCACGTTTGGCAGGCGAGTTGGCGATGACAGTGTAAGTATACGGTACGCAGAGAACATTGCTGCTCATTCATTGGAAACTTGTTTTTGAGCAGTTGCAACAGAGTCTTCTGCGTACCATAATACCACACTATGATCGCCAAACCGCCTGTCAAGTTAGGCGATTATGGTATATCCCCTACAGATATCTTTAGGGGGGAGGCTATGTTTTGCAGTGAACGTTTATTGGCTGAAAAGGTAGTTAACTATTTATTTATTATCACCAATTGGATATGATCAATATGTACCTAAATATTTTGTTTAAATGAAGTTAAGATTTTATGGTATGATGATGAATGATGTAACCTTCGTTGTCTTAAGAGTCATAAAAACATCATAGGAAGAAATAAAACTTAGTATAAAACAGACGGCTAATGATAAATAATAATCAATGATAATGTAAATTTTAACAAATATTAAAGCAAGAAAACAAAACAAAATGTAGATAAAATACTAAAGAGACTTAAGATAGAATGTAACAATAAAATAGGCCTATACTGTCGTAACGTGACCGAGGATAAGATAGAAGGTGACGAATAAAAGGAATATATCAATGAAAAATGTGATAGAGTAATTGTTAAAGAGCGAAAGAAGAGAAAAGAAACTATAAGATAAAAAGAGAACTGAAAAAATTATTCCCTAACAAAACCCTGTGTATCTAAAAAAATATGAAGTAGAATGAGAGGGTCCTTATAGCTTCCTTATAAAAAATCCTGCTGTATAATTATACAGCAGGATTTTTTAACGTTATTTATTAAACATTGAACACTTAACTAAAGCCTTTCATTTACTTACTTTTATTATACTTATCTATCATACATAGGTATGTACTTAAATGAATATGAAATTACGAATTTCACTAGAGGTTTATTCGTTTGAAAAAATACTTAACGTTGTTACAAATAGAGTTTATTTCTGTTCGAAGTGTTTGAGCAGAAAAAAATTTAGGAGGCCGTTTTACGTGAACGGCAAACAAACCCGGGGAAAATATAACACCCATTAGACGGCAATGGAGAGTGTGTAATGCGAAATTGATTCACTAGGAGCGGGTTCCGAGTGAGTTATTGGGGTTTTAGTATTACGTGTTTGTATTATTACGTGCGAGTGAAAATATTTGTTATATATACATTGATGGTTCGGTATTGAATTCATTTATTATTTAGCTATTGAGTTATTTTTTTATTACGTGCCTGTATTTACTTTCGATAGAAATTTTTTCTTGATACATCATACTGTGTTTTATTTCCTTAAATATATATATATATATATATATATATATATATTGTTAAATGTCGAACTTAATGTTTTATTTAGAGTTATTAAAAATTAAAAAGACCACCTAGAGGGCAATGTATTCTAATTTAGCTTTATACGGAATATCTTTTTTAGCTAGGTTTTATTCAAAGTATATAATTTTTGAAGTTGGTGTAAGAAAATTTAAATGTATTAATTTTTTTTTTTTGATTATTTTTCTACAAATTTAACTATAATTTTATCATTTTATTTTAATAATTATTGATTATAATTTATACAAAGAGTATTATATTATGATAAAAAGAATATTATTATTATTAAATATAAGATAGTAAGGAGAAAATAAAATTGCTATATTTTTAATAATCCTTACATAATTTATTTACATTTAAATATAAAGATAATAGGTTATTTAGTTAGAAATGTTAATGAACATAAATAATAATTTAAGAATTTTTAATGCTTAATATGATTTATACCAAATTTATTTACTTTTGGTTTAATTACTATTTTTTTAAATAAATTAGAACAAAATATTAGGAAGAGTATTGATATGGGGTGAAGAGAGATTTGTAGAGTTGAAGGTATATTTAAAATAATTAAAAATTATTCTGTTTATTACAATTATTAGTAGTAGTTCGAAGAATCGTTTGTCTGAGGTGGCAGTTAGCGCAGCAAATAGTTCAACCTCAACCAACTGGAGTTAAGACCCAAAGGTAATCTATTGACCTCCACGAGCTGGTAGATGGCGTGGATAGGATCGACCTTTAAGTGGACCAACCACATACTCGAGGTCGATGAAAGTCCAGCTTTTTTAAAAAAAATCTTTAATTAAAAAAAACTATTTCTTTTAATTCCACGCAGACGTAGTCGAGTGCACAGTTAATCTAATATATAAAATTCTCGTGTCACGGTGTTCGAACTTGAACTCCTCTAAAACGGCTTGACCGATTTTTACCAAATTTAATATGCGTATTTAGTAGGTCTGAGAATCGGCTACTATCTATTTTCTATACCCCTAAGTGATAAAGGTTGTTCACACTTAAAATTTTTTTTTAACGAAATTTTTTGTTTTTATTTTTTTATGATACAACATACAAGAATACATACAACCATAAATTTTCACCCCTCTACGATCAACCCTTATTTTTTATTTGTAAATTAAAATATCAATTTTTTTTGCAAAACGTTTGCGGGATCAGCTAGTGTTTCTTTATATACAATATTTCAACAAACAGAATTTTCATCATTAATATGAATTTAAATTATTGAATTTCTTGCACCATTATCAACGAAAGATTATTTATGGTGACTGCTTGTGTCTGTCGTGTGAACAATGCCAGAAGAATTGGATTGATCTCCTCTATAATGGCATCCTACAATTTATTTAGAAGAAATAATTTTTAAAACAATCTTACTTATACTTAAATTTCGGCTTTAAAGATATATATTATTAAAAGCATTGGCTAATCGGTGTAACATTACTCCTGAGGATGCCCCGTGGAGGGGTAAAACACGTGTTGAGTGATTTAACGATGGTAGTTGCGTAATTCGCATTGTTTGCCGCATGCACATTTATCAGCGGGCTGGCGGGCGGTGCACTTTATTGCACGACTTCTGCTGCATAGCGGAAGTAGCCATATGTTAGTTCATTTCTTACTTGAATATCATAGTCGTGGTCATAGTTCAGGCTATAGATACTTCCAAGGCACAAGCTTCCCCCAAACATATCTATGGAGAGATATACCATAGTCCACCCTTGCCCTTCATAGGTATGGATGTACGTATATATAATGAAAGTTCCGCAAGATATCTTACCTTCCGTTTCTTAGCTTTAAATCTAAAATTAAAAACATATTATTATATAAACCTTATTATATCATTCAGGGGTGTTTAGTTGATTGAAATATGTAGAACTTTGTTTCTTGAGTAAGAAAAGGACCAATATTAAGCCACTTCCGCACATGCAGTGGTAGTCGTGCAACAAAGTGCACCGCCCGCACGACTACCACTGCTTGTGCGGAAGTGGTTAAATATTGGTCCTTTTCTTACTTAGGATGGACTTTCGCAAGGTAACGCCTGATTCTATTAAGTATTTGTTTCTTGACTCATTTACATGATTATTATTATAATTTACACATGAAAAAAACTTTAAATTCCATTTGTAATTGCAACTGTTGAGATCTCTCATCAGGTCTTCTCAACAGATCAGCATACCATTGTGGAATTATGGTATGCAGAGGAACTTGCGATCTATCCTCTTTAAACTTATTTACTTGCAATTACAATCTATAATTAAACCACAGAATGTTAATTATGTAAAATTGTATGTCGAGAATCAAACCCGTTAGCAGTTCAACAAAAGCTCAACCTTCAACCTCTGAGATACCATTGCTTATTTAATATCATCAGTATGTAATAATTTTGACAATGTAGATAAATAAATTTCTTGTATACAATATAGCAGGTTTGCGTTTCTCGGAGATTCAAGCACGTTGCGGTGGGTACAAAAGCGCACTCGGCGCAAAAAGGGCTGGCTGGTTGCCAGCTTCGCTTCTATCAATTTGATATTGTCCTTTCGGGGTAGCGGTATCGCTGTATAACTATTTTTTTATTGTATTGCATCTCACTATCTAAATCGAATTTGTTTTTCTATCTCCTTTAAGAAATAATAACGGAGACGAGAATCAAATTCTCGTATATTTTATAGAAAAAAGACAGGTCGATATTTATCAAACATATCGTTGCTCAGAGAAAAGCTTACAAAAAACTCTGTAGAGTTTTATATGTTCTTAACACAGTAGAACAACATTTGTTGCCGAATCAAAGTAACGGTAACAGTATTTCACCTAATTGGCAAGTTAAAGTGATTGCGCTAAAGCCTTAAGGTTTAATAGGACTTCCATGCGCAAAGTAGACATACAATCTCGTTAATGTTTTGTTATTGATGGGATTGGAAGTCTATCAATGCATATACCCAACAGTGGACATCTTTTATCTGGGATGATAATGATAATGATTTTTAACTTAAAAATCCTTTACAAGTTATTTTTGCCCTAAAACACTTTAAATGTTTCAATAAAACACAGGCAGTTCATTCTGACATTTTCATAAATTTTGTTACCAACGTATTTAATATATTCGACAGTATATATAATTATGCGTCCATACGACATACATGTACTAATGAATAAAGCAGTTGGAGTTTCGCTGCGAGAGATTAGAAATGAGGAGATATGTATAAGAAAAAAAGACTGTCTGGCACTAATCGGTGTAACATAACTCCTGAAGATGCCCCGTGGAGGGGTGAAACACGTGTTGAGTGATTTGATGATGGCAGTTGTGTAATTCGCATTGTTTGCATTCGCATTTATCAGCGGGCTGGCGAGCGGCGCACTTTGTTGCACGACTACCACTGCACGTGCGGAAGTGGCTAAATATTGGTCCTTTTCTTACTTAGGATGGACTTCTGCATGGTAACGCCTGATTCCATTAAATATGTATAAGAACTAAGAGATCAGCGACATAGCTCGAAGAATTGGTCTTCTGAAGTAGCTGTGAGCGAAGCACATCGCCCGAGCAACCGTTGGCTGTTCGAGTCGGAAGGTTCTCGAGTAGCTCCCACGATCAGGTAGACGCGGAGTGGGTAAGCCTTCAAGTTAATGGATCGATGAAGGCAGCGTAAGACTGATCATAATTGTGAACTTGGGAGGGAGTCTAAACCTTGCAGAAGAAGTCGGCTGAAAAGAAGAAAATAATTCATCTATTTTAACGGCTTATTATACAATAACATTTTTAAATTCTATTTCATTTTCTTATTATTGTAATTTATATATAAAATTTAACTACTTCGTCAAAATTAAGATTTAGGTAGAAAATTTGATTTGTTCATATACGAATTAAAAACAGATGCACGTTTGAAATGAAATCCAGCAATGATTGTTACAAATAATAATTGAATAACTTGCGGAGACGACTTTAATGTTATTTTCTTTTAAAAACAACATAATCTCAGTGGAGATATTAATTAAATCTAACTCGGGCGTTAAATCTGAACTTAATGCCTTACGTAATAAATGTCACTTTGTAATGAAACAATTTCATAGCCAACATGTTCTCATAAACGTTATATTTTATAGCTGAGATACATTTTTCTTCAGCGCTTCGCAATGAAGAAACTTATGGGCCACGTTCCACGATGATACCAGTTTAAACTGGCCTTAGGGAAGCTAGCGACCATCTCTGAATGGTCCCTGTAAATGAGGGGTATATTAACGCAGGGTGGATCATAAAAGCTGGTCGTCTGATACAATGAGAATGCTACAATGAGAGAGAATAATATATACCCCGACTAAAACAGCTATACTGTCTATCATTTTTTTTCTCTTCGTGGAAAAATGGCCAGCATTATTAATTCGAATGAAGAATAATCCGATTGAATAGGTAATTGCATTTCGCGACCCAGTTTGTTTTCTAAAAGTAGTCGAGACTCTTGAATTGAATTATTATTAAAAGGTATACAGTATATTTTATATGCATAACAATAACTTTAACAAGATCACCGATTTACCTCGAATAATTGCCAGTCTTAGCAGTCATTGGCGAATATAAAGTTCAACGAATCCGCTGGCTTGGTCACTTGGAGCGAATGGGATCGGATCGGAGCGTGAAGGTAGCGTACCTGGAAAAACCGAGGGGTCAAAGACCAGTGGGTAGACCCAGGTATCGCTGGATCGATCGCGTTGAGGCATACTTGCGCGAATTGAATGTCAACCAATGGCAGACGATGGCGCAAGATAGAGGAAAGTGGAAGTCTCTCGCTTCGGAGGCCAAGACCCACTTTGGGTCACTGAGCTAGCGGAGTAGTAGTAGTAATTGCCAGTCTGAAGTCTGGCAAAAGGCACACCCTTTGGGGTGAAAAGGTTCTCTAGTGGCGGCCACGAGCCAGTAGAAGCAGCGTGGCTACCTCCAATTAGGTAGACAAACGCTTTAGCAAAAGTCCCGGAAAGTGGCTGAATGCTGGCAGCGCAGGAATTGGTCCTGCGCTGCCAGCATTCAGCATCATCCCGTCATGGCGGTTATTGGAGCAGAAATATGCTTTTCAGTGAACGTCTATTGGCTAAAAAAGAATAATAAAAAGTTTATTAACAATAATAAATAGTTAAAGTCAAAATCTTAGTATTTTTGTTAAAAATAAACTCAACTTAAAATTAGGTTCATGTAGTTCGTAAAGCGCCATCTATTGAGAAGAACTAACAACTAACTCCGACTGGTTTATTTATTTGTTTTTTTTTTGTTAACGACATTTTTTTCTTTTTACTTAAAATTATAACAATTAATTTTAAAATATCTTTATTCTGAATTTACTCTGAAATAGAGTATATCTATTGGCAGAGCTTTTGACAGAAAGATAGTTGAATAGACATATGTACGAATCGACGTTTTTTGGAGTTCCGGTCAAATCAGAATAACAAAATTGAAAGTTGAAATAAATATATTTAAAAAACATTTAAGTTAAACGGTTTTATTAAAACCCATATTGTGGCGGTTGTGAAATAATATGTACCTAATCCGCCATATCGGAACGGCGTCCATCTTGAATTTTAAATTTTGACATAATCATCGTGTTTTACTAGTGTAGCCTTTTCATTTGATACCCATATTGAAGGGGTTAAGGAAAAATATGTAATCCGCCATTTTGTTTCGGCGGCCATCTTGGATTTATAATGTATTGATTTTAATATATTGTATTGTCATCTAAATTAAATATGTGTACAAAATTTCAGATCAATCTGACAACGGAAAGGTGTTTAAATTTCAATTTCTAATTTTGACCCAAATAAATAAATTCCGTACGGGTCGAACTAAATAAAACTGTTTAAAAAGAAGCCTTTGCAAATTAAACAAATTATTCATAGGATAGCTTTAAGTTGTTCACAATCGTTGAACAGTTTTAGGCTTCTATAACATTTAGTACACAGGATGATAGAGAATAGGTTTAAAAGGTAAAAATGGGCGAATGCATAATTCTTTTTCGACCAATTAATATACATTACTACTGAAAATTATGAACTAAATAAACTGTTGTTTTAAGTTATGACCCAGTTGCATATTAAATTCAATAACTGATATATATAGATTGATAACTATACAGAAGGATTAGAAAACGATAAACCTTTAAATATTTTAACTGAAAATCAAGCTATGTATTTACCGCAATATAAGCATGAAAACTTTAGCTGAAATTAAACGCAGGCCCTGAAATACTACAAAATGAGAAAATACACTAGGAACGTTACACGGATAGCATCCAGTCCACCCGACTGCATCTCGGCTCGTGGATAGAGATAGAAAATAAATAAGACGAGATAAAGAGGGACAGCCGAAATGAAATCTGCCCAGCGCATTCTTATTGTTTGAACTTCAGGACTTACATTACTCCGTCCTCTCATTGTGTCTCTAATGAGAGATTCTTTCGACATGCTAGCGTTGTAAGATGTCGCTTCCGGAAAAATATTTTCACTCTGCACTTTTATGAAGTAATTTCGAGAAGGAAAATTCAACTCGGACAGTTTAGATTGACTAGACTATGAGCGTCGACTTTCACGGTAGGCTTTTGTTTGATATTAAAAAGTATCTTGATGTACGAACACATATGGTCTTACAATATACCTTCGTATATTTTTTTAACGCCACACCTAAAATACTTTCTAGAATTCGTAACACTACGTATACAACTTGTTAATGTGTTGATGTTGTGTTTGAGAAATACAAATTCTACTGCTCTAGATGTATATTCAAATTAATATGAGATAATAGATAATGTATTGTTGTGTAGTTTCTACCTGCTTCTCTTCCACAACTATAATACCTTGCGAAGCAGAGTAAAGTCAAAAGTAAATAGATTTTGAAAAAAAAAAGTTGACAATCAATAAGAGTTCTGTTATAAGTTACAATGTTGAATAAATAAATTTTATTTTTATTTTTAATACGTTGCGTAGTTATTATATTTTAATTTGAGTCGATAATAAAACAGACAAATTAATATATAAATTGTCGATCAATAACAGATAGATTAATGTCCAATGTTGAATTAATTAATTTTGTCTTTAGCGTGAGTTAGGTGTATAATCCTTTTTTTGAGCATTTTTCCTCCATTGCACAACGGAAGGAAGAAATGTAAAGGATTTATTTTTTATTATTATCTTAATTTGTTATTTCCTTTATTATTTCAGTAGTGTCGAAGAGGAATTATTGTTTAGTATTTTTTATTAATACACGAGATGTATATGAGAGTTCACCTATACAAGGATATCGGTGGCCCTGGGCATACGATATGAGACTATTGAACGATGGACCTCACGTTGATATTGGAATAACGACGCATGAAAGGAGGAGGAGGAGGAGGAGGAGGAACTTTTTAGCCAACTATAGGAAATTTACCATACTGTATAATTTAAATTAAGTAAATTTTGAATTGTCGATTATTTTAAAAATATAAGTAATAAGCTAAAGCAGGCTTTGAATGCTGATCTGTTGATAAGAGGCAGTCAAAAACTCAACAGTTGCTCTTTTAAATGAAATTAAACAATTATTGTTATGTACATTATAATATTAACCATATAAATAAGATAGCAAACAAAATTCTACACATTTCCATCAACTAAAAATATCCAACGCCATAATAAGTACATATTTAGTAATACACTTTTAAATTTAGATTTAAAACTAATAGAGGAAATGTCTAAGATATCTCGTGGAACTTTATTATATACGTGTACACTAAAAAATCATAAATGATTTGATGTATTAAATAAATAAAATATTAACGAAACATCGATTCGTATATAAACAATCGTTGTATTGTAGTTACGTGAATAAATCCTATTTCGCAACACAAAGAGATGTGAAAGTGCAAACATTACTGAAAGAAACAAGACGGGAGTGCTTTCGAATGTTTATTTTGTATACACTCGCGTGTTTGTGAGACCGAAATCTTTAAAGGGTTGTGGGACGGAGGCCGATTGCTTTTGATATTGTTTGTTTAATCGAAACCGATTTGTTTCATAAATATTTAACTGAATCAGACGTTACCTTGCGTAACTCCATCCTAAGTAAGAAAAGGACCAATATTTAGCCACTTCCGCACATGCAGTGGTAGTCGTGCAACAAAGTGCACCGCCCGCCAGCCCGCTGACAAATGCGTATGCGACAAACAATGCGAATCACACCACCGCCACCGACAAACTACTCAATATAATTTATAAAAAACTACTTGATGCTATAATAATTATGCTATAAATTTATTTAATGATATGCTTTTAATTACATATTTTAAACTAAGAAACATAAGGTCTATGATACATCATGAAACTTTATTGCATATGTGTACACTCATATCCACAAAGGATTTGGTAACTTTTGGAAGCCGAAATTAAGTTCTTACCTTTTTTTTATATTTACTATGTCTGTCACTATTTTTTATATAAGATTTTAAATGATAGCGCATAAATAGTGTTTAAATTAAAAATGTATTACAAATGTACCGGTAGTATATCAATTTCTTTACACATCTATCTAGGAATCCATAGCTTTAAATAAAATAAACAATGATCGAAGACATGCAATATTTAAAACACAAAACTCATTTTTGTATATACAAAGTGATGACTTTTATATACGATTTTTTTATTGGATTGACATGCCAGTAGCTTATAACATAGCTAAATCTATATAAACAGCTGGTATACAGGGTGTTTGAATATAGTTGTAACGGTTTTAAAATGGTGATTTTATTGTTTATTTGCTTTTAAATTGTTAATATTAATTACAGTTAACTAGTTGTTTCTGTTAACTATGCACTGTCATATTATATTGACCTGTCGCATATAAATATAAATAAATTAATGTTTCATATTTAAATTTGATCGAATTTTATACAGGATGATTGGTAATAGACTTAAAAATAAAATTATAAAATTATTACTAAAATTTCTTACCTTATACAAAAACATTTTTTTCTTTTAAACTGCGATATTTTGATAAATTTTACAATAATAAAATCTATGAAGACATATATTAACAAGTTTTTTATTAGTAAACTTATTATAATTGCATGTATATTATAGTGAAACAAAATAGCGAAACATACCCCATTTAACACCAGGCCATTGTACCAACCAACGTTGCATTATTATGGCAGTAGTAAAAACAACATTAATACGTACATAATGTACCTCATATCAATTAGCTGATACATCTGAGACCATTAACACCTCATTTACGATGTAAAGGTGGATGCTGAGTTGGCAATTAATTAAGATAACAATATATTACGTAAATGCGTACGTGAGTCGGGAGGATATATTACTTCCAAAATTACCTACAAAGCTATTCCTGTTAATGTTATTAGATAAAAGAGAACTAGATGATGATATAGTAATAATATATACTATATTCGTCGTTATTTTGGTCCATGAAGGCTGCGAAATCTCCCTTCCTGGCAGACTGTTTGGCGCTCAGAGGCTTGTATGGTACATTGAGGGCGTTGCTGTCGATACTTTAGAAACTTATCTTTAGGCAGTTGTAATCCTGATTCATGTAAAATTATATCTCGGCATTAGAATCCTATCTATGATCTCAAATCTAAACTAACTTTGGGAAACACTGATCTATAATGGTAACGAAAAAAAATTGTAAAGAATGCTTCTAGACGGATCTTAGGGGAAAATAATTATTTAACACGTTCACTGAGGCTTGAGGCCGATTAAGCCTCATGGTAGACTTTGCACTGGTGCGGCGCGTAAAACTCGTGTTTTCTCTCTAGTGCGGCGGCTGTTTACACTCAACCGTATGAGATATGACAAAGATAAATATAGCTTTCTTTATGTCTGCGAAGCATTGACTCAATATTGTAAAAAAAATGATTGAAACATGAGGCAGAAAAGGCCTCAACCGCACTACTAGGAAGTTCAGCTTGAGGCTGAGTCAACCTCAGCCGCACCAGCTGAAAATTTTTCAAAATTGGGCCCGCAGTGAACGTGTTAACTGAATCGGTAAGTGAAATTGATTGTAGTCGTGATTAAAGCGAATTGACAGTAGCATAAAGTGAAAATGATTATTCTTGTGATAGTTAATACAAATTACACGAAATAAGAAAGTAAAGATGTTAATTTTTTTGATGATTAAAATTTTTGATCCCAAGTTAGATCACCTAGGAGCTAGAAAGTCGATAAAGAAAACTTCGGTTCATCAAAGGAGATGAATATCCAAAGTAAATATTTCTAACGAAATTTTTGTTTCATTTCCTGGATTGCTTCACCTATGCGCTTCACTGGAGTATCCCAAAAAATGTAAGGAAACAAGCAGATGTTTTACATTAGTGTTATTTATGGAAAAACATAAACATAGTAGACATACGTTGCAGGTATATTTTTTTATAAAGCATGAACTGATAAGTTTATGGTTTATACTTGATTCAATGTTTCGCTTAGTTATAAGGTTTTTTTACTTAAAGTAAAAAATGTTTATTTAGTTCAAAACATTCCTGATGAGAATGAGTTAACATGAAATATCATAGCCAAATAAACGTAGTGGAAAAAAATATTTTTAATATATATTTTTTTCCACTCATTCGCGAACCTTTACACCGACGCCACTGGCTGATTCGGGGCCGTTAAAAGGAAATAAAAATTGGCGCAATTACAAGCTCACTTAAGCCTCTTTGAATTTCGAATTCGACAGCGAATCCGGCTGAATTTAAATTAAATCGGGCCGCGTTCGAATTTAGAAAAGTTTTATCGGTCGCTACACCGGCCGCCGTCGGCGACCGATATCCGCCAGGAACCGGTATGCACCGCCAAAAACCGGTTCGTACCGACAAAAATCGGTTTCAACTGACACCACTATACACATTGGTCGTTTTTTTTTTGACGTGCACGAAAGTTTTTCGTAGGAATTTATGCTCTGTGCGTAAAAACGTCGAGAGGTACGTTCGTATTTCTCAACATCCGTCCGTACCGTGGGTTTATTTTTAAAAGTTTTTTTTTACTTTTTTTCGTTACTGACGTGAAATTTTTGACGTCGAACATTTTACTTGTAACGATTTTTGTGGAAAAGAATAAAATCGATTTAGCAAATGCAAATCAATATTTTCAATACATTGAACGTCTAGAAAATTCAAAACATATATATTTTATTTTTCACGTTTTAACTACCGAAAAGTATTGCGACAAAAGTATTTAATATGGCAAAAATTAAATTATTCAAATATGGCAACTTTAAATTTATTCTGTTTACTCGATCGTTTAAAAGTAATGGTGTATTACCTACTATTACTATTATTAGTTGTCGAAGGTGCTACGTTGGAAGTTTTAGACGATTATATATATCAGGGACAAACCGTCTGGGTTAGTAAGTCCAACTCCGAGAAAGAGATCCAACTCGGATGGGCAGAGTTAAGGAAGCTCCGACTCCTACTCGTCTAAAATACCGCAATGTTTGAATACGAAGTTCTTTGACCAATATAGCCGGTGATGACATACAGATCCGAGTCGTGGTCAATTACAATGGGCCTCATAAGTAGGCTCGTCTGAATTGACAGCGGGCGTGGCACATCGCTGGTGCAACTGATGGGCGTTGATGGCATGAGCCGGTAGACGCAACGTGGGCGGGCCCACACCAGGTCATCGTGACGATATTTGAAGGTAGGTAACGTTTCTGTGTCTATCGGCTGAAAAGAAAAAGAATGATATGTTTGTTCCAATTTTAAATTTTCCTAATTTTTTGAACGACTTAAGATTCCTTTTAAAAGAAACTAGGATCAAGGAGAACCTCATTGTAATGCCATCCGTCAACTTGAAATACGTAGCAATCTCCTTGCTTTTCCCATCATTATCTTCATTCCTGGTGTTCAAGCACAGGATACATCTTCGTCTCAATTTGGCATCGTAAAGTTTATCTGAACGTGGAACTTTGTGGGCGGAATTTTCTTGTCCTAGTATATGTGATAGTTGTTTCCTTATACGTATAAACTTTTAAGTGGAATTATATATATAAATATATATTTATATATATATATATATAAATATATATTTATATATATATAGTTGATACAAGGTGAATAGTAACATAAATAAATTACTCATGTAATGTTTCTTGGAACATGAAGCCTCTCAGAGAGACGTACTTCACCGAAATCCGTAATCAATACGTATCCAGTAGGAATAAGTATCATGGAACTAAATTTTTTTAAACCAGCGTATTTCGGTTTACCTTATCATGTTTCCTTCACCTTTTTTGGTGTGATTTTTTTTTAAATGTACTTAATCACTACACAATCTTTACAGATAGAGCAGTTATATACTAGAGGGTTCGTTCTCGGGATACAACCTTATATAATTCAAACTTAATGAAATACTTATGTAGGGTTGCCACTATTTAAAAACTTATCTCCCAAGGCTGTACAGCAGCGCCCTCTACGTGCCATAATACCACGCTACGATTGCCAATCCGTCTTCAAGCGTTGCGATTATAGTATATCCTTCCATATATATATTTGGGGAAGACCAATTCTTTACAGTTTGTATCTACGGGGTGAAACTACGAAACTTTGCGCTTTGTTATATTTCAAATTAGTGCGTTTGGCAGTTCGCTTCAAAGTTTGAAATCAGAACATTTTAATATTCGATTGTTAAATATTGCTCATGTTACACTGATGCATTTGTATGGTACCGTATAAAAAATTCATAAACGAAATTCGCAATGTACAATCGAGCCGAAAAAAAAAACAACAACAACAACACTGTAATAAAATTAAAAAGCAAGTTGGGCGTAAATAAAAATAAACTGCCCGCGTGTCGCGTTCAACTGGCGGTCGACGCGAATAATAATCCATCGTAAAACAAAGAGGGTGGGCAGTGGAAAACACTAAAAGTACAGTCGCGTAGAACAGGTCAATAAGTTTATTCAGTTATCCTTTGTACGTTTGCAAACATTCGATTATGTCGAATACTCGTAACTGTTTTTATTAAACGGATCATTTCTTTTAAACGTGGTACGCGCTGTAATTTTTTTTTTATTGAAATAATTTATTAATATACGAGAGGTCCAAATGCGTACAAAGGGCCCGCGATAAACACAACCATTTTTTGTGGGTGTTTCAATAAAAAAAAATTATATATTATAGTAATAGAAAAATTCATTGCTAAATCATTTAACACATGAAATAGTTTTAATAATGGTTTTTTTTAGACACTTCTTGTATTCATTGCATGGTAGTGTTTTGTAATCATCGTCGTGATTTCAGTTCATTGACGTCTATCGCAAAGCTTAAGCCTTCCCGTAAAGATCGCCACGATATAATCGGAGAGATGTATAGGGGACATGGATAAATCTTCCTATCGTTCTTTCTTTTCAACTAATGGATACTCGCTACAAGGCATATTCCTCCCCAAAAAACCGTTACAATGATCAGTCTTGCGTTGCTCGCATCTAGCGGCTTCCGGCGAACTTAATTGTATCGTCGGTCCATCTAGTAATATGCCTACCCACACTGCCTCCACCTACTCTTTATCACCACTTGAGGATCTTTCGTCTCCAACTATCAGTTTCACGGCTAAAAAGAAAGAAAAATAAGGAGATATCTATATCTCCAATATATCTCCCCATATATATCATTGAGGGAAGCCTATTCCATACATTGGGAGCCTATAGTCTGATTGAAATTTTGTTCCCCGTGCTATAAACCAATACCTTCTGGTAGTAAAAAGGCTCTTTCGTAAAACATCTACTGCTGTTCTTAGGCCTCTCTAAGTGACTTCAAATAGTACCAATATGGGGCACATATAATAATCGTAAGGCTTGATATCCGGGTTGGTAATCGCAATGTGGTATTATAGTACACATTGAAGGTAGTAACCAATCGTAAATGAAATTTATTCGTGAGCAGTGGAAATCCTATCTAATTAATGCACAGAATTTTATTCTGCTACTAACAATATACATGTCTCAGACTTACTATTTATCTTGACTAGTCATATACACTTTTATTTAGTTCTTTGTAATGGTTTCTCCAATGTCCGTACATTACTCTAGAAAGGTCCCGCGACTCTCTTCGTTGTCCATATGTTATGCGATGTTCTTGTAACTTATGTAAAGTGTATATATATATATATACAATTAGCGACCGAGCACGTTGCCGAAGTAGATAGGCCAAGAGTAATCAAAGAAGGTGTTTTGACATATATAAAGAGTATTTACAATTTACACAATCCTAATGCGACAGCAGCGACCTCATCACTGATGGAGTTCGAATTCAAATCGGTGTTCGAATTTAAATTTAAACGCTCTAGAATGTATTTACATTAAAAAAAAATTGTCTGTGGTGGCCAGGAATATGTAACAATAACGGTATAACAAACACAAATCCTCATTTATGTTTATATATATATATATATATATATATAATATTTGATTATTCTATGAAATATTTTTTAATTAAATACCATTTCCTAGTAGAAGTATGTATTTTATGTCTTAATTAATAAATTTTGTGGTAAAAGACTTTTAAGTAAAAAATATGTCCCGTAACAAAATTTACAGACGATCTAATCGTAGCACCGCCGATTAAGTGTCGAAACATCGCGTGACAAGCCCTTGTTAGTCGTAACCGAATAAATTTGAGAAACGCTTCGGTTCACTCACGCGATTTCGCGTGACAGGATATTTGATTAGGCCGGTGTTATCTGATACTTTGGTTGTTATTTATAGCTTCTTTGATTTTCACCCAACCGATTTACAAGATTAACATACTAAAATTTACACTGATTTAGAATGTATACTATTTTAAATTACACACTAATATATTTATAAGGAAAATATACTTTCCATAATAATTAATGTCAATATCAAATTGTCAATATGTCAATTACAAGCGTGAAATAATTTTTGTATTTTTTTTCTAACCTTGAATCTTTAATCACTAGAAACAATGTTAAAACTTAAAAAAGTTAAATGGTTTGAATGTTTTTTTCTTTCATTTCAGGTATGTATTTAATTTGTGTGCTGTACAGTATTAATGAAAATGAAACTTTCATATTAGATATAAATACTTTGTTTGACTCCACAGATAATAAAGCAGTATATATATACATATATATATATATATACATATATATATAATTATATTTTTGACCCATCGCATTCCTATACAAAAAAAGATGAATGTAAGAAAAATTCAGAGTCGTCACTTTATACTGAGTGAATGGAAGCATGTGTAAAAAGTTTTAGCTAAAAAATGTTTTTTTTTTATTCACCTCTTTATAGCTTTAGCACTTGTAACCTTCACGCTATATATAAATATGTAGACCTGTATATAACCGTATATGGTAAGAAATCTATAAATATACAAATACACAGCTAAACCTTTAATTTCTTATTTTGACAACATTTAAGATATTTTAATAAATATTATTTTTTGCTATGATAAAAGACATCTATGTTTTAGAACTTATCTAAAAAAAATTTTTAATCGCAACTTCAAATGAAAAGTTTGAAATCTTAACACTATTTTAAGGCTGTTGATTTCTTTGGGAACCTATGTGATCTTTAACTTGGATAAAAAGCCGGATGAAAGTTGATTTTGTATTTTCTTTTATAAATTTAAAATATGTTTTCACTTGGGGAGTGTTGGACAAAAAGTGGTCATTTTACCCTCGCATTTACAATAATGTAAGTAGCCAAACTTGACATAGAGTTACTTAGTGAGTAGATAGGCAAAGGCATTAAGCATAAACATATCAATAATCATTCTAAATATAGGTAATATTTTCGACAAGATCTTACACATAAATCCACAGATAATATAAAATATAACATAAAATATCAAAAGTCTACAGAATAAAAATGAGCAGAGGCAAATATCTTAATTGAGTTCATTTCAAACCACAGATTATTTAAATAGGGAATAATTAAAAATATACAAGGAGATAAGAAAAGCTAAGATAATCACGTCGTAATAAATCAAGAAAGAGAAAAACAACATCAGAAGCGAAATATATTATCTTATCCACCACGAAATGTCGCAAGACGAACCGGAGGGTGTTGTACCCCTGCCACCCTAGACGTAATTAACCTAATTACGCCGACTAATTACGACTTGGGTCTGAATTAAAATAAAGAAATACTGCCTTCGTTAGTTCAATTGATTCCATAAATCTATCTGAATCGCAAAATTGGCTAAGCTGTGACCTGCATACTAATCACCTATACCAACTATATCTATTTCTAGAAGTATTTTACTGCTGTTAACAGGATACAGAAGAATTAATATATAAACAGTGATATTAGAAAATTCTAAAGAAAATAAAATACTAAAAATGCTGTAATAAGACTCAAATTTAACAAGGAATGAAGATTTTTTTTTTTTTTTTAATTATATGACCCCCGCTATTGGGGGCCTCTCGTTCCCCTATCTTAGGTGGGACAGGGACTTATTTTTCAATTTATTTTTTTCACAGTTATTTTTATTTTCATACTCTTCTGTCGTTCATCACATACTCTTTCGGTCTTGTCTGTCTTTCGTGCTACATTTCTACTTTCTTTCTCGTTCGCTCTGTTCGTCTGACATTCTTCCCTTTTTTTCTTTTGACATTCAATTTGTAATTTTGATTAACATTTTCTTATCATTGTAACTTATACTATAATTATCACATATTTGTTCTCTTAGCCTTTTATTTTGTTTTATCTTTTTTATAAATTGTTTGTTTTGTTTCTTTCAATCGCTTTTTTGGCGATTTCTCTGCATAGGGATATAAATGTCGTTTTGTTTTCGCCACCAATCAGGGAGGGTATTGTCTTCTCCCTGATTTGAACCCCAGACCGGCACTCGAAGCCGAACCGGAGTCCCCCGAATGCGGGACACCGGGCCACAAGGTGGATCACGGTCTGGTCCACGCCCGGTTCACAGAAGCACGAGGGGTCCTCCTTGAGCTTAAACCTATGAAGGTACTCAGAGAACCCCCCGTGCCCCGTGAAGAGCTGGGCCGAGACCGCGTCCACCTCGATGCTGCGGAGCACGCGGTAGGCTGAGACGGCGTCCGGGAAAAACATCCTCGTTACCGAAGCCGTCGTTCCTTCCACATACCTCCTGTTCCATTCGTCGAGCGACTCCAGTCTCAGTTGCCGCTTGACGAATGAAACAGGGCATCTCTCGTACTCTGGTCGTCTTTTACTCTTCAGGGCCGCTTCCTTGGCCAGCTGGTCCGCCCTCTCGTTCCCCTCCATCCCCGCGTGCGCTTTCACCCAATACAACCTTACATCCTTCCCTTTTTCTCTCGCTTTCATTACATTCTCCTTCAAGGAATGAAGATTAGGGTAATAAGGTGATGTATGACAGAAGAACAAATGTGATGAATGAAAGAAGAAAATAAATAGCAGAGAGAAAAAGACGCGCCCAAAAATGGGAGATATAAAAATCGGTATATCTTTAAAAAGAAGTATCGAGGCCTTCTAGAATAATTGCCATAACCATTCAATAACGTATAATATATATCATATGTATATATAACAGTATATTCTATGTGTATGTTATATCTTACCATTTATTACACGTGCATAATTATTTATGTAATTATAATAAGTATAGTATTTACATATATAATCAAATTACTTATATATGACATTTGAACACTTGCCCATTATTAATCTTTGTACCAGCTTGGGTTGACTGATAGAGGATTCCTAAATGCAATAAATCCATTTTACATACATCCTAAAAATGGTGATAAATAAATAAATAACAGCTCTCCTAGCTAACTTAATCTTTTACAGAAGTAAAGTAATAACAAAATAAAAGACTATGTTAATAGAAAAATTAACGAAGTTGGATTTTTAAAAAGGAGAAATTAGTAAAATTAATTATTACGAGTATTTTAGTCGTAGTTTTAGTCCATAAGCATCCATAGCAAGTTACAAAGGTTATATGAGAACAAAATGAAAGACTAATTTTTTTGGAAAAATTAACGAAGTTGGATTTTTGAAAAAAAGTAGTGAGATAAATTATTACAAGTATTTTAGTCGTAGTGTCCGCCCATAAGCGCCCACAGTAAGTCACAAGGCTCCCCCTAAGATATCTATGGGGGGGATAGACCATAATCACCACGCTTGAATGAAGGGTTGGTGATCGCAGTGTGGTACAATGGTACGTAGACGCTGCTGCCAAATAGTATATAAATGAAATTTGAAATCCACGTTAACACTCGCATAGTATAGATAAAATTATAGATTTTTTTACATTATTTATTTAATATTCTTTATTGTACACGCTATGATTATAATTATATTTATAGGATTATCATCTCCGTTAGGCGCAGCGTGGGACATTTTCATACAAAGGTCACTTCAAAGAGATTCTATTGGAAATTTTCGGTACAGATTTTTGTCCACCAGTGGGCGTCTTACGGTTGAAATAATGTTCATTGCTACGTTAGGTAATTCGATTTACTATGGTAATATTCACTATATTATGGGCAAACTAGGCAAGAAGTTATATTTATTTCCCAGATTTTACTTTGCTAAATAAACAGTCTGCAAAACAATGTAAACATCTAATGGCCCTTCCAAGAAACTCAAGAACGTAAGGTACATTGTTTAGTCATAGTGTTAGTTCGTGGTCAGGCTCTGGGGCAATCGCTGCTAACCAGAGCACCAGCACAGACTAACAGAGTCCCCAAATCAACTCATAGATAAGTTAAAAAATAGAACAAGACATATATATTCTAGAACAAACCTTTTAAAAAAGAAATTTCGTATACGAACATGAGTATGAAGGGATAAATAAATACATTTAAAAAACTGTTAAGTTAAACGGTTTTTTGGTACCCATATTGTGGTGGTTGTGGAAAAATATGTACCTTGTCCGCCATATTGGAACGGCGTCCATCTTGAATTTTAAATTTTGACATAATCATCGTGTTTTACTTGTGTAGCCCTTTCATTTGATACCCATATTGAGGGAGTTAAGGAAATATATGTAATCCGCCATTTTGTATCGGCGGCCATCTTAGATTTATAATGTTATTGATTTTATTATATTGTATTGTCATCTAAATTAAATGTGTGTACCAAATTTCAGATCAATCTGACAACGGGATGGTGTTTAAATTTCGATTTCTAATTTTGACCCAAATAAATAAACAAATTCCGTACGGGTTGAACTAAATAAAACCGTTTAATAAAAGACAAATTCGCAAATCATTATATCAATGGATCAGATATGCTAATGGTATAGATTGCTTACAACGCACTCCCTACTAAACGTAATTCAGAAATTGCTTACCATCAAGCCTCTATTTTAATACGGGACCGTTCTTATGGTAGCCAGTGGCCTATTTGCGGACGTGTAGTCGAAAACAACGTCTAAATGTATAAAGATAAAGTTCTAAATTGCGTGGAAATATATATGGTAAGATTCAACCCCCTTGGCCGCGAAACGGAAGCATTAGGTTAATGATATATATACATCTACATTCGCATTAATATGATGATGATAATACATTTGTTTGTTACGTCCATACATGATATGTTAGTGCTTTGGGCCGATATATGTTATTTTGGTTCATTATATACGTGATAGGATTTATTATGTGGTTTTATGGAATGGGAATGCGATAAACGTTATTTATCACAATGTCTTAGTTTAGAAATCCCCAAACTTCTTTATGTCGTAGACCCCTTGCCATGTTTTTCCGTGTTAGGTAGACCCCCTACTTACCTGATATTGATTTCCTGTAAATTTCTAACAGTAGTGAAGTTTAGTGTTAAAAAATTAAAGTAAAAACACATGTTAATTTATGCATTTATTATTTGAATTTAAATTAAAACTACTCGAAATAAAATTTTGTATCTGTTGTGTAAAATATACGTAACATATTAATAATTTTTACTTCATAGGTACTTTTATAAGTAAATAGGTACTATCAGTGTATGTGTTGAGATCCACTATCGTAGACCTCCATTTTCATTTCATGGACCCCCAAATTTTTTTTTCGCTTGCGGGTTGTCATAGACCCCTAGGGGTCGATATAGACCACTTTGGGAATCACTGTCCTAGATGATACATATTAGATCCATCGGGTTTTGTATAGTGATCGGAGTTGACATCCTTAGCAAGTTTTTTTTTGATGATGTATAGGATCTTCACATACATTATATTTATTCAAATAATGATAAGTTATTACCATTCTCATCTTTCGTTCTTCCAAATATCTTTCATTCTTTCCTCTAATTTCTTTCACAATATCTTTAATGCCTTTCCATATTTTCCTTCAACACATAGCTTCACTTCCTACGTTTATTATTTTTATCAATTTTTTAACAATTTATTTATTTTTAATTGTAACTTATTCTGATTATTTATTCCGAACTTAATTTGCATTTTAATATAAGCTATCAGTAAATATTTAATGGAATCAGGCGTTACCTTGCGGAAGTCCATCCTAAGCAAGAAAAGGACCAATATTTAGCCACTCCCGCACATACAGTGGTAGCCGTCCAACAAAGTGCACCGCTCGCTGACAAATGCGCATGCGGCAAACAATGCGAACTACACAACTGCCACCGTCAAATCACTTAACACGTGTTTCACCCCTCCACTGGGCATCTTCAGGAGTTATGTTACACCAATTAGTGCCAAACACAGAGTCAAGCTATCAGTAATGTTTATTATTTTTATTATTTCGTTTTTTATTTATTTCTAATTGTTTTTATTATTACATTTTTGTGGAACACCAAAAAGATCTGGCCACACTCTTTTTTAGTAACCAGTGAGGTTGGTATTTTTCTATTACTGCACAGAATACGAGACAGTTGGTGATCAGATGCACCAGGATTTGGTACACACCAGGTCACATATGCACGAGGGATTTCCACTGAGTTTGAACTTACGCAGGTACTCTAAGAATCCTTCTTGTCCTTGAATCAGAACCGTGTCTAGCTTAACCTAACGAAGCAAGCAAGAAGTTGAGATGGCCTCTGGGAAAATTTCTCGATACTGAAGCCGTTTAGCCTTCATATGACTCTTATTCCATTCGCCAAACGTGACAAATGAAATATCACATCTCTGGTATTACGATCTCTTTTTATTCTTCGATAGCAGGTCGTCAAGCCTTTTTTAAATTAAGTGACATTAAATTTATCGAATCTGATTCCGTTTATTCCGAACAATACTTTCAAAGTTCATTCCAAAAATGAGCTAATGTTGACTCATGAAAGTCTTTAACATTTCAGCGGGTAGTGGAACACTTCTTTATTAAACCTCTCACTTCTCCAGTACTGATGATAATCATCATTTCAGCTACAGGATGTCCAATTTAAGACAAATACTTTCATTATAGATTTTGTTTTTCGACAACCTTTATAATATTACATTAAAGAACGTAAGAGGCGCCCATAGATCTATTGTCTCCAATCACGTACAGAGACTATCACGAATAAAATTAATTAACTATTTTCTTTGTTTTAACAAAACCATTCCGTATCAAGTATATATTTTTATTGAAAGTAAGGTAGATATTTGTCCCATAATTTTTAAGGTTAGCTAAGAAAAAATAGGTCAAAGCGTTACCTTACTAAACGAAGCCGCTTTTATACAGATAAAAAAAATATTTGAAACAGTCGAATGTTCTGGAAGTTTTACGATATGAGATCAACCTTAACATTATGTGCGATCAGCAAAACGTAACAATGTAGCCTCTTTTATTAATAATTTATCTTCGAATATTCGACTTAGCAAAAGTCGGGGAGCTATCGTTAGTTATATGGTTGATGTTACGTTTAATTTATCGTATTTCGGATAAAAGGTTTTTTGTTATGTCAAATTATATATGCCTAGCATGAAATTTTGATTGAACGCCAACTTTCAGGTAGTCAAATAATTATATATAATATCTATTTAGCATTACATGCCGTCTTTTAAGGCTTTATGACAGTGTCCATCATGCGGTGGTAGCAATATCACGTCACACGTTCGTGTGTGTATGGCACGGACGAGACTCAAGATGCGATCGCAAGATTCATAGATATGGCGAATAGGGCAACCGCCGCCCAGACACCTGCGTACAACCTGAAAATGGCAATATGAAGTAGGGAGGAGAAAGTGGTCGTATGAACTGTAATGTTAGAAACTGGACATTGTTAGGTTGTCGCTAAACACAAATAATTATTTAATGGAATCAGGCGTTACTTCGCGGAAGTCCATCCTAAGTAAGAAAAGGACCAATATTTAGCCACTTCTGCACATGCAGTGGTAGTCGTACAATAAAGTGCACCGCCCGCCAGCTCGCTGATAAATGCGTATGCGGCAAACAATGCGAATCGCACAACCGCCACCGCCAAATTACTCAACACGTGTTCACGTGTTTGTATTCACGTGCAACACGTAAACACAAATAAGACTCTAATGATTTAAGAACCTTAGATATAAGTTTAGAAATTTTAAAAGAAATAGTTTTAAGGGCAGATGACTATGTTAAGGTTTTGGGAATCCTTGTGTATCCCAATTAATCTTGAAGGAAGCTGGAAAGGAATCTGGAAGGCACTGGAATGAAACGAGCAATTTGCTATACTTTAATTAATATATTATTTATTACATGGTAGTTAATACAGAGAGCTACTAAAGAAAATTGTCAAATCTCAGCGTGATCAAACAGGAACTAAAATCTGACAGTCCTGTCAGTGTTGCCTGTACAGTGCAATAGTTGCGTTCGGGAACACGCCACAAGGTCAATTCAATCTGGTGCAATAGTAATAAGTACCAGTCCGAATCATGGCTTCCTCGGTTGCCCTGAAGCTTCGGTAATTTTAAAGAGATAGGCTAGGCCCACTCTGCATCATGTCATTTCATGCCCTGCCTCCTACTATCCATGTAGTCCGAATAAAAAGGAATGAAAGAATTTGTGAAGAATAAAATAACAATGAATAATAGACATTAAGACGAAAGATGAGAATGTAAAATGTAATTGTAATATTTTGTTGTTGTTTATCCGTGATAGAAGAAATATAGAGTGAGATCCCGCGACGTGAGACTATTCTAGAAGTTTAAAGTTAAGGAGATAATTTTGTATGTATGTTGGTTTTACTATAAGGAGAGAAAATAATTTAGATCGTAATGAAATCAATGGAAAAAGAATTAAATTACTCTTTTATTTACAGCCATTACAAAACAAAGTAAAAAATAAAGTTTCAAACATGTATTGTTAATATATTCATCGCGCGCATACCTGGAGTAGATTTCAATGTGTCTGGGAAGATAGGGGAACCAGCGAAAGTGACTGGGGATTGTGGCAACATTATTCGTATAGTTTTCTGAATAACATATATAAAAGTCAGATTTTATACTATGGCGAAAGTAGATTTATAAACAATTAGACTGTAAGGGTGTCTGGAAAGGGTTTGTTACCGTTCTAAGTGTCCTCCAATAGACGAGGCGGTTTCTAATATAATTGTAAGTTAAAATATATGAAACTAGGTTTTATACTATCACAAATTTGAAACACAATTTTACTCACCTTTACTACCTGTTACCTGCTAAAGCCACCGCGACTCAGGTTGTATAGGCTGGGTTTGCTTGTACCTGTATAGGGGACATATATAGAAAAATTTTCAGCTTTTATAATATAACGAAGGTCTGGGCGTCGCGGGCTCTTGGACTAATATGAGTGGTTCCAAAAACAGAAGCGATTTAAAAAAACAAATCCGGTGAAACAAAATTGAAAAATGGTGCTATTGGAAATCAACCTCAATTCGTAGAGAAGTATAGACGATAAAAGTTTCATATCAAATACATTAATTCAAATAATAAAAGTATGACTGTATCACAACTGTCAACTTCATTACGCCGTGAATACCTTTTCATATCCCCAGAACCCTTTTCCTTTTAGCCGTTACGAACAAATTGAATGCCGAGGATAATTTGGCATTAATTATCTGTTTGAACATCTGTTTAATCCTGGTCTATATTTGTACGGAGTTTTTAATTTAAAACGTTTCATTGACTCAGTCCTTTTTTTTTACGAAAGGTTTTAATGAAAGAGGTTTCGCAACTTTTACAATTTTCTCTCTTTTTTTTGTTATAATCAAGTAATTTAATATTTTGGGCGGATTTAGGGAAATTATATAAATATTTGGGTTTTAATTTGATTAAATATATATTTTTATTTGTTTGAGTACAAAACAAATATGCTCTGAGTGTGGAATTAAAAACACATTTATTTATAGTAGCGGTAGCATATACAGTAGATTTTTAATAATGCTCACAACATTTATCCTGTCTACACTTTGTAGGTGGAGGTCCTACTAGCTTACCAGGCCCTCGTCTCCACTCTAGAATCTTAAGGCTCCAGCTGCTATCTGTATTTCAACATTTATCATTTCAGTAACAGAACGTTCACTGCTGGGCAAAGGACACTCCCATAGATTTTCAATTAGTCCGGATAGAAGCGACTGACATTTCAAATTCAAGTCAATCAAGTACAAGTACAAAAAAGTCAATCGGGTGGCTAAATATTGTTCCTTTTCTTACTTAGGATGGACTTTTGCAAAATAACGCCTGGTTCCATTAAATAAAACAGAAATTAATATCAGAGGTATCTTTAATATTTAATTATATCACTAAAGCAAAACTTAATAATGAACCTTCAATAGCAATAGATCGAAGGGGATGATATTAAAATTAAGGCTATAAATCTTATTCAATAAGACATACGTATATCTTAAGCAACCAAAATAATTTCAAGAATTTAAACACGTAATTAAACGTCGGAACGTTTTGGAATTTCCTTTATAAACAACTGGTTACGTACCGAATCAAGATTCAAGTGGGTCGTAACTCAAGTCGCGTACCGAACAGGGCGGTACGTACCCGTTTTTGTAATTACACAGCTCAGCCGGACGTGACGGGCGTTGGATGTGTCAGTGTGTTAGTATTTTGTACACATTTTAAAATCTCAACGAGATTTGTAAGGATAATTTGAATACAGCGATTTTATAAAAGCTTTAGTTAACTGAAAAGAAATATTATCTATTTTAACTCTAATAATTAATTTTTCAATGTTTTCCAGTTGGAACATTTATAATAACATTTATACGTCAAGTGGAAAATGTAATCAGAAAATTAAACTCGGCTTCTCTATAGTGATTTTCTTTAACTTTAAATAAAACAACAAGGAGTTCAAATGAGATAGAAATAATCTTCCTCAGATTCTCATTAGTCAGTTAAAATTATCCTACATCGATGACTTTGTGGGCAAAAGTCCCACGCTACGCCAGTCCCAGTGCCCAGCACTTCTGTGCGTAATAGAGTCTGCCCACTCCTACTTCAACTTGAGAATACTCTGGGTCATATTTATTTTCAATTTTATACGAACTGCTTCATTCCATATTCAAATTCGTAAGGAAAACCTGACCATAGCTCTGTATATATCTCTTTGAGTTATTGCTAACCTCTTAAATGCCTGAGAGATATTCACAATAGTCGTCAAAATTTTAATTTTTTTTTTTAAATTTATGCTAATTTTTTAATTAATTAGAAATTTTTATACAACCTAAAATTAAAAAAAGATTCGAAAGAAATTGGTCTCAAATTATGGCCTAACCAAAGAAATTAAAATTAGTTTATAAATATAAAGATGATAAGCATTATTGAATCTGTACGAAAATTCTAGAAATTCCCAAACCGTTCCTTATCCAATACGTCAAAAGTGATTTCTGTAGGCGCTATATCGGGGTGCGACTCGATTGAAATACGTCGTAAAATATGTTACGATACATCGCTACCCGGCCGCGGCCGTGGTGTCTAGATGATTTGTTACAGGCGCCCCCCTAAGGGCGTCCAGACGGATTTTCATCGGGAATGTATGGCCAGGCCTTTTTGACAGCAAGCAATTTCCGATTACGTATCAGAAACGCGACTTGTGTAAGCTATGCAAGCATATTTATTCCAATTTTTTGTTCCTTTACTTTGAGTAGTAGCCTATTGGTAAGGACTAACACTTTCGATCTCTAAGAAAGGGACTAATATATAGCTACTTCCGCTATGCACCTGTAATCGTGCAATGAAGTGCATCGTGCGACAAACAATGCGAAACATAACACTGTTACACTGGTCGGTGTAACATCTCCTGAGGATGCCTCGTGGAGGGGTGAAACACTTGTAGAGTGGATTAACGGTGGTAGTTGTGTTTCGCATTATTCACTGCACGCGCATTTATCAGCGGGCTGGCGGGCGGTGCACTTCATTGCACGACTACTGCTGCATAGCGAAAGTAGCTATATATTAGTCCCTTTCTTAGTAAGGATGGACTTCCGTAAGGTAACGCCTGAATCTATTAGATATTTCGTTCGTAGGTCACGGATTCGATCCTCGTGATACAATCTCATTAAATTCAAACATCTTGCATTAAATATGATTTATACTGTTCACAAACTATTGATGAACAGCAGCGCCTTCTATTATAATATCATACTGTGATATCCTGTCTTAGATATCTTTGAGGGAGGCCTAGGCCCTTTTTTGGCCCCCGTTTTTGGGCACCTCTTGTTCCACCCCTATTTTGTTCACTTCTTCACTTTCTTCTATTATTTTTATTCTCTTCCATCTCTTGCAATATCTATCTTTTTCTCGTTCATTCTATAATTCATTCCATTTTTCTCTTCCATTCTTTAAACATTTCAACCATCCTCAATCACTGCAGTAAGGTCTAATTACTATTTATAATAAAATATCAAAGATTTTATTTTAATTTTCCTCTTGTACATATATTACAGTTGTTTAATTTATTACGACTATAGTATTGTTGTTTCTTATATTTTCACTTTTTGTAATATAATTAATTCTAGGTCACATTTTTTCTCGCTTGTTTTTGCCTTACAGGGGGCGTATATGTGCTGAAACAACGATAATGGCATTGTGGTGGAGTGAAATATTTTATTTGAAATCTTTTCCGAATGCTTATGTCAATTTATATCCTAGAGCTGAATAGACGATTATGATAAATATAACGGCATTTTTGTATAAATGGACGACAGAATAATTAAATACTTTATGAAGTTTTTACCTTGATTTTTTCTCAATATTTTTTTTTATAACTGGCCAGATCTAAAATCATTAAGTATTGCAGTTTTAAAAAATAATTTAATACTACGAAAGTTAATCACGCAGTTAAAAAAATTATTAAACAATTCAGGAGTTTGACCGTAGACTTTGTCGCGTCACTGTAAGTCACGTACGTGTATTATATTATTAATTTTGAGCACGGGCCGGAATACCGTGTTCGTTGACCGACTGTAATTTGATTTCTGAACGTAACATGTAACGGATTTAAAACGTTTAGATAAGCGCTATTCCATTGCGGCTTTGTGTCGTGTACCATCCGTGATAGGATTAAAAAAAAAGGTTTTTTATACCTACCTCAGTAATCAGAGAACTTTGATAGAAGAATGCCTTAAAAGCTCCTTTTGATATAAACTAGAATTAATTTGAAAAATTCATCCAAGGAAATGGTACACTCAGGCCTCAGGCTTTGGGGAAAAACTCTCGAAACAGAAAAACATCCTGCACCTAACTCACCCAAGTCGATAGACCAGGTTCTCATTAGTCAATCCTCAGGGGCTAAAGAGTGAGGCAGTTGTTATTTGTCGAAAAACAGACTCCTTCAGGCTGTATAACAGTGTCCATCATGCGGTGGTAGCGATATCACGTCACACAAACTCGAGTGTGTATTGCATGAACGAGACTCAAGATGCGATTGCAAGGTTCATAGATGTGACGAATACGGCAACCGCCGCACAGATACTGACGCACAGCCTTAGAAAGGCAATATTAGAGTAGGTATGAAAAAGAAGCATGAAACGTCATTTTAAAAGTGAACATTGTACGGGCGTCATTAAAAACAAACAAGACACCAATGTAATTATTTGAATTCAAATTATTTTTAATTAGTATACGATTTAAGTTAGTAAATATATTAAGAGACCTAATAAGCACTTTAATATGAAAAACACGAGCAAAGAAAAATAATCGGATATATTAAACGCAATTGTAAAAAGAAAGGCATGGATGTTAATGTCTATGGCAGAGTTCCCCAAACTTTTTTTGTGTCGTAGACTCTTTGCCATGTTTTTCCGTGTAGGGTAGACCCCCTTCTTATCTGATATTTATTTCCTGTAAATTTCTAACTGTAGTGAAGTTAAGTGTTAAAAACTTAAAGTAAAAACAAATGTTAATTTATACATTTATTAATTGAATTTAAATTAAAACCGCTCAAAATAAAATTTTGTATCTGTTATGTAAAATATACGTAACATTAAATGAACTATAAATAACATAACATAAGCAATAAGTCAATATTTTTAGTGAGAAGGATGAACCTGATGCTTTCATAATAAATTATCAACATTTGGCGTCAATTTTGTAAGGGTTAATCTTAAATCTCTTCGGCTAATGATGTCCAACATCCTACAACTTACATAATTTTATAAACATATATAATAATTTTTTTACTTCATAGGTACTTTTATAAATAATGTAAATGTTTTGATATTATAAGATAGTATGATGTAAGTAACTAGGTACTATTAGTGTATGTGTTGAGATCCACTATCGTGGACCCTCATTTTCATTTTATGGACCCCCAAATTTTTTTCGCTGACGTAGACCCCTTTCAGGTTGTCATAGACACCTAAGAGTCGATATAGACCACTTTGGGAATCACTGGTCTATGGAATAAAAAAAGAATATTGTCAAAAGTTTTTTTCTAAATATTTCTCTAGGAGTTTCATATTATTATTGTAGTTTGCACGAGCAAATGTATTCTGTAACATAAAAACTGTATCGATATCAGCAGCACTACCTCATTACAATAAAAAATTATCAAAGTTATATATAGCTGCTCGGAAAAGTTCACTGAACTGAAGTCTATGCAATAACATCTCTGAGAGCCGGAGGGAGAGGGCAATAGAACAATAAAATTATTCCTCCCCGCAATGAAACGAGACAAAGAAGTGCTCGTATCAACCGTGAATCGAATTACAATCCTTCCTGTACTTGTATTGGCATCGTTTTGTTAGTACAATTGTATCAATATAGGACGTCGTAATTTGATTTCCGAACGGAACGCGCGCTGTCAAGTCGCGCTTGACATCGGTCACAAAATGGCCGCCGCGGACATCTTATGATTGCTCATTATGATTTTAATATTACGTATTTATTATGATTATTTTAATGTAATTACATTTACTATTACAACGTAAAATGTCTTAATTAATAAACTGAATCACTTAGATGATGTATTTTTTATTGTCTTATCAATAATTATAAATGATGATTAATAAAAGGTTTATTCTAAAATATGTATAGTTCATTTGTCCGCAAAAACCTTTAAGGCTTCTACACTTATTTCCAATCATCACACTTAAAATTTATCTAACTGCAACGCGACAAATAAATTACTTATTGCAGTACAAAGTCTACAAACATATATCTTTTTTTTAGCCGATGGATACTTACTGGTATGTATAGGCCTTTCTCATGCAGGGACTTCCCGTGATCTAAACTATGTCGTCTATCTACCTAGTGAGGGGCCTGTCGATACCGCGTCTACCAGGTCTTGTAGTAGACAATAATTTTGAAGAAAAAAATGGACCAATATTTATCCACCATTATGGAGGTTTTAATGAAAAAAATTGGTAAGAAAAGAAGAGAACCAATATTTAGCCACCTCCGCACATGCAGTGGTAGTCGTGCAACAAAGTGCACCGCCCGCCAGCCAGCTGAAAAATGCGTATGCGGCAAACAATGCGAATCACACAACTGCCACCGCCAAATTACTCAACACATGTTTCACCCCTCCACGGGGCATGTGTTTGGCACTAATCACATCAGCGGGCTAGCGGACGGTGCACTTTGTTGCACGACAACCACTGCATGTGGGTAAGTGGCTAAATATTGGTCCTTTTCTTACTTAGGATGGACTTATGCAAGGTAACGCCTGATTCCATTAAATAATAATTTTGAAAAAAAATTGTTTATTATCATTACGTAATTTATTATTAGTGAAACCATTGATATTTAGCTAGGGTGTACGATACAATTATTAATAGTAAATGACCTGTAAAAAACTATTACACTTGTTACCATTCTGCGTAAGCACTGGATCTGCACAAATTCGTTTCAAAATGTATACGGTCGACTGTTACGAAAATTTTTCATATTTTTACGTCTGTTTTTGCTTAATAACACGACTGTACAGAGACATGTGGGAATGTTTTGTAAAAACATATATAATGAGAACATAACCTTTAAACAAAGACAAAACAAAGGGCCCCGGTGTACAAGATACCGAAATCAGATATTGTACGTGCCGTACCACGTCTGTATTGTTGACGATGTATAAATAAAGATATATTCGGGTTCATCGTAAATCCCGCGTCATTGAAACTGTACCGACAAATTTTCCATTTCATCTGTACAAGGATCACTCGAACAATTCCCTAACATCGATTCACATTCGAAGGACCTCGGGGGTAATAAATAAAAAAATCGAAACGTATCCTTTATAACATACGTTATTTATCCCGGAGTTTTACATAAATGTCTGAGTATTATAAGAGAGAGAAATTTATACAAAACCATGTCTAAGTAGATTCATTTCTTTTCTTTTAAGAATTTCTAAAATAAAATTAGTCCGAGTTATATGAGGTATATGCCAGTGTAAGACCATCAAAATCGGTACAGCTATTTCAGAGATTAGCCGGAACAAACATACATACCGATATACGAATATATGAAAATGGTATATATACCATATTTATTCATATGTATATAAATACATGTACAAATAGTCTAGTATATATTTACACATCGATATAAGTAGGATAATGATAACTGAAACTTTTTACTGAAATAATATTACACTCTAGAGTTCGAACATTACAGATAATAATTATAATATTTAATATATATACATAAAGTATAAGTACTTATGTGGGCCAATATATAGATGTAAAATTAAATATATTTAATTATAACCATTCACGCTGAATGTACAAAATACGAAACGTAAACTAAAAAATTACTTTTAGATAATGTCATTGTAAATTTTATTTTACATATATATATATATATCAATAATCCATTACCTAAATATTGATGAAACATGACGACACGGTAAACTTATCCACTATCGGAATATCCGTTTATTAATAAAGTCATTTAACAACGTTTTCAAAGCCTAATTGAGTACGTAAATAATTAACACGTGAGCCGGGATAACACCTAATAAACTAACACTAATCGTCGCTCGTATGGTGCGATGAAACTACAGTTAATTATTAAAACAAACTGCGTAATTTCGTGTAGCGATCCACCGCAAATTCCGTAGAGCTACGTAGCACTATCGCTACGAGCACGTAGCAGCGCCGAGTCACGTGCAACACGTGCTGTTGTCACGTGACATACGGCCGCGAATGACGCCGGGTAAGGCCGGAAGGCGTCACATGCGGTTCCAAATTACTCTCGCATTTGGTTGTGGTAATTGCATCCGGAATGCAGAGAATAACTCGTAAACCGTAGCGCCGTTGTGTCTTCAGTTGAATAGTCGGATATTTTGCAATCTTATATAAAGTGTCTCGTTTAAAATTAATACAGACTATTATATAAATAATAATATAATGGTAAATAAAAATATAATTATAATAATAACAAATTTTATTTCAGAATCTAGTGACTCCATGGAGTAAGTTAGTAACAAAATTTACTTAAAGGCTATATTAGTTTTGGATTAGTATGTCATACAATTTAACTGTGACACTAATTTCAAAAAATTCACTTAATATAAAAGCTTACTTAAGATTTATTTATATATGTATTCATAAGTAAACATTAAATTACGTAATTTCGAGTTGAATAATATGGCATCTGTATCTTCATTAAAGCGAAATCCCCATCGTAAAATAAATCATAATAAAGGATTATTTTCGCCCAAAATTGGACGAAATTATGAAAAATTATGTCCAACGTACTCCGGGTAGGGACGGTACGAATCATTTTGCGTAATAAATGTTGATGCACGATTTGGTAAGGATTGGTTCAATACGAATCCCATTCAACTTGATCAGGCGAAGCTCTATGAAATTTTTTCCTATTTTTATTCATTTCATTACTTCTATTGTTTTCGGTATAGATATTTTTTTCTTTGATTACACTTATACTGGTTATTGTATATTTCTCCATATTGTTTTTTTATTGATCTTCAGGCTTTGCTTGATCTTAGTTATCTTTTCAGTCTATAGGCGCACACTGTAAAACAAAAGCCTCTTCCAAATATATCTATGAGGTGATTTACCATAAAAACCAGGTTGACATATGGGATGGCGATTGCAATATGGTGTTATCTTACTTCTTGCAAAGTGCGGCTAGCAACTGAAACGACGAAATACTAACACAAAATTAAAAAATACCTTCTAAGACAATGTATAGGACAGTAAGTTACACAAGACTGTTATTTATAAATAAATAAACACATTATTTATAAACATTGAGATAAGATATAAAGGTAAACAGATAAGCATTTCAAATATACACGAAAAAAAATGGAATTAATAAAAAAAAATATTTAATTAACACACAAAAGTTATTTAATGGAATCAGGCGTTATTTTACGGAAGTCCATCCTAAGTAAGAAAAGGACCAATATTTAGCCACTTCCGCATATGCAGTGGTAGTCGTGCAACAAAGTGCACCGCCCGCCAGCCCGCCGATAAATGCGCATGCGGAAAACAATGCGAACTACACAACTGCCACCGTTAAATCACTCAACACGTGTTTCACCCCTCCACGGGGCATCTTCAGGAGTTATTTTATACCTATTAGTGCCCGCTTTAGCACTCTGTGTTTGGCTGACGGGCGGTGTATTTTGTTACACGACTACCACTGCATGTGCGGAAGTGGCTAAATATTGGTCCTTTTCTTACGCAAAAGTTCTTTATTTTTAATTTACATCGCAGTATCAACCTTTATACGCTTACTACATGGCATAGGTCTCCCTTAATCTATGAAGATAGAAGATATACCATAATAGCAGGTTGAAGACCGCAGTGTGGTATTATGGTACGCAAAGAACTCTGCACCCTATCTTATGGTAACTTGTTTGGGAGCAATGATAATCATATATAATTATTTCACTAAGTGTGAATTATATAAGATTGTATCGCGGGAATCGAATCCGCAACTCACGTTCCCACTGTTCAAATGTACAAAACCTTAAATTAAAATATCTCTACAAATAAAAATAAGAACAGTAATAAAATAAAATAACTACATATAATATTAATATCATTTAAGTTACAAAACTTAGTAAATCAATTATTCAATTAGAAATAGAATGAGAGGCTTTCGAAAGATTTTATAATATTAAATAAAATCTTATGAAAGCCTCGCGTAATAAGAAACTAACAAATTGTTATAACTGGCTTAATTACATCTCCATTAATAACTTGTTAACATTTCAGAACCTATTTTCTCTCTACAATTAACTTCTAAATACGACATCGATTCGTTTTAATTAGAAACACGCTGCGAAGACGGCAGAAAAAAAAGGGCTTCTAAATGAGGACGCCGTTCTCTTGCCGGGAAATATTTATTTAAAAAAAAAGAAAACTGTCAGCTAAATTTTATCCTTGCAAAACACGAGTGTTTTGTGATTTTAAGTTTACCTTGATCTCAACTAGGATGTTATATGAACTGTATTTTCATGTGTATTAAATGTCAAATATATTAACCTAATAAATAAACAATAAAAAATATCAAATTGCGTTCTTCCTCTAATTATTTTTTTAGCAGATAGACGCCCCCTGTAAGGTATTGACCTCCCCCAAACATATACATATATATATAAATTTATAAATATATAGTTAGCCTTTGCAACAGCCGGATTCATGGAATATTCCACTCAATAGCAGGTTGCGAATTCGATTCCCAGTAAATTACACTTAATAAGGTAATATCGTCTAAGCTTGTTTTTGAGGAAAACAGTGACATATAAGGTACTATTTAGACCGTGTTTCCCAACGTGGAACCCACTTCCCACAGGGGGGCAATTCCATAGATGAGTCGACACGAGTTTAATCCTTTCGCTTTTATATAAAAATTATGTATGTTACATAGGGGGCGCAAAAAAATTTAGAAAGGCTATAAAAGATTGAAAAATACTGATTTGGACCCTCGAATTGCGATCCCGAACATATTTCAGAAAAGATTCATGTCCCAGCAGTGGGTTCACAAGATTAACATAACAAGAAATTTGGCCTATGAGCAAAATTTCGAAAGATTTGTGATATCTATAAATTTACATAATGCCCACATAGTAAACCATGGCCTGTACTGTGAGAAGAATTATTCCAGCTGTGGGAAGATAAATAATCTATGGTCTATATTGAATACAAACATCGTAAGTATTTGAGCAAAACCATAATTAATATGTGACAATTAATAATCCACATAAGGCTTACAAGGTAGACTATAGCCCCTACATTCATTGAGGTCGTGGTCGTGGTCACTTACAACCTGTCTCATGAAAAGGCTCTAAGTCAACCAGAGAGTAATGGAGAGAGCTATGCTTGGAGTTAGGCTGTGAGATTTAATCAAAAATGAGAAGATCCGCAGCAGAACAAAATCAAGAAATAAGCATCATCATAACTCAAAGAATAGGTGGTCTGAAATGACAATGGGCGGGACACATCACTCGCGCACTGATGGTCTTTAAGACCGAAAGACCGAAGGTTCTCGAGTGGCGACCACGAACCGGTAGACGCGACGTGGGTAGGTCCTAGGTGATACGACGACATAGAAATTCGCTGGTTGCGGGCGGCGCAATATCAGAGAACCTAACAAGGTGAGGAATAAGGCATATGAATATAAATACTCAACACATGTGATTTCAAATTAACATTAACTCAACACGTGTTTCACCCCTCCACGGAGCATCTTCAGGAGTTATGTTACACTGATTAGTGCCTATATTATGATTATGATTAATGCCTATATTAGTGATTTATATAAGATTGTATCCCGGGCATCGAAATACCTACGATCAAGTTTCACTCCTTACCCCAAAGCATTTTATAACTAAACATTGCTCGTCTAAATACGAAAAACAGAGTAATATATAGAAGAAGCAAATGTACATTTTAAAAAGAAAACATTACAGCCAGTTAAGACATTACCGTCGGCCCCGGCAAGTAAATATAGCGTTATTACATTTCGTAAGCGAACGGCTTTAACATGAACAAGATAAACTGGCAAAGGGAAAGAAATTCGCGGTAACAAGTAAATTGAACCTCTGTCCTTCAACCTTTGCTTTTAAATTAAGATTTCTCTTTGACGTTGCTGTTAGATGCCGAACGAGCGAAATAATGTTTTTCTTAATTTATTGAAACGAGTGCAAGTTACAAGCGATTTGCCGGAATACAGCATGATCATAGAAAATCTATAAAAAAGGCATCGTTCCTATTGGAAGTATTTACGAACGTCTCATCATGCCCAAGGCGTGATATCTTTTATGAAGTCATTTGCAATATAGGAACCCTTAGTATGCAAAAGTTTATTGACAATTTTTTTTAAATCCAAACAATGAAGAAAGTTTTCTTGTATAAAAACGAATAAACTTTCATATAAAGATTGACTATTTTCATTTCCACTTTAATTAGAAGTTAAATGCAGTTGAAGAAAAATCAAATCGTTTTCCAAAATCGCTAGACGCTTATGAATTGCGTCGTGTTATTTGTCAAGCAAACTCAAGACAGGCTCTCTCATTGTACCGTAAAAGCTAATGGCCGCGTTTTCAGTATCATATTGTTTTAAGGCTCAACCGTTACTGCGTTGTTATTATGTGTTATGCGCGTTTCATATCGAATAAAAATTGGGTAGGGCAGTAAACATGTTGGCGTAGTCGAATGGGTCCGAATAGGTAGTTACAAGTTTCGAATCTGTAATTCTAAAGCATATATAATTTATTTCTATTCTATTAAAAGGATATTTAATTATCATTAGTAGACATTTTGATTTAAAAAAATATCTAAAAGTTTTTGTTGGGCTTTATTTTATTGCCTGTAATTCTTGTAAAAAAAAATCATGTCAACAGATAAACAAAGTTTTCCATCACTTACGCTCATAAATAATATCTATAGTATTTCTCGATTTAAATAATTTTGATTTACAAATTAATGTTGATATCTGCTCTATGTTTATTATTGTTTTATTTTTTCAAATCGCATTTTTATGGCCCCGTTTTTGATGCCTCACGTTCAACCCCTATTATGAGGGAACATGGTCCTTATTTAAATTACATTTTTATCTTTAGCTTGCTAAGGTTGTTAAAAGATGCTGGATGCAGGTAGTTTTCAACTGGTTCTATTGGAAATTTCAGGAGAGGCCTATGATTCGTAGCGGACGACTTACAGCTGAAATGATTGTTATGAGATAACCTGTTTGTGGAAACTATGTTATATTTTATTATGATCCTGATTTTGATACCTGACGTTCAACTCTTATCATGGGTGGACATGGTCCTTATTTACATGATTATATTTTCAATTTGTTTTTATTTCCATACTCCGCTTTCGTCGTTGTCTCTCATTCTTTCCTCTAAGTTTCTTTACAATATCTTTCATTTCTTTCATACTTTCCATCCATACATCGCCTCACTTCCTTCGCCCTTTCTGCAGTATTTTAGAATTTTACATTCAAATCATATTATACATTACATAATACAAACAATTTTGTTTGATAGTATGCGTGCACACTGCTGTGTATGTTCCAGAAAGTCGAGGAGGAATAGCAAACGATACAATACATTGTATTATAATACATCTATTTCATAATAATTCAGGTTTTGTTAATGAAAGTTCTAATAATAAGGTTTAAATATGGGCTATGGATACTTTTGTATATATACCGTTACCTTGGTAAATAAGATAAATGTACATTGTTTTTTTTATTCGTTAGTACATATATTCTTCGTTGAACCATTTACATTAGTTTTTGTACATCAAAAGAAGAATGCGAGAAATGAAAAACTTCACAGAAACTAGAACTAAGTACATACAACATATAATACAACCTTCAATTTAAAATAAGGCTACGAAGGTTTCAAACGCTTTCCGATCTGTAAAGAACCCACGTCAAACTGAATTGACTTTTGTTTTTCACATATATATAGAATTCAAAGCAATTCATACTAAGCTTTGTTATCCCTTAAGTTTTTTATATTGTAACTAGCTGATCCCTAAAACGTTGTTTTGCAAAAAATTAAAGTTTTTAATTAACAAATAAAAAAAGCGTTGATCGTAGAGGGGTGAAAATTTAGGGTTGTATGTATTTTTGTATGCTGTATCATAAAAAAATAAAAACAGTAAGTTTTGACTTAAAAATAATAAAAAATTAGGGATGCACCACCCTTAACATTTATGGGGATGAAAAATAGATGTCGTCCGATTTTCCGCCCGGGCCGATGTGGGCGCCAAGATTCACGAAAATCGGTACAGCCGATTCGTAGGAGTTCAATCACGCACACCGTGATACGAGGATTTTATATATTAAAGAATTTTTTTACATTTTTTTCATATTTTACATATTTTGACTCTGTGTTTGGCCTTTGGTGTAACAATACTCCTGAGGATGTCACGAGGGGTGAAACACGTGTTGAGTGATTTAACGGTGGCAGTTCTGTAATTCGCATTGCTTGCCACATGCGCATTTATCAGCGGGCTGGCGTGCGGTGCACTTTATTGCACAACTACCACTGCATGTGCGGAAGTGGCTAAATATTGGTCCTTTTCTTACTTACATATTTTTGTTTATGAAAGTCAAATTTTAGTAAAATTATATATGTATATGCTTGAAGTTTCGTTGCAATATCGAAAAAAAAATTAAAAAATGAGAAGATCCATAAAAGATTGTCGGTCTGAAGCGGCATCGGGCGGGGAAAATCGCTAATTAAAAACTGATGGCGGATGGGTCCGAAAGGTTCTAGAATGGCAACACAAGCCAGTAGACCCGGAGTAGGTAGACCCCCCACTAGGTAGACCCCCACTAGGTAGACCCCCACTAGGTAGACCCCCACTAGGTAGACCCCCCACTAGGTAGACCGATGACATAGTTAAAGTTGCGAAAAGTCGCTGGAAGCGCAAGATCGGTAATTGTGAATATCTTTATATACAACCAGTCTATGTTTCGAAGAATCTTGTATAACCAGAGTGTTTTTGGTCTCCTCGGTATCTTGTCTTCTTCTTTAGTCTGTTTTTCATTGCTGAAAGTCGCATCCTTCCTGGAAATCCTCAAAGGATTCACTGAATTTTTCGTTATTACGAGTCTATGAAACACCAATACGTTTATGCTTTGTGGGTATTTATGGGCTGAATAAGAGAAGTACGTTGCAGACACAGTAATAAAAAATGGTGTAAATATAGATACATAGTAAAAAAAGGACCAATATTTAGCCACTTCCGCACATGCACTTTGTTGCACGACTACCACTACATGTGCAGAAGTAGCTAAATATTGGTTCTCTTCTTACTTAGGATGGACTTCCGCAAAATAACGCCTGATTACATTAAATATAGATACATAACACCTGTAATATTCATGTAACCTCTATTTAATTAATCAATAAAAAATATCATGTCTGATAACAATAGAATGAACGACTCACAATAGTTCGTTAATATATAAACACAGGAGTGTTATGGATGATCTATTTTTCTCTATTTCTCTTTAAAACGTTTTAAACTTTCCGCCGATATAACTTGGCGAGGTTTTCCCTTTGTCAAGGTGCACGAAGTCAAAATTAATTTAAATTAAACTCCCCAAAGTGAATTTATTAAAGTCCAAAGTTTTATTAAATTAAACTCATTTCAATTACGATTCGAACTCTCTTTACTAACAAACTCAACTCCTGTTGTTCTGGTCGGAGCGATGAAAAACTTGAACATTTTCGGTGCGTTTGTTTTAAGGCTGTTTATTTGTGTACTAATAAAATTTTAATGATTTATATTTAACGGTTGAATAAAGTTTTATTCATGTCAGTAAAGACTTCAGTATTGAATGGTCTTGGGCTACCTGCATCCAGAGAGTTCCTGCTACCTTGGTTACTTCCTCAATCTACCTGGCGTTGGGGAGACGGCGCTACCCACGCTGCGTCTACCGACTCAGGTTGCCAATCTAGAACCTTCCTGCCTGTAATTTTTTTTAATTTGCCCCATCTATTGAGAGCCTCTCGTACCCTCTATCTGGTGTGGGACCGGGACTTCTACACATATATTTAATTTTTTCACAACCCTTTTTATTTTCTCTCCCTTCATTTATGCATCTTATGATCTTCCGTTCGGTATTCATTCCACATTTCTTCTTTCGTTCTTTTTTGTTCTATGACCTTCCATTCCTCTCTCATTATACTTTAACATTTTCTTTATTCTATTTCTGTTTATTTTACCTTTATTTCACATTAGTTTTATGAATTTTATTTATTTACAATTTTATTAAACTTACTTAACTTTTGTTTTTATAAATTGCTTTGGTAATTATTACTGTACAGAATGAGAGGAAGTCATCCTTTGTTGTTTCTTCTCTTATCAGGGAGGCTATTGATTCCTCCCTGATTTCTGCCTGTTACTTCAAACAAGCAATTCTTCTAGCTAGGTCGGTTATCTTGGTTATATAGATGTGAATTATGAAAACAGAATAATAATGTTCAGGTTATGTTAATAAAAGTAACAAGGAAAATAAATTAGTACGTTTTCTTGGTAACTAACAGCGTTCGTTTCTATTGTTACAGAAGCTGATTATACACTGGATGACTCATTTTGGAATGAAGAAAGCCCAGTTGGTAAGTAAATTATGAGTGAAATTTTAATTTACACGCACACATGTGTGTGTATATATATATGAATTTTTCATCTACAAATGTATTGAGGTTTTGAAAAAAATTACGTCTCTGTTGTGGACTCCTTGCAGATCAGTGTCCGCTAGGAACTCTGGCAGCTTAAATAATTTCTATTAAATAGAGCCTTTTATGGCATCTTTCTCAACACACACACGTTTATATGTATATATATATACATATACATATTATATTTAAATGTATGTACATATATATATATATGTATACATACATGTATATGTATATATATATATATATACATATATATATGTGTGTGTACATATGTATATATACATTTAATTAAAAATGACGGATCAAAAAATGAATCCATAAAAATTAATTTTTGACACATAGGGTACTAAAGAACCATATTTTTTAAGAAAATAAATAAACTTATTACAATTAACACTAAACTTACATATAATTATATATTATAAAATTTTTTATCGGGTAATTTAATTACATAATAGGTATAGGGATATTACCATCTTTCAGTAAGTAACAACTGATAGGTTATATAGGTTCTAGATAAGGGTTGATTTTTTTTAATTTTTTGTATATCGTTAACTTTCAGCCCATAGACACCTACTGCAAGGTGTACGTATTTATGGGATGATATACCATTATCGTGGCATGGCAGGCTATATTAAAATTATTAACATTTAAACTACAAAATTATAAAGAGTTAAAATAAAACTCTGTATCATCTACTTTCAGATTCTTTATACTATATATTTTAAATAAAGATTCTAAATATATAGATATTGAAAGATTATCATTGAAACAGTGATAAACGAAAATCAATTCAAATTATAAAATATTAAGTCCAAAGCAAAATTGGCTGCGAAAAGCTAATAATTTTACAAATGGTTCGGCAATATTAGGACAGCTTTTAAGTCTGTATGTAACACAAGTCCGGACATATGTAGAATACTGTAACCATCTGTGGGATAAATCTAAGTACCAGCTCGAGGCTTTGAACTCCATATAGAGACGAGACAAGAGTACAATTGATCAAGATGGTTAAGTGAATGCTACACAGCAGACAAGACGAGATTCACGATATCCGTACACAGTTGAAATTCCTTCCACCCGCAATAGACGTTTTTCTAAGATTATTATAGTGCGAACAGCCAAGGAGATACAACCTACCGTCGTCATTGTTTCCAGAAAATTATAGCTTAGGAACCTTTAAGACAGGTTTCAAATATTTAATGGAATCAGGCGTTATTTTGCGGAAGTCCATTCTAAGTAAGAAAAGAACCTATATTAAGCCACTTCCGCACATGTTACTCTTCAGAATCCATGTTACACCAATTAGTGCCAAACACAGAGTAACTTTGACTTTGACTCTGTGTTCAGCATTAATTGGTGTAACATGGCTCCTGAAGATGCTCCGTGGAGGAGTGAAACACGTGTTGAGCGATTTAACGGTGGCAGTTGTGTAATTCGCATTGTTTGCCGCATGCGCATTTATCAGCGGGCTGGCGGGCGGTACACTTTGTTGCACGACTACCACTGCATGTGCGGAAGTGGCTAAATATTGGTCCTTTTCTTAATAAGGTTTAAAATTGGCTTCTTCAAAGCAAGCATGTACTATCGTAAACCTCATCGCTTAACATCAGATCAGATAGACGTCAAATACTTTGCATATAAAAGATAAAAATATATTGAAGTGCTTTTTTATTAAACAAGGATTTATTCTCCAGGATAAATATTCCAAATTTAAGACTACATTTCGTTCCTCGCTTAGATGCTTTTATTTTAAGTTCAACTACCCGTCAAAAGGTAAACTGACCCCGTAAAGAGGTCTTAAAGTATGAAGCGGGCTGTTAAAACGAGCTTCCGGGATATCCTTCGCAGTATATCAAAACGTACCGGGGAACTGTCGGAAAGTGGAGCCATAACCATACCGGTCGTCAACGTTTTTAATATTCCACCCGTGTTTATGAATGCCGGAATGAAAACTCGAAACTTTTCCCGGAATATTTTCGCTACGATCTCGTAGCAACGTCCCCTGTTCTTTCTCGAAAAGACATTTTTAAGGCTTCATTGACTGTTAAAGTACATATACGGCCCCTTTCAATAAGTATGCATGGTAAAATACAACCTTCTGTCTTTATACGAAGTTATTGCGTTTGGAAAAAAGTTACGAATGCCTATTTCTTCAATCATATATATATGTATATATACGTGGGAGTGTTTATGTATATATATGTATATATATGTATATATATATATATATACATAAACACTACCCCGCCCTGTTTGTGGAATATCACGTAATAATAAATGTAGAAAGTCTTTGTGAGTATTAAACAAAACTTATGAAATGTTAAGGATTTTTCAGCGATATTGACATTGAATTTGTGATGAGCTTTTCTCAGATCAGAGAACTTTTTACACCATCGAAGCTTTAAGCTGAAGAAAGACATTACAGAGGAACTTAATCCCATTATAGTTTATATGAAATTGGTTTATTTTCTTTCTATCGACACGATTACTTTATATGACCATACGTGGACATATAATCATCAAATAAATAACTTGGAGATGCTTTTATTCATATTACTTTTTATTTATAATGAAGGTAGTGTAATTAATGTAATGTAAGTAGTACGTGGTCGCTTAAAAAGGGCCTTATAAGAAGTCTCGCGGTCATCCAGAGAGCAATGGACAGGGAAATGCTCGGATTTTCGCTGCGAGATTGAATTATAAATAAGGTGATCCGTAAAAGAACAATTATCACAGTCGTCTGAAGCAATGGACGGGGAAAGTGTTTTTCTTAAAAAGTCGTGTTTTTAATTGTATGTTAGTGGTGAACATGTTCCAATAGACACGATGTGGGAAGTCCCAGATGTGGACGACATTTGCCAAGTCTTCGAGGTGATCTTTGGAAGGTAACTTATGCCTTCGAGTCATATATAGGCTGCTATGATGATGGTACCTTAAAAGTTGAATGCCAATTTTGGTTGCAAGACAATATAGTATAAAAGAACATCGCATCATTGGTGAACAATATAAAAAGCTGCCCGAGCTTTCTGGATTACTGCCCAATGGTTGTAGGTAAAATAATAAATAGACAAATACTAAGAAATTATACGAAAAAATGTGATATAGATATAAAATAAAAATTATTAAAAAAGATTAGAAATCAAACAATTGTAAAATGTTAAATAAATCCGAAAGAAATGATGAAAAAAGGCGATATATGAAATGTAAAGAAATAAATAAATACGAGAGATGATGAGAGGGAATAAATAAGAATGAGTAAAATATATGAACATAGATATAAGGAGAGTAAGCAAATAAAAGACAACGTGTAATAATAATTATTTTAATATTTATATATAATTATTATATCATCTCTTCATAAAAGCTTTTCCTAAAAGTCGATCATAGAAACAACGGTATAATATTAATGTGCTTGCATACAGCAAACAGTGTAAAAGCTCCCGTGAAAACTTTCAGAAACGAGTTTAGACGAAACGTTGCAACATCAGTTGGTTGTTACGCGAGTTGGAAAAGCTTGGTGCTCTGTGAATTTCGAATCCTATTCAATACTCCAGCCGTTGTAGCTTGATCCGGTGAAACAAGTTTCCGAACTAGTTGCCTACCTGTTCGGTTGGCTTCTGTATCCGCTGGAATATTGTGTTTCATCCTTTATTTCGAATAGGAAGCTCTACCTCTCTCTCTCACACTCTCTTTATATATATATATATTCGTATTTGTAGTGAAGTTTAACAGGGTCGGTAGGCAATGTTAGAGACAACACAAAAATTAAAACGCTTGGATGAAAGATAGGCAGTTTATTTTAAAAGTCATCCGCCTACAACTTCGGACACACCAACGGCGTTATAAATTATTTGTCATGCGAATGAAATAATTTTTACATAAAACTTTCACCGCTCATTTGTACATATTAAAAATTGATTTAAAATTAAAATAAGATAGTTTTTAATTCGATATTCCATCAATCAATCAAGCACTAAAGATTTAATACAAATTCATAAACAACAACACATGTGTCACTTGACGCCGTTCGCCATTATTATATTTGATAATATTTTTCGGCGAGAGACGCGGTTTTGACAACCGCCTTACAAATCATACGCCGCGTGTTCTTAGTTTTTGCGCATGCGTAGACGGATGGATTGACAGATAAGCGAAAGCATTTTGACAACTGTGATTATTTTCCTACATATTATCAACAAATTGATTAAATGCGAGATCGAATTAGAAATGATGAGATCCACAAAAGAACGACGGTCACTGACGTAGCTCGAAGAAGTGCTCTTCTAAAGTAACAGTGGTCACCGCACATCGCTCGTAAAACCCGTGGTCGTTTGGGCCGAAATGTTCTCCAATAGTGACCAAGTGCCGGTAGACGCAATATTTGGGGGAGGCTACCTTAAAGTGGGCGTCCATGCTGAAAAGAAGCAAAATGTAATGCACTACTCATTACTATCTAGCAGTTACATCTATAGTATTCGTTTTAAAAGCCTCTCATTTCCCTATTTTAAATCTATTAAAAGGAATTTTGTTTCGAATAATTTTCAGTACATTTAATTATCGTTCTCTTCTGTCATTCATCACAAGGTGTTTTACTATATCTTCTTTCATTCTATACATTTTCTTGTATGCTCTTTTCTTTTATCCATAATTCTATCACATATCCTTATTTCTGATTTATTCAATATTCACCGTTCAAAGTATGATAATTCCCTCATATACAGAATGATAGATTATAGGTGTAAAAATTTTAATTTCAAGATCAATATTTAAAGTTATTACACTTATATCTAATCACCTTGTAATTAAAGTGATTACTTTAAAATATGAAGCATTTTTATTGGAATGCGACAGACTGATAGCTTGTGCCATTTCTGTATGTAAGGACATATGACATATAATAATTAATCCCTTTCTTAGTTAGGGTGGACTTCCGCAAGGTAACGCCTGAATCTATTAGATATATAATAATTAGTTTTTAAACGGTTTTATTTAGTTTGACCTGTACGAAATTTGTTTATTTGGGTCAAAATTAGAAATTGAAATTTATGCACTTTCCCGTTGTCAGATTGATCTGAAATTTGGTACACACATTTAATTTAGATGAGAATATAATATAATAAAATCAATAACATTATAAATCTAAGATGGTCGCCGATACAAAATGGCGGATTACGTATTTTTCCTTAACCCCCTCAATATGGGTGGGTATCAAATGAAAGGGCTACACTAGTAAAACACGATGATTATGTCAAAATTTAAAATTCAAGATGGACGCCGTTCCAATATGGCGGACTAGGCACATATTTTCCACAACCACCACAATATGGGTATCAAAAAACCGTTTTACTTAAAAGTTTTTTAAATGTATTTATAATATGTATTAATCCGAATTTCCACAATTAATTTTGAAATAGGCTTAAATAAATGTTTATGGCCTAAATAAATATGTTTGGTTTTAAATGACCCTTATATTCATCTTATAAGTTTTTCACATATAACCTTGTATATATTCTATAATTAAAAAAACCATGAGTAATCCTAAATCATCCCTGTCAGTGAAGACACCGTGTCAATATATAAGGATCATTTACCGAGTTCGAAAATTGTCGAAACTTTCATAAAATAGCAGCTACGAAGCGAATACCACACAACTCGTCGAAACAAAGCGATGCCTGAGAACAAGAAAGATTTGTGCGGTGAACATGTTTGATCAAGTTCCGAATCGCTTTGATGTGGTACCGAATTCAGCTGCGGACCGGATATGATGAAACCTCATGAGTGTGGGAGGTCAATTGTCTAATATTTGCATACCGCTACAACCTCGTTGTTTCGGTTGTTCAAAAGCTTTCCAAATTATTTTTTATAAGCGAAATTATTCACCATTTTTTTGCCACATTTGTTGTTCCACTCCTAGGCTGTTCGCACTAAAAAAGTTTTAACAAAACGCTGAGTGCAATTGGAAAGAATTTCAACCATGTATGGATGTTGAGAATTCATACATATTGAAATATTGGCAAATTATTTGATGTAATACCGCTGCACACTCTCCAAAGTGCTATATTATTTACTTAAATTATTATTTAATGAATTATTTACCGTTTCAATGATATTATACACTCTGAAATATCATTAAATTTGACCCCAAGCATGTTGTAATAAATATTTTGATGATCTCTTTATATGTCTTGTAAAATATACAGAAAAAAGTAAGATGCTCCAATAAATGTATTTGTTCAGCTCAAGATAAATACCAGGCTCTCTACAAAATGCCATCAACGAGTTCAAAATTATTTTCACCATCGCCACGAAGACAAAACACAACTTTAAGATACCACTGATTGTATTGAAAGACGATTGAACGCCACGTGGACGATTATTTTGCTTATCATATCAAGTCAAATCAATAACTGAATTCTCCGTTACTAATGCGATGAGAATAGAAAAGGTTTAGATGAAATTGAAATAGATTGTCATTGATTTCGTCAAAGCATTTCAGATGGTAAAAGACTTTGTAAATAAAGAAACATCGAGAAGAAAAAGTTAAAAGTAAAATATCAATAAACGTTAAATAAGCCGTTGTAGCCCAGCGATTGAAGATTGAGACTTGCGATCATAGACCATGGATTCGGTTCTCGGTATAAAATCATATATAATTCACAATTTGTGCAACTGCTCACAACCAAGTTTACAGACGATAGCAGCATACTCTGCGTACTACTATAATACAATACTGCGATGGCCAACCCGCCTGTCAAGCGTGGAGATTTTGGTATATCCCTGATAGATTTCTTTAAAACAGATCCATGCCTTGCAGCGAGCGTCAATAGGTTGAAATGTCACAAAGTTAGATAGCCCTCATTTGGTATTTTGATTGTAAAAAATATACACACACAATATAATATAAAAAAAAATAAACACATACATATATATATTTATAAACACGTTTTTTACGTGAATTACACAAAAATTTGGCGACCCGAAATATAATATATAAGAGGGAAAACGATATATAAGATAGATAGAAATATATATATATATATATATATATATATAATAGGACCCGAATAGGTAAGAAACGTCTCTACAAAATGATGTTTGGTAGAGATATTGGAACAAAATTACATGTTATATTCTCAAGACTGACACAAACTCCAAGTTAGACAGTTCAAGAAAGGCAATCAGGTGCTAGCCAGGTGCTACTAATCTTCTGACCAGCGTTGGGATTTTGGCACTGGGATAGTATCGGCTATCTATTACAACATTGTAAATGAAGGTGGCGCATGGAGGAGGCACATCAACCAGCTGTTGCTGGCGCCTCTGGTACCTTCGTCATGATTGGTCTTGGAAGTCTACTGTATACTTTGTTCTTATAAATGCTGAAAATGTAAACACGCATTTTACTTTAATAAGTGACTTACACAACACTAAACTAAACGATGCCTCTTCCATAGATTTCCAACAAAACCGATTGGAAGCGGTTTCGTTGAAATATCATGAAATAGCATACAAAAATACATACAAACCTAAATTTTCACCCCTCTACGATCAACCCTTATCTTAATTTGTTAATTAAAAACTTTAATTTTTTTTGCAAAACAACGTTTGCGGGATCAGCTAGTATGATATAAAAATGAATGGTTTGAAAAATTATAAATAATATATGCTGTATCATAATAAAATAAAAACCAAAAAAATTGTCTAAAAAATTAAAAATAAAATTTAAGGGTGGATCACCCTTATCACATAGGGGTATGGAAAATAGATAGTAGCCGATTCTCAGACATACTGAATACGCATGTAAAATTTGGTAAAAATCGGTCAAGCCGTTTCGGAGGAGTTCAAGTTCGAACACCGTGACACGAAAATTTTATATATTAGATTGAATGAGCTATACATTCACTCGTTTTAAACTTTTACACCCATTTTAATGACCATGTACATGCAACGAAACCTTAAAATAAACCGTTATAAAGTTTCAATCTAACATGTTTATACAAAAACAATAAATCACGCTAACGTAATTCAGTACAAAGTTTTCGTGTCAACTGAAACTACCTTCAGTAAACTGTATAGGGAATCGATTAAGAGACGCGTCACGTACGGGACACGTGGTGTCACGCCCCGGCCGTTTGAATTTACATGTGGCATGCATTGCTATGCAAATGTTTGTGCTAGAAGGCATTCAGTTGGTTCTGAACGATATCGTATGCTCACACGCTATAAAATAGCCGCAACGGTTCTATCGAATTGACTATAATTTATTTTTACACCAACAGTCTTTTCGATTTTAACAATTCTTGACAATTCTATTTTTGCTTGTTAAATTTCTTCTTAAACTACTGGGATGTCTCTTGTATAAAGTTTGCTGCTGATTTTTAGCTACCCTATTATAATTAAATATTTGTCCGATGTTGACTCTATCGAAATGACTATTATTTATTTTTACACCAACAGTCTTCGATTTCAACAATTCTTGACAATTTTATTTTTGCTTATTAAATGTCTTCTTAAACTACTGGGATGTCTCTTGTATAAAGTTTGCTGCTGATTTTTAGCTACCCTATTATAATTAAATATTTGTCCGATGTTGACTCTATCGAAATGACTATTATTTATTTTTACACCAACAGTCTTCGATTTCAACAATTCTTGACAATTTTATTTTTGCTTATTAAATGTCTTCTTAAACTACTGGGATGTCTCTTGTATAAAGTTTGCTGCTGATTTTTAGCTACCCTATTATAATGAAATATTTGTCCGATGTTGATTCTATCGAAATGACTATTATTTATTTTTACACCAACAGTCTTCGATTTCAACAATTCTTGACAATTTTATTTTTGCTTATTAAATGTCTTCTTAAACTACTGGGATGTCTCTTGTATAAAGTTTGCTGCTGATTTTTAGCTACCCTATTATAATTAAATATTTGTCCGATGTTGACTCTATCGAAATGACTATTATTTATTTTTACACCAAAAGTTTTTGGATTTCAACAATTCTTGGCAATTCTATTTTCGCTTGTTAAATGTCTTCTTATACTACTGGGATGTCTCTTTTATAAAGTTTGCTGCTGATTTTTAACTACTCCATTATAATTAAATATTTGTCCGATGTTGACTCTATCGAAATGACTATTATTTATTTTTACACCAACAGTCTTTTTGATTTCAACAATTCTTGACAATTTTATTTTTGCTTCTTAATAGTCTTCTTATACTACCGGAATGTCTCTTCTATAAAGTTTGCTGCTGATTTTTAACTACCCTATTATAATTAAACATTTGTCCGATGTTGACTCTATCGAAATGACTATTATTTATTTTTACACCAAAAGTTTTTGGATTTCAACAATTCTTGGCAATTCTATTTTCGCTTGTTAAATGTCTTCTTATACTACTGGGATGTCTCTTTTATAAAGTTTGCTGCTGATTTTTAACTACTCCATTATAATTAAATATTTGTCCGATGTTGACTCTATCGAAATGACTATTATTTATTTTTACACCAACAGTCTTTTTGATTTCAACAATTCTTGACAATTCTATTTTTGCTTATTCTATGTCTTATTAAACTATAGCGATATCGCTTCTGGAAGGTTTTATTTTGATTTCTTAACTACCCCTATTATTAATAAATAGTTACTCGAAACAAGAGGTTCCACCTTAACACTGACTCATCACTATATCTATGAAACCATAATATCTAGAGTTTTGAAGTTTGGCACATATATTTTTTCTGCCAGAAAAAAATCTGCTAAGAACGAATTTTATGAAATTTTGTCTACAAAAAGGTTTCCTTTTACGTCTCTTTCAAACTTTTTACGCCTATAATCAATCTTCATTTATAGTTAAGGTAACACCTTAGAAAAAACTAAGGAGACTTAGTTTTCCAACCTAAATTGATAGCTCAATTAGTGATACGATGAACACTCATCATCTTTGTCCACTGCTGGATAAAATTTTTTCCCACAGTTTCCCAACAATACATGCTGGAAGCGTCTTCCATTCAGCATTTTTTGATGAATAAAACCATGTGGTTTTCGAACGTCTCTTCTCAATATCTTCCGCCATCTTTCAATATGCGACACTCCAAACGGAGCTACGTTCAGAAATCCAGAAGCATTGAGTAGAATCCATTTTCTTATTAGTCCTTCTCAAAGCTGGACGACTGATTAAGATTCAATCGTCATTTTGACAACCAAGGCTCTGTAGCGCCCTCTTTATTTAGCATAAACTTGTCAACCTTCGTATTGGTTATTAAATATCTTAAGTTACGTTCAGAAAGCCACTGCAAAAATTCTATCTGAAAAGGTGTATAACCAAAAAGTCGCTTACTCGATTCCATTAATCATTGTAATAAATAGGTTAATTTACCTGATTCTCACTCACTCTATTCATAGAATTGATTAAATCTCTTATTGGAGTGGAGAATGAAAGAGAAATTTGTTCGTGTCATTAGTAAAAACCTGGCTAAGTACACTCTTTCATTACGCCCGACTCTATATAATCCAAAAATACCCGTCGACCTTTTCAACGCGTCTGTACTTATTATGCGTGACGTCATAAATATGAAATTGCCACGTACAGTCGTAGACATTAAAATGTGACTATACGACAAGCGCCCAAGTGGCGTACAGTCGCACTCGTAAAAGTCGAGCGCGTTACGCATGCTCGCTCCTCACGCCTTGTAACTCCGCACGGACGGTAGAGCACGGGGGTCGCTAACCCGTACAATTGTAGCCGAGTGTACCTCTAAACTATGATTATGGAAATTCGAGGCACGTCTTTACGTTTTAAATTTATTCAGCTGCCATTATTTCGGATTATTTATTATCGCGTGTAGGTTTTTCAAATGTTATAGAAATTAATGAACGGTGTCAAACGTGTATTTGACGATCGTAATTCGCAGTTTTTTGAAAATCGAATTACTTTTTGTGGACGTCGATGAAAATATGATTATTAAATGGTTTTATTTAGTTCGACCCTTACGGAATTTTATTTAATTTAAGCACCTTCCCGTTGTCAGATTGATCTGAAATTTTGTACACACATTTAATTTAGATGACAATACAATATAAAAAAATCAATAACATTATAAATCTAAGATGGCCGCCGATACAAAATGGCGGATTACGTATTTTTCCTTAACCCCCTCAATATGAGTATCAAATGAAAGGGCTACACTAGTAAAACACGATGATTATGTCAAAATTTAAAATTCAAGATGGACGCCGTTGCAATATGGCAGACTAGGTATATATTTTGTCACAACCACCACAATATGGGTATCAAAAAACCGTTTAACTTAAAAGTTTTTTAAATGTATTTATTAGAAATAAAAATCAGAATCTAAATGATGACGAAACCAAGCAGGTTTATTTTGTCTTGTCTTCTTGTCTCAGCAGACTGGTTTCGCAAAGAAGTGGCAATGCGCTCATTTTGCATCGCAGTTGGTCTAAATCAAATCAACCCAACTCCTCGAGAAATCCTATCAGATCCTTGATATTGCCAGCGATCTCGGAGAGGCACCTCATCGATCCGAGATAGGTAGACCTGTAGGGTTTTACTCCCGTACACCGAAGTATTACGTGAGCAGCTGTCTCGTCTTCCTCCAGGCATGATCTGCACAAAGGACTGTCTGAAAGCTGCTGCCACCAAACGCAGTCGGGGTCGTGACAGCTGGAACAGGGCGTTAGAGTGCCGGCAGCTTATAGTAGGCATAGCCTCTTTTGCTAGTCGGCACTCTTCATGGCTTGTTCATTGTTCTCTGTGTTGACTCCTTGTACGCTTTGATATTAGAGATCTGGCCTTACCCATTGGTAGGTGAATGGGCTCCGGGCCGTAAACGACCATGTTGGACCCTATGTACTGACTTTACTCACTCCTTCTTCGCAATACAATGTATTCTTCTCTGAAATACGCTCCCTCTCGACATTAGGATGATCAGGTATCGTTGCGCATTTAAAGTGAAGGTTCGAAAGTTCTGTTATTTTACAAGTTGACGGAATTATCATGACAATTGGATTTTATTATATTTATATTTATCTTTTATGATATTAACTTGTTTCACTTAATTCTCTTAATTTATATCTGCGCCGCCTACCAGTTAACTGGTAGACAATGCCTTCGGCATTAAGTTCACCATTTTACTAGAAATATATGAAAAAAAAGTGTTTTAAATAAATAAATGAGTCACGTATCGCGCTCAAGAAAGATGATGTTGGAACGTTAAGACCCAAAATTTAAAGCACACCAAACTGCAATTAAATTGTAATATATACATCACCATTTTCATAATTTGCTTTAATGTTACAGAATTAATAAAAAAGGCTCCACGGCGGTACTTAAAAGAGCTGTCGTTAAAACTTAGGAGCTTTCGAATAAAGCCTTCACCACACTCTTAGTTCTTAAAAGTTTCTATGAACTATTTCACATTGAAATGTTATCTACAAAACTGATATGGACAAAGATTGATGTGCCAAATCACATGCCGGTATTCTCATAATTCTAACGTTAAAAACGTAAGAAACTAGTTAATTGCGTTAGATAATGTGAGAAAAAATAGATTAATTTTAAGTTACACACCTATATGCAAGTTATTAAGAGACCTACAGTACATAAATGTGCCAAAAATGGGGGTTTTTTTATCAATTACAATAACAATGAAAACTGTGGAGTATCTTTAATTATATATTTTTTTGCAACTTAATAAAATATCTGATGTTAAAATTGCGACTCTATTCCTTCCTAATCTATGCGTTATATTAAAACGTAAGATGAATTCAAATGAAGAAAACCTATAAAACAATAATAATAACTTTTGTCGTTAAAACACAAACTTATTCCCCTAGAGATTTGACGCCGACGGTCTTGATTTTCACGGATATCTCAATTTTCGATTCCCTCCATGTATAATAAACTTTAATTTAAGATAACATAGTTGGCGCGATGATCACAGGGGGAGGTTAACCCGTCGGTGCGATTACACGGCGTTAAAAGTGCGGTTTCGCTGCGTTATCGTTGCGGTTTCGTAGCGTTAACTGTGCGGTTTCATTGCGTTACCGCTGGGAATATATTACCGACGAACAAGGTAAACGATTTAATAACTACATAAGATAATTCTTTTATATTATATTTTAATATATTTTAACATTTTGTCGAATATATACTACGAACTAATCAACGAAGGTATTAGATCTAAATTCATAGTTAATTTGGGTGTGGAGCTGGTAGCAAAAGGTATAGAAGAAATATCTCTATATAACCTGCTAGAAGAATTATGAGTTTCAACGTAGATATATTTAATGTAATTAAAACCTCGTATGCTAATTCAAATATTGCGTTAAACAATGCAACTACCTAACTGCCGAGCGGCTACTCTTTTAAATGGCTGTAACTCAAAAACTATTTAAGATATCGATTCAAAATTTTAGTATGTTATTTTTAAAGGTATAACCTATCGAAATATGAAAATAAAAAAAAATCGTTTTTTTTGAAAATTTCACACTAGGTGTGCCCCTTAAACAATGTGAATTGATTTTGTAACAAATTGCAAAAATTTACAAACGGATTTAAGTAGATTTTACAATTTAAATATGTTTCATATATTATAGAAGTTTTTTAATTTTTATGTGACATTTTTTTATTGTAGTATCTACTCCATACCAGCGACTATCCGTTAAATCATATTTTAAAATTCTTCTTCGGAAATATATTAGTTTATTATGATCGTGAAGTGAAAAATAATATGTGTAAAAAAAAATTAATACCAACCATTTTTTCATCGCCGAAACCAAAATGTCGAGAGACAGGTACGTTTAAATTTTTTTTTACGATTGCAAATTCACAAGGGCTCACCGGGATTACGGAATATAAGTTTTATATTAGCGTATTAAATTTTTTTATTCTGCCAATTCATCAGCGGGGACGTTGAAATGTTTTTGCGGCCACGTCTGGACGCACGCAGAAGTTAATCAGGTGGAGTTTCCCCAAGTTTTATTTTTATGATTACTTAGGCCCTTTTATTACTGGAACACGAATGGGCGAGTAATTTGAATTCAAAAGAAAGAATTCTCCCGAGATCTCTATTGAATTTCCAATAGCTTTGCTCTGAATTTATGAGACTCGTTAGAGTAGAAGCGCAGCGATGACTCTAATCATTTTCAACGTTCACTTTTTTTTATTTCACTCGCTAATAATGACAGATAATAAAACAACCAGCATTTCGGTGGTTCAACACAATATTAAATTGGTATAAAAACTCGTCTAAAATAGTTCATTGGACTCTTCACATATCAGAGAGCATTTGGAAAGTTACACTTTAAGTTGAAGGATGCTTTATAAGGCTTCTATCAAGTTGGGCTTATATTAAAGGTTCAACACTAGTATTAAAATGGTATAATATAAAAAACCATCTGAGTTTGTTCATTGGACTATTCACATATCAGAGAGCATTTGTAAAGTTACATATTAAGTTGAAGGATGCTTTATAAGGTTTCTATCAAGTTGGGCTCATATTGAATTTTTAAATTTAAATGATATTTTTAGCTTTCAAAGTAGTAATAAAAATATAAAAATTCTGTCGGCAGAGGCCGCGTCAAGCGCTACGAAGAACATTGAAAATTTAATATTTAAAATAAAAGAGCTATGTCAGTGATTTTGGTTCTTCTGCGATTATCCTATAATATGTTATGATGACATTATTATTATCTGTGCAATAATTATGATTCGTTACACTTATATTAATTATTATCTGTGGCTATGACTTCGTCCGCGGGAATATCAATAAAATAATTATTAATAAGTGTTTTTTTTTTATTTAAATTTTTTTTTAAATGCAGTAGCCTTAGTTACAACTTGTTATATCAGCTGCCTTCCAGTATAAGCCCCGCCAGAATCAGTCCAGACATTTCTGATATTAGCCGGAACAAACAGATAGACAGATAAAATTTTTAAAAATGTAATTTTGGTATATATATCGTATAAATGTGCATGTAGTAAAAGCGGTTATTTTAATATTATAAATAGACACTACAAATTTCCCATGTAGATTATTTTTCTTCCTCTGTTTCTTTATTTTATCCGAGGCAAGTGCGATCCAAATCAGTTTGATGTTTTCATTTATTAATGTATTATATTTATAATATGTATTAAACCTTTTTTTATAAGTATATATGTTATATAAGTATGTATGTATGTTTAAGTATGTATGTCTATGTATGTTTATGTATATTTATGTTCGTTTGTTTGTGAATATGTATTTTTTTTGTACACGTGAACTACCTTTTATAAATACTATTATCTTTTCCTTACTATGGTTGTCTGTTAGAGATTGCCTTGTGTGATAAGACTGCCCATTGTACTTTTCTGTATATTATGTATCTTATCGTTTACAATAAAGAATATTAAATAAATAAATTAAATAATTTGAAATATTGTAATGAAAAGCCTATCAAACAATTTTCAAACACTCCGAATTAAAGGTTCCAATGTTATAGACGCAAAAATAAGCTGTCAGTCGCTAACAACAAAACCATTGAAGCATGAAAAACCTTTTGTGATAAACAAAAATTCAATTTGAACAAAGAAAACCATTCATCAGTGGAAATTTCTAAAACAATGTGGTTTTTTGAAGGGCCTTTGATTCTGTAATTAATATAAAGTGAAGAAAATAAATTATGATGGCCAGTTCGGTTTATGTGTACGTGATTGATGTCAACCATTATAAATGGAATACTTCGCTTAGTGTTAGTAACCAAAAAGCAACGCAAAATATGTCTTAATTAATTTACGACTTGAAAACATACATACATACATATATTAATGTGTTGAGAAATTTCGTTTTCCCATGTCAAAATTCATGTGTCTGGATGGCTCCGTTTTGATTCATAGTAAGAAATGGGATCAAAAATAGAAATACTTTACATCGCCTTAGTTAAGTTAGTTTTCAGGTTTCAACAGAAAGTTACTGCAGTATGCAATAAATAAAAACAAGACACGAGAGTAGTAGAGATCGAGCAAGACACTAGATTAGGTAAATTAGGTAAAATAGTTAAAAAAATGTTGCTAGATAAAATATTTAAAACAAAAACTAAAAGAAAATTCTTGTCAATAATTTGATACAAAAAATTTACCTTTGATATGAACTGTGATCTAGGATCCAAGATAAGTGAAGACACATGATGAAGGCAGATGATAAGTATACTACGAGAAGAACGAAAGGAAAGCACGAAAGAATTTTTCAAGAAGGAGAAATAAAATTTAACAAAAAAAAACTTTTTAAAAGTTTATTTACATTTAACTATAGTAGATAGATTTCAATTTGTTTGATTATATTTTTACTTTCTTTTCTTTAAAAACACACGACAGTGAAATTTGTATGAAACTAACTGCAACAACATATTCTGTGTTGTCAATACATAATGACGAATTTCAAAGTGATCGCTTTATATATACATAATAAATGAGTTTTTTACTTCATCACTTCAACCATAGAACGTATAACATAGGCTTCTACTATAGATTACCAAATGGGTCAGTAGAAGCTGTCCCATCTATCCTCTTTCGACTTGCTTAATGAGGTCGTATATGCACTGAGTATGGGAAAGTTCTACGCTGTGTTTGCCAGTTCAAGATCTTCACTCCAGAACAAGGCATCAGCGGCCATCTGTTCTGGATGCTATGTGGCCTGCCCGCCCCCACAACAACCCTCAAATCTACTGGACTATGTCATTTACTTATCCACGGATCTCCTCATTTCTGATTTTCTAGAGAAATACCGAGAATAGCCTTCTCATTGGTCCGTAGAGCACCCATTAGCTTTAAAGCTTGCTAATGAGGAGAATTAATAGAATGAAAGACAGTTTTTCAATGCCTTAAGTTATTGTAATTTGTATATATGGTACTGTTTGGTTTGTATTGGACTGTTTTGTTTGTATGAGAGTGTTTGGTTTGTATGGGACAGTTTGATTTGTATGGTAAATTAAAAAAATTCTATCACTATTTTTCTGATGACTTTTTCCACCATTAAAACCTTTCCCATATCTTAAAGAAAATAAGAAAAATTGTATATTTACTGTAGCGGTATCTGAGTTCTGCGCATAGTACAAAGGTTAGGGTTCAATTAATTATAGAGTAATTATGAAACGTACTAAATGTAAATGTATGAAATGAAATGTAATTATGTGTTGGGCCATTAAAACTACTTACAAATAACTAACTTGATGAATTGTAAACAATTACAACCGGATAAGACCATAGAGTGAATAACACAGTGGCGTCTGCGAAATGTGAGCCCAACAAATACATTATTGTGTAGCCAAGTTATAACTAACCGCACAACACACTCGCGGTTCCCATCTCTGAACAGCCTTAATTGAGCGATTTATCAAAACAGGTACGTACCAACAAAATCCATTGTAAATTCGGTACAGCTTGAGTGACAAATTTACATTGACCCACCCCACTCTTTTGTGATAGCGTATTGTGAAGGCGGACGAAGAACGCGTTGGTTTATTAGATGTCAACGTAACTTGGTTGGTTTCCACAGCGTTTTGCAAGCAGAGTTGACTTGATGTATGTATTTCGCATGCAGCGCCCGTATGCTCGGAGTTAATTAAGTCCTTTCTGAATGTTGTTTTGTGCTTTCTATTTATAAAGAATCATTTATTTATTCTCGTTAACATTTTCACAAATAAAATATTCTAAGTCTTACTTTGATATTATTTTTCAGAAGAGAGAAATCATAAATTGCAAGAAAATTAAGTACATTTCTCTAGCTTTCATACATTTTACTACAAAACTACAAATAAAAAATGTTACATGTTTTCATGGGTTCAATTCAAGGGATACTTCCTTTTTAATTCGCACTGTGTTTCCAGAGGATGCGCAGGAGTATATACTCGTAGCGTACCATAATACCACACTGCCATCGGCAACCCGCTTTTTTTGGTAATTATGGTATATCCTCTCAAAGATATCTATAGGGGATGTCTATGCAGACTACTAAATTTGCTAAAAGTTAAATCAAAATCTACAGTAATATGTTAAAAACATTTATATTTATAATTTTAACAGCAACACTTGACTATGCCTTGCAGTGTGCTTTTAAAGTCAGAAACGATGATAGAAAATATAGATTTTTTTACTCTCTATCGCAAAATTTGATATATTATTAAGTGAAATAAATAAGTATATGTAAGTATAAGTAAGTGTTTATTTTTGCCATTAATCAACTATAATTAAGTTAGGTAAAAGTCGCTTAACCAATTTAAAGTTGAAAGTATGATTTTCCTTTTACCAACCATTCGAAATACACTCTCGGAAAACATCTTGGCTCCGTAAAAATCTATTAAGTTGAAAACTGAAGCAATTACAGAATTAGCTAACGCTCGTAGTGCTCTCCTAAAGACGCTTTGCGTTCATTTTCTTAATTTAAATTCAGTCGGGTAGAATTTAAAGAGAATAAAGTAACAGGGAAACTTTTATAAGTCTTCAATTTTGTTGTCACTTTTGAAATTAATTTTTATTCGACTATAGTAAACCATTCATTAATGATTTCAAATAAATTAAAAACTGTGATGTGGAAAAACGTTTATTGAATAATTAACATAATTTGCGCCCGGAAAATGAATAATGCGCCTACGAGCGGTTGCGCATCGAATCCTGGTTCAAATCCGACTCCCCGAGAACTGCAACGGCCGCGGGCGCACGTGCTGCGCCTTGGCTACCTGCCAAGGCGCAAGCAAGAGCGCGTATAGTGCACGCCGTGCGAGTGAGCGAGACGAGAGGGCGAGACGAGCAAACGGTTGAGCGTTGTGACGACGTCCGCGGGAACTTTCACATATGGCGGCTTTTTTATGTAGCAATATTATTACAAAACATATTTATCTAGAACTTTCTAGTTATGATTCCTTTGGATTGTATGGACCTATGGTAATACCATACACGAGGCACAGGGGCTAAAGAGCGAGGTGATTATCGTTGTCCATCGAACAACAGACACCCTCGGGCTTATGACAGTGTCCATCACGTGGTGGTACCAATATCACGTCACAGACGTGCGCATATTACACGAACGAGATTCAAGATGCGATCGCAAGGTTCATCGAAGTGAATACGGCAACCGCCGCACAGATACTGTTACACAATCTGAGGGTGGCAGTATGAAATAGGATTGCGGAAATTGTTCCACAAACCGTAATGTTAAAAACTAGACATTGTTAGGGCGTTGTGAAAAATAAACTAGACACCAAATATGAAAAAATAAGTTTGATTCAATTTAGTTTAAAATAGTTTAAGAATCAAGTTGGGAAATAATTTAAGAGACTAGAATAAATTTTTAAATTGGAGTTCAATAAATAAAAAAAAACGTTTCAAAAGCTCTATTGGGTAGGTTAGCCTTAAAGTTCAGAAGTAGAGATCACGAACAGGCAAATGTAGAGCAAAATGTGTAACTGAGATCGATTTACAGAGGTATTTAGTTAGTAGAGTTGGGATCAAAAGGTTCTCTAGTGGTCGACCACGAGCCGGTAGAGGCGACATGGATAGGCCCAGGTGGACCGACGACAAGGTAGCGGGGAGTTGCTGAATGCGAGCAGCGCAGAACCAGTCATCGTGGTCGCACGTGACGTAATTTTAAAAACTGGACATTATTAGAGCGTCGTTAAAAATTAACAACATATCAATGATTTAAAAAAAAAATAACTTCAATTTAGGTTTAAATAGTATTAGATTTAAGTTAGGAAATAGTTAAAGACGTTTAGTAAACAATGCCATGTAATAGTTATCAAACTGATTCCATCGATATTCCAATTAAGTTGCGATTCAAAAACAAGAAAAAAATATGACGATACCGGTTTGAATAATTTAGTACAACGCCATCTATCAACGTGCCGCGAAACTTATTAGATCGATATTCCAGTATATCACGATTTGAAAACAAAAGAGATAGATGATAATGCAATTTGTATCATTTTATACAACGCGATCTATTATAATATTACATAATAAATTCGATCTATTTTCCAATAAATCACGAATAGAAAAGAAGATATATACGTTACGATGCAGATTAGTGTCATTGATATAGCGCCATCTATCACCATGTCATGGAATTTTTTCGATCGATATTTAAATTAAGTTACGATTAGAAAACAAGAAAGATGATAGAAATGTAAGCATAGAACTTACTTCACTGCCTTAACAGTAAACTAAAAACGAACATTCAGACGAGTTTATAAATGAAGCAAGTCTACCGATATTATAAATCATCTTTCGAATATGACTGACACGTTCAAAGACAAATGATTGGATAATTTGTCAAAGTTGCGGACCGAATTGAAACAGAGCAGCGGTCTCAATTAGTCACGTCGGCGGTATCGCGGGATCCGCCTCCAGCGCGTCACAAAAGATTTACTTTCTATGAATACGCTTACAAACTTAAATGAAATTGGACGAGGGCTTAATGGAATCATTCGAGATGGGCCCTGCCGGTTGAAACAGACCGCGGCGCTTCTCAATCCTCTTAATCCACGATTAATGATCTATCTTTCGTACAACTGCTGTATCGGCAAAATTTATCGCTTTTTTAAGGCTCTTTTGTTGGGTACCTCTCTTTCACCTCTTGTCAGGGGCGGCTGTAGCTCGTATAGTGCCCGTGTGTAATGAAACCCTGGCGCCCCTTAGGCCTGACCCCCCCCCCCGCTTTAACTATTAACTTTGATGTAGTAACAAGAAATTTTTTTTTTCATATTCGACCAAGCTATTTTATAAGTAGATATAGCTTACAGTATGGTGTTAGTTACGGCCTTCCTTCTTGTGACGGCAGAATAACACTTATTGGTTTTATGCCGCGATAGATTCCAAGACGATGCTCTTAGCTGTATCAGGTAGCGCCGCGGCGCCCTCTGAGACGGCGGCGCCCGTGTATATTGCACACCCTGCACTACACCCTGCCTCTTGTCCTCCCTTTCTTTTGATGGATAACGTTTTTCACAATTCAATAATTTTTCCCTTCCATTTCCAAATTTTTTACTCCCCTTTTTCCGTCACAGTCTGAGTCATACGTTCCTCTATTTCTCTTCAAAATATCTCACATTCCTCTGGCCTACTAGTCTCCTTCTATACATCACCTTTCTTGCTTCTCCTTCGCTCCTTCTTGTCTTTGGTTATATACCTACTTTTTGTCTATCTAGTTCCATTCTTATACAATTTTTATATTTCTTTAGCTATAATATATAGGTAACGTAGTATGTAGTATGTAGTAAGTAGTATGTAGTACACATATAAATTTTTACTGTAATCTCGTTTGAGTAATGTTCATCACCACATTTATTATTATAATCCTCATCATATCAGCTCCAAATATTGCCATGATTACCAGCCCTGCTCTCTTGCCCTCTCATGGTTTTTAATCAAGAACCTTTCCCAAAGGCCATTGGCAGCAAGAACCATGTGCCTCCTCCCATTGCCACTTCAGACAAGCAATTCTTCGAGCTACGTCGGTGATTCTGGTTCTTCTACGGATTTTCCCATTTCTGATTCGATCTCGCAGCGAAACTTAGATCATAGCCCTCTCCATTGCTCCCAGGGTGACCATGATACTTCTCATGAAGCCCGTCTTACAAATTGGTCAAAAACCTTTGCCTTTAAGCATTGCGGTAATTTGGAGAAGTAGTTTCGAGGCTTTCTGAATTCCGAGTTGGATTCGGCGAGTGATCTATTTCTCGTAATTAAACTTATTAAGCTGGACAATTTCGGTAATTATTATAAACTTAAGTAAGAAAATGACCAATATTTAGCCACTTCCGCACATGCAGTGGTAATCGTGCAACAAAGTGCATCGCCCGCCAGCCCGCTGATAAATGCGTATGCGGCAAACAATGCGAATTACCCAACCGCCACCGCTAATTCACTCAACACATGTTCCACCCCTCCACGGGGCATCTTCAGGAGTTATGTTACACCGATTAGTGACAAACACAGAGTCCATTAAAAACCTATTATATTTAAGAGTGTAAAGAAAGGAGAATTATCATTGTATTATGTGTTCTATCGGCAATGTTTCTTTTTATTCAAAAATAATAAACAGGTTTATTTTAATCAGCTTATATAGTTTACCGAATATATGAAAAGTGGACGAGGGGTAACTTAAGTAAGTTGTGTGATTAGTTTCAGGCAAATGTTTGAACTGCCTTTACTGAGGTTTCTCTGTACTTTAAGGGTTATCGATGTTTAGTTTCGTTGTTTGCTTCGTCACCCATTTAAGAAATTTAATTTAGACTATTATTCAATATCTAATACAGAAAAAATTTATTTATTCAACTTCGAAACTTTCATTTGGTATTCTTATTGATCTACAACTTTATTATTAATTTACTTTATTTGTGACTCGGATTTACAAGGTGTTATAGTTGTGGATGAAAAGTAGAAAGAAAGTCAACGACAATATTTTTCTTTTTGGTGCAAAATGGTATAAGAAATAAGTAATTCCACCAAAAAACGAAGGTCATTGACGTGGCTTCAAGAAATGCTTATCAGTGGTGAGATATATCGCTGGAGCAACTGAAGGCTGTTAGGATCGAAAGGTTCTCGAGGGGCGACCTCGGGCCGGTAGACGGTAAATCTGGTCTATGATCTGACCAGATGTCGATGATTAGGATTAAGGCTCTAGTAACCCTAAAGGTTTTAAGAAAAATGAAATAATTTAACTTTTACTTGCATAGATTTTTCAAAGTAAGTTATATTCAACTTTTGATTGACATGAAAAGATTGACAGATCACGGTACTGTCTTGGAATAATCAAAACGAACGCGTACAGTGCTCGGGAAACGACAATATCTTGTTTGGAGTTTTCTTGCAATGTTTCGGAATCCAAATTCACAAACTAGACTTGTATTTAAATTTCGAAATATCTTACCAATACTACTTTAGAGGTCCCGTAGAGAAGCGAACTGATACCTCTCGCCTCTACCACGACATACAAATTCACTAACTAAATATTGTGATATTTAATGGAATCAGGCGTTATTTTGCGGAAGTCTATCCTAAGTAAGAAAAGGACCAATATTTAGCCACTTTCGCACATGCAGTGGTAGTCGTGCAACAAAGTGCATCGCCCGCCATCCCGCTGATAAATGCGCATGCGGCAAACAATGCGAATTACACAGCTGCCACCGTTAAATCACTCAACACGTGTTTCACCCCTCCACGGGGCATCTTCGGGAGTTATGTTACACCGATTAGTGCCAAACACAGTGACACTAATCGGCTAAATATTGGTCCTTTTCTTACTTAAATGTTGCGATGATAAAAAATGAAAGACGAAGGAGGAAAGAAAGAAATTGTGAAGGATTAGAGAGAGAGAGTGAAAATAGAAAGGTTTTTATATCGCTGTACCAAAAATAAGATTGAGAAAAAGAGAAGCCCACAGTAATGGGAGCAATAAATTAAAAAAAGATCTAATGGAGTTGAAATAAAAAAAATGTTGATTTTACACGAAGTGACAACCCTAGCTCGACGCTGGTACATTTGTATTCTTGCAAATTGGAAACTATCTAGAAACGGACTTTCGGATTTGCCTTTGATCTCATATTTGCGTTGCAGAGTTTGTCGAACATTCAAATCTTGTTATCGATTGATCTGAATCGAAATGGTACAAAAGGGTCAACAGTTTCTGAGAATTCAACTGAAATTTCGTCCACGAATTTATACGAAGTTTAGTCCGATATTCAATTATAAAACCGTTGTTAACAATTGCAATTCAACAATTAACTTGTCTTATATTATAGTACCATAACAATTTAAATCTATTTCGCGAACAAGTTTCAGTGATGTTACAATAAAGCTATAAACATCAACAGAAACAAAACAGATAAAAATAAATATTAATCGTCACGTGAGTTTATATATATATATATATATATATATATATATATATATATATATTACTTTTTACTTATATATTTTAACATCAACATATCAGCGCATAGGCCTTCATTTCAAATAAGTCCAGTAGGTACCAGCGTACATCTAGCGTCGTACAGTTAGACGTCTTTCATTACGCTTGCTGATCCGTTGTCTCTACTCCAGAACCTTGTTCTGCCTGTCTTGTAGCTTGCCCACCGTTGGGCTACATTTTATCATTAAGAACGTTTTGAGGAACTAGTTAAAACTATGAATAAAATCAATAAAGTCATTGTGAAATTATGACATAACCATGGTAAATTAGGATTCATTTTTATATATTTCGATCGACCATAATTTTTATTCTAATGCCATTTATTATTTAATATGTATATGTTGTTTCACAGGATACACATGCGTATATATAATCTATTTGAATATATATAGAAGGTATTATATATACATATATCTAATTGTCTAGAACATTCTACATTATTCCAACCAAACGTTGATTGCATGTAAGTCCGTTATTTACATTTGTATATAAATTTTAAGTAAATATATAAAATAAAATAATTCATGCAAAGACAGCACTTTGATACGAGATTGCGTATGCCTTGAAATATTTTATTATATTACGTAGCACGTATAGAAATCTACCAAGCGTAGATATCACTCACAATTTGGCCGGTTCGAGCTTATTGCTTTTGCACAACGAGAAAGTTATATAAAAGCTGCGATGAAACAAAATGGCGGCGGTACAGTGAGCAAAACAGTTCGCTCCAGTTCCTTACAATAGTGCCACTGCTCCGGAGTCATCCGAAATAGTACCGCTTTGTATTCATCATCGAAGGCTCTACGGGTATAATGAAGGTATTGTCATGAATAAATTTGTATAGTTAAATTTTGATAAAGGCTTTTGTAAAATGCAAAATTACTACAGGCCTTTGTAATGCTTCCTTTTGTAATACATGAGTAAGTGTTTCATCTCTAGATATCAAAAGTCCTTGGCTTACATCTAGTCTTATTGTTACTTAAGTTATTCAGGTTTATCAAGCGATAGATACTCACTACAGGGCATAGGTATCTAACAAATTCACGTGACGTTAATAAAGACTTTGTAATGGAATCAGAGTCACACTCAGTGTTTCGCACTAATCGCTGTAACATAACTCCTGAAGATGCCCCGTGGAGGAATAAAACACGTGTTGAGTGATTTAACGGTGGTAGTTGTGTAATTCGCATTGTTTGTCGCATGCGCATTTATCAGCGGGCTACCACTGCATGTGCGGAAGTGGCTTAATATTGGTCCTTTTCTTACTTATAATACATTTCAATTTTTGATTTACAATTTTTTATATCAGTGTCAGTTCTTCATCACATTGGGTGAACAGATCGACGCTACTGAGTTTCATCACCACAACTCTATAAACAAGAGTGTGTGCGGTGTTGAATTAATGAATCCTCCCAACTCCTTTCTTCCATCGGACAACAAGACGCATGGATTTACTCCATTCTTACACTTCAACTGCACTAACTTCAACCCGCATTAAGCTTTCGAACAGCCAAGGTGTGGAACAATACACTGTACTGGTGTCATTGTTTCCAGATGACTCTAACTTGAAAGTCTTCAAGGCAAGAATAATTTTCTTCTAGGAAAACATGTAGCAGACCTTGTCATAACATCCTTCGCCTATAAATGATATAAAAAATCAGTTCAACATAAAGAAGGAGATATATGTTATTTTCTAGCCCCTGTATGTGACGAGATTAGTGGGAGTATAAAATTAATGTTAGTACAGTCGTGTACAAAAGTGTTTTAATTATAAAATTTTAGTCGATATAGGTTTTATATTCGTTTATTAAACTAATAGTCGTTTTAATGCGACATACAACGTTTTTAGTTATAAAATATATTTATAAATCTACCAAACGAATCGATATTCAAATATAAAAGCAAATATTCTGTTATTATTAAATGAAAACATCAAAACCGAAGTCTCCATTCCATTTTGTATTCCGATCTCATCATAATCGAGTAGCGACGACTCAATAGGTTCTCGTGGTATACAATGCAGGCGTATCTTCTGAAAATTTTAATTGCAAATTCATGCAATTTTAATATTCCTTTACTCGTTTCAATAATATTTACTTGTTTTATACAGATGTCCTAATGAATTTTGTTTCACTATTTGCTTTATAAACAACAATTTCTTTTATTTAAGGAATATGAAAGCTAAATCTATGATATATATATGTATTGATATATATATATATATATATATATATATATATATATATATATATATATATATATATATATATATATATATATATATATTTGTTTACTCTACTTCATGTAATTAATATATCCTTCTATAGGCACTGTACACCTTTTCACAATAGTTTCTTAGATAATATTTCAAAAACTTTCAATGCTGGATTCAAAAAATATCAAAAACCATTTGTATCCTAAGGTTGAGACCAGTGATTCCCAAAGTGGTCTATATCGACCCCTAAGGGTCTATGACAACGTGCAAGGGGTCTAAGTCTAAGTTTGTCAAGGAAGATAGTAATTAAGTTTTACTATGTTAGAAAACCAAAAAAATATCTTGATACTTGCTACACACAAGTAACCACGTCACGGAATTTTTCTATAGTTAATACCGATGTGTGTGTGTGACATGTGTTTGTGTGTACCTATGTCGTAGCACTATTCACTCACACAGACATCTGTACGTCACACATACGTATAGTAATACTGCGCGCACAAATGAGTTGCATGTTATACAAGTGCCAACTCGTTACTATGAAAGGGCTCGATGCAGATCCATCAATCAGACCGATAATTAATTAGCGGGGGCAAATACAAAATAGCTATATTGGAGAATATCGAACGCTAGTAATGTGCCTTACTTATCGATATTAACACGTATCGATAGTTAAAATTATGATTTTTGTAAATTTTTTTTTGTTACACACATTTTAATTGAGCGATGTGTAATATTTATAAAGGATATAGAAAACATTTCGAAATTTCTCATATACTTGTTCGACTACTGACTTTACTCACTCCTTCGCAATACAACCTATACTCGAAAACTTTTGTTTGACAAGCTGACAGAATCAACACGATAATTATTTTTTTATTTATTATATTTATGTAATTATTATGTCGATATATATTTTACGGTATATTTATAAAAGGTGTTTTATGTGATTATTTTACCACTCAATTTATTATTTTTTTTTACCTTTATTAATTTACACTGCCTTACGGTTACCTGGTAGCAAAAGCCTTCGACAATTTTGCCGTTATACATTAAATGTATAAAAAGTGTTTTAAATAGGTAAATAAAATAAAAAGTGTTTTGTCTTCATGTTTCAATACATAGGAAAATATTTCGCAACCACACGACATTTTTCATTTTATACTATTTATATAGAAACTTTTTATATTCTTCACATTTTTTCTTCCCAATCTTTTCACACATCGCCTCTTTAATTATATTATAATATATTCACCGCATTCTTTTTGTATTACAATTTTTGATTTCTGTATTTATTATATTTCTATTATTATTATTTTTTATTCAACTTTATATCCAATTTTTGTATCTGGTATTTTATTTATTATTTAATAGCAATATATTAAAAATTTGGCGTCGATCTTATGTCCAGCTGTGGGCATCATATAGCTAAAATGATGATGATATAATAAATCTAAAGTGTTTTTCACGTCTATCAATTCACAGTAAACGACAGGATGTTTGGTCATAGATGTTTAAATTGATTTTTTTTACACCTATTTCAAATCACCATTTATGTAGTGGTCACGCTGAAACTCTATTGGAATACGACTGACCAATCACTTTGTACATTAATGTTTACAGGGATAAAGAGTGAACAATAATAATTTTAATATTTAATAATTCGAAATTTGAAAACGTTTTTTCTTACTAACAGCTTAGCGGTAGAGGAATGAGACTCGCGGTCGTTGGTCGCGGATTCGATTCCCGGGATACAATCTTTTATAATTTACACTTTGTATTAGTTGTATAGAATTGCCACTGCTTACAAGTTTCTAAAGGTTGGGCAGCAGCGTTCTCCGTACCATAATACTACATTGCTATCGCCTATCCGTCTATCTTTGGCGATTATGGTATATCTCCGCATAGACATCTCGAATGAATATATCTTGCAGTAGGTTTCTATCCGTTGAAAAGAAAAGGTATACATTCAAACCTTTAACATTTTTACATCTATACATAAACACTCTGTAGATGACAACCTGTAATATCTCTCTACCATTGAATTTTATTAAAACCATACTAAAGAATCATATTTTTCTTGACATTTTAGATGTTCACAAAAATGGCATTAAATGCAAATGATCAATATATCTGTCTGTTTTCCTTTATACAACACAAAGGGCATTTTGCAGCAATCCGCATTGCAAAAGAATCCTTTAAAGATAAAAGTCGTTCTGCAATTTGAAAATTGTCGCGAATAACAAAGGAAAACCAAATGTCGTGATCGAAACGTAGCAGAAAACAAAATGTGAAAAACTATTTCTAAGAATATAAACGATATATATATATATATATATATATATATATATATATATATATATATATATATATATAATCGTGCTTAAAAATAATATTAGAAATAATTATTTCATATTCATGTCAATAAGTTGTCTGTAACAAATTCTGAGATAATGCTGGTTTTTTTTAAACAATTTTATTTAGTTCGACCCGTACGGAATTTATTTATTTATATGGGTCAAAATTAGAAATTGAAATTTAAGCACCTTCCCGTTGTCAGATTGATCTGAAATTTGGTACACACATTTAATTTAGATGACAATACAATATAATAAAATCAATAACATTATAAATCTAAGATGGCCGCCGATACAAAATGGCGGATTACATATTTTTCTTAACCCCCCTCAATATGGGTATCAAATGAAAGGACTACACTAGTAAAACACGATGATTATTTCAAAATTTAAAATTCAAGATGGACGCTGTTCCAATATGACGGACTAGGTACATATTTTGCCACAACCACCACAATATGGGTATCAAAAAACCGTTTAACTTAAAAGTTTTTTAAATGTATTTATTAGGTCCTATTGATGTTACAAAAGAGAGAATAATCAAATAAATAAAAACTAAAATACATTGTGCCATATATTTTAGCAGTGGTAGCCCTGCAGTGGATGTCAATACTTACGATCAAAGGCCGCAAGGTCGATTAGACAATTGACCTCCCATACTCATGACATTATGCAGAGGTTTAGATATCACAAGCCATAAAGGTAGTAAAACAGATGGCCGCTGGAGCCATGAAGTGTTCCATACATGATGTATCCAGACAACTTTATTGAAGTTCGCTTCCAAATGGTACGATGGAAAAATCTATAGGAATCCTATGAGATCACGATAGTCAAAACTCGGAGATAACAGATGGTCAGTGAAAATAGATGACCAGTGAGCAGTGGTATCCCTGCGGTAAAGGAGTGAAATTTGCGATCATAGTTTACGGATTTGATTCCTGGGATACATTCTTATAATTCACAATTTGTGTATTAATGACATAGAGCAGTGATTCCCAAAGTGGTCTATATCGACCCCTAGGGATCTATGACAACCTGCAAGGGGTCTACGTTAGCGAAAAAAAATTTGGGGGTCCATGAAATGAAAATGGAGGTCCACGATAGTGGATCTCAACACATACACTGATAGTACCTATTGACTTACATCATACTATCTTATAACATCAAAACATTTACATTATTTATGAAAGTACCTATAAAGTAAAAAAATATTAATATGTTACGTATATTTTACATAACAGATACAAAATTATATTTTGAGCAGTTTTAATTTAAATTCAATTAAAAAATGTATAAATTAACATGAATTTTTACTTTAAGTTTTTAACACTCAACTTCACTAAAGTTAGAAATTTACAGAAAATCAATATCATGTAAGTAGGGGGTCTACCCAACACGGAAAAACATGGCATGGGGTCTACGACACAAAAAAGTTTGGGGAACGCTGACGTAGAGTTTCCACTGTTCATAAACAAGTTTTTTAAAGATGGGCGGCAGCGTCTTGAACATACCATTATACCACAAAACGATACCAAAGTCACTAAAGTAGGTTGTTTCAAATGGTACTACCATTACCCATAGTCGAGTACATCTCTCATGCATCCGTTGAACGTTGATGCTGGGTGGTGGGGCGGGGGGCATATATATCCCCTATGTAAACATACGGCATAGTTAAGATTCTTGCAGTCTTTTTTTGTATTATTATACAGAAAACATTACACTCGTATACATTCAATTGTTTCGAAACATGTTTTATTTCACAATACTTCATTCCATTACTCCTTCTTTATATTTACTTTTACCGTCGCTGGTAAATAACTTCGCAGTGTATTCTCGGTAAGAACTATTTGCGAATCTTTGATGTTTCGCTGTTAACATTGTTTATGTTTTTTTTTTGTTTCACTTCTACGTCTCTTTTGTTTTGTAAGAAAACATGAATATTTTTATTTAAAAAATGTAAGATATAATTCTATGAATACATTGTTATGTTTTTATTATAAGGATCTATGTTCCATAGACATTAGCGTATGTGCCTATGTTTGACAACGTTGGATATGTCCGATTTTTTTGCACACTTTTTTGCATGTTACGTGATGTAAAAAATAAGTCTCTTTATCTTAGCGACGTTCTTACAATGTACAGTTTATAAAATTACGTTTCGTGCAACCACTTTCTCATTCCATATTGCCATCCTTAGGTTGTGCGTCAATATCTGTACGGCGATTTCCGTATTCACATCGATGTCTTGCGATCGCATCTTGAGTCTCGTCCGTGCAATACACGCACTTGTGTGACGTGATATTGCTACCGTCGTATGACACAGTTGTACAGCCTGAGGGTGTCTGTTCTTCGTTGAACAACGATAACCGTCTCTCTCTTTAGAATTTAACATTATATTTTGATAGTATGGAAAGGAAAGATAAAATAAATTGTTACAATAATAAAGAATATTAATTGCACCTAATACATTAAAAATTACAAACTATGCATAGTGATAAAAAAATAAAACTAAACGAACTAAAGTACTAGAAAAATAAATTAAAATAGACTAAATGTGTACAATTATTATTTAACTAATGAAAACACTATTTTTATAGAAAAAAAAACAAGAATTAAAATTGGTTAAACATTAAGTAAGAAAAGGACCAATATTTAGCCACTTCCGCACATGCAGTGGTAGTCGTGCAACAAAGTGCACCGCCCGCCAGCCCGCTGATAAATGCGTATGCGGCAAACAATGCGAATTACACAACTGCCACCGTCAAATCACTCAACACGTGTTTCATCCCCCCACGGGGCATTTTCAGGAGTTATGTTACACCGATTAGTGCCAAACACAGAGTCACTGTTAAATGACTAAACATTTATGATTTGCGATTGTAGGTCGCGGTTCGATTCCTGAAATACATTGTTATATAGTCCATATATTGTGCATTGATTATATAGGATTGCCACGTCTCACAAATAAGTTTCTAGAGGATGGCCTGTGGCGTCTTCTCCGTACTGTAATACCACACTGCGATCACTAATCTGTCTGCCAAGCGTTGTGATTATAGTACATCCTCCGTAGATACCTTTTTTTTTAATGGCCCCCGCTGTTGGTAGCCTCCCGTACCCCTATTATGTTTGGGACAGGGACTTTATTTACAAATTTGTTTTTCAGGGTTTTATCTTTATTCTACACTTACTTTCGTTCTTCTCGATTTCTTTATATTTATTTCTAATCTCAATTTATTTCTATTCTTATATTTTCTATCCTTATCTTTTAATATCACAGGTTTGTTTAGATTAAACTTTTTAATACATTAGAGTCTTGTCTTACATTCTATTATTATTTAATAAGTTCTTTTACATGTGCATATTTCCATAGATACCTTTGGGTGAGGCAGTTGCCTTGCATACATTATTTTATTTACTATATTTATCTTTAGTGTAATTGCTACCAACTCGCCTAACAAGCTTGGCAATTATGAAATAAATTCCCATAGATATCTTTGGAAGAAAACCACTTGTGTAAACTGTCGATATAGTTAAGGTATCAAAAATTCGCTGCATGCAGGCATCGCAGGACGATGTGGTGATTTTTGGGGGAGAACTGTACCTTGCAATGGGCGTCTATGGGCTGAAACATCGAACCTTTTGTTCCAAGTGGCACATATAATGTTTGGTTTTCAAAGTCTACCTTAACTGCAACTTATCTTAACTTAAGTCTTATAACTAATTAATTGAAATTTCTCTTTCACAGGCGAGGTGGAGCGGCTGCTACGCGAATACAGACAAAACCAGGAATTGGTCCGCAACATTGGTGCACACTATTACCAGATAATATATCCCGTACAATTGCGACATCACGAAAAAATGGGTATCTCAACACGAGAGGTCAATACGCAAAAGGTAAGCCGAGTTCAAGATAAGTTATCGACACTACTGATAAGTTGACACTGTATGTATATTACGTAAGTATCACCACACGTTTAACGATAAATTCAAAGTGCAATTGAATAATAAAACACAAAATTAAAAAATAAAACATTACAATTGTTCCTTGAACTGATCGACGTAATTTAAATACTGACATAATATAATTTATCATAGAAATATTACTTTCCATACCAAGATATATATATATGTATATATATATATATACCTATATACTTGTATATATAAGCGAGCGAATTCCATTTAGCACCCGAGTACGTTGACGAGGAATATGTCAGCCAAGATTGATCGGAGTAGGTGTATTCACAAATGTAGAGAGTATTTACAATTTACATGACCCTAACACAATGGCAGCGACCACATTACTGAGAGCTTTCGAAATTTAATTGGTGATCCCAATTGTATGTATATATATATATACATAAGATCTGTTTATAAACTTATTTCATGTTGGAAAAAAACACAATTGAGTTTTTTTATCTGTAAAGAAACAGCATATAATGTTCATTATTACATTTCTGACAGTTTCTCATGACGTTCTCTTACATGCTTTACTTTCGCCCGCCACAGATAATTAAACAATAGAAATTAAAGATAATTAATATTTAGATAACACAATTATTATCTTAACACACACACACATATAAATACGAGTATATGTATCTAGATAGATAGATAGATAAAGAGAGAGAGAGAGAGAGAGAGGGAGGGAGAGGGAGAGAGTAGGGATTGGTTTTATTTGTTACATATGTCGTCTTAACAAGTTTACTGTATATAGGATACTCCTGAAAGTTGTTAAAATTGGTATTTCGTGGGCTCTAATCAAATCATAATGCGGTTAAAAAACCTTGTTATTTTAAATTGAAGGTTGCGATTATATAAGAGCTGAATTTCATTCTAGGCTTTTCTGGAATATTTATCACGTACACATGAACTCAAACTCACTGCCATTATAGAAAAGAATGTAAGCCCTCTGTAAAAGATTGAGGAGAACAATGTTATTAGTTTCCTTCAATGTCAGTCGAGGTTTTGGCAAAAAAAGTCGCGAATAATCAATACATATATGACATCGACAAATTGAGACTTGACTCGTTTGGGACATAAACATCTTTTAAAGTGGTTTTAGCTGAGCCAAATGATATTATTACACTATCAGCGAAGCCTTTTATTGTCAGTAAGAAAATGACCAATATTTAGCCACTTCCGCACATCTCTGTGTTTGGCACTAATCGGTGTAACATAACTCCTGAAGATGCCCCGTGGAGGGGTAAAACACATGTTAAGTAATTTGGCGGTGGCGGTTGTGCGATTCGCATAGTTTGCCGCATACGCATTTATCAGCGGGCTGGCGGGCGGTGTACTTTATTGCACGACTACCACTGTATGTGTGGAAGTGGCTAAATATTGGTCCTTTTCTTACTTAGGATGAACTTCCGCGAGGTAACGCCTGATTCCTTAAATACTGTTATTGTCAATCGAGGATTTTAAGACCCACAATCTTTGATTTTTTTCGTAGCCCTGTTCGGTTTTAAAAGACAGTTGTTAACTTACTTTTTAATCACAGTGTTCAGTTTTTTGTTGACATATTCTAAAATTTTTACAGATATAACTGATAATCCCGAATACGAAAGGATTAATTAGTAATAAATGTTATTTTTAATTCAAAACATATTTGAATTGCACCATCAATAAATAAAGCAATACAAATATTAAATCATAATAATGTATATTCAAATTACGAAATTGATCTGCCCATCGTTCCCGATTCGTGCATGCTTCAACAATATATAATTTGTGGCTCCGTTAAAGTTTTGATTACTTACGAATTCTTGTTGTTCACGAGAAAGCGGAGTTGTAAGCAACCTTTTGATAAACAAACACGAGGAATATATTAACAACAAATCTTTATTATGTTTGCAAACATTGTCGGTGATGAAACACGGGGTTGCGTGAGATTAATGTATTCTACAGGATATTAAAACTCCTTTATACATCGAATTGTTTTAATAAGTTATCATATTTTGTTCATTTTCATATGTTATGGTTTTATAAAGACGAAGTAGATTATACTACAAAGATAAATAACCCTATGTAAAACGCCACCGGTTCTGTTGGCCTATAGGGGAAATTTATGTCCAGTTGTGGACAAAGTAAAAGAAGGACCAATATTTAGCCACTTCAATCTTCGTGCCAAACACAGAGTGGCACTAATCGGTGTAACATAACTCCTGAAGATGCCCCGTGGAGGGGTGAAACACGTGTTGAGTAATTTGGCGGTGGCGGTTGTGTGATTCGCATTGTTTGCCGCATACTCATTTATCAGCGGACTGGCGGGCGGTGCACTTAGTTGCACGACTACCACTGCATGTGCGGAAGTGGCTAAATATTGGTCCTTTTCTTACTTAGGATGGACTTCCGCAAGGTAACGCCTGATTCCATTAAATCCATTAAACAGTAGTGGACATGTTATATCTGTTATAATGATGATTTTCCGTTGGTAAATATTTATAATGATCACCTGTGTAGGTGATATCAATTTGTTTTATATTTCTATTAAATTAGGCTTTTCTAGTACCTCTCTAGACATAGTTATAATTATGAACCAGGAAGTTTTAATTTGGTCAAAGAAATCGATTTCCCAGAGGTAGATATAAAGAAAAACTCATATTAGAAATCAATATATAAAAGACACTTATTCATTAATATAATTTCGTATTTTAATCTTTAAAGATAACATACAATTTCGCTTACAAAACTCTTAAAATATTTTCTAAACTTTAAAAATTTATGATTTTATTGGTGTGAATAATAAATAAAATTTGCAATTGTATGTTGAAGTATAAAGCCTTCGTAACTTAAGACGTATAAAGAATCGATCGTTTCAAGTTTAAATAAGTTTTCGTGAAAGTTAAATTGGCTTTGAAACGAATATTTCGCGGATCGACATTGGAGCAGAATGCCGGCATAAGCACTTCTAGGCTTTATCTGAATGTGGTTTAGAGAAAATTATTTACTATACAGGGTGGTTGTAAACCTCATATGTTATATATATTACAGCGATACGTACACATTTATAAATATCTCATTTGTCACTAACTGACACACACACACACGCTTATATATGTATGTATATATATATAGGACAGACAGTAAAAAAAAAATTTAATACGATTTTGGAAACCAAATTTTTAACTTTATAATTATTATGTAATTTTATTTCCTGATATCATTTATTTTCAGATAAGGTGTACCATATATATATTGATAGCAAATGGAACATACATTTTTACCCTTAAAATTTTTACACTTTTACGAATCACTCTGTATATAATTCTTACATTGCTACCTGTTTTAACTTACTTTATATATAACATATTGTCACATCTTTAAATTTTTTTTACATTTTTTTCCAGTACATGTATAACACAGGTCTACATTTAGACCAGAAATAAATAGACCGAAAAATAATACATAAAAACTAATTTAATATCGCCCCAGGTGTAAATATCGCAGTGTATGTTTTATAATGCATATAACTTGTAGATATATACAAATTAATAATTTACAAAGATATTATTGTTATTTTTGTAAAAAAATTTTCATATCCATTCCTTTTTCCATCATGTATATATATACATATATGTATATGTGTATGTGCGTGTGTGTGTATAGTAATATATATCTCCATCCAAAGGTTGTCTGGTAGAGATTGCTTTAAGCGATAAGACCGTCTTTTGTACCTCTATATAAAATGTCACTTTTTTATTTATTATCTATGGTGTATAATAAAGTGTAAATAAATAAAAAATGATAGATTTATTTTAATTATCATACGTAAACTATTCGTTCGTTAACTAGTTCCCAGCGAGTAGCGCTGACACGAAGGCCGCCCTACCGTAGTTAGTGAAACAAAGTTTGTCTTTGCTTACATAAGTGGAACAATCGACTATTGGCTCCAATTTATTAGCCAACTTGTACGTAGCTGATATCGGGTAAATTGCACCCAAATTAAATGGATTTGCGACGGAATTATTTAAATCTAATATTATTTATGCAGATTAAATAAGACGTTATATTCATCTTTGCGGTGATACGTGAATAATCTTATATTTATTGTATTACATTTTGTATAACAGTACAATACAGAAAAGAACTTAGTTTTTTCTTCTTTTCAACCGATGGATGCCCACAAGCCATAGATCTCTCTCAAAAATCAACAAGATCATCTGTCTTGCACTTCCTGCATTCTTACTTCTTTTATTATTTTGTCAATAAAATCATTTTGAATTGAAATTTAATTACATGTACACTTGGAAAGTTCTCACTGTTGAATCTCATGAGTCATGTACAAATAGTAGAGTCAGAAAGGTAGAGAAGAGGTGACACCTATGTGACGTTTTGTTAGTCTTGCGACAGAGATAACGCTCTACGAAGCCGGAATTAGCCGATTGTCTCTTTCCAAATGTCGATATGCAATATTTACCGCCGGGTATTGTACCTCGTGGGCTTTGTGTAATAATTTGAAATCACATGTCTTGAGTATTTTTATTCAGATGCCTCATTCCTCACCTTGTTATGTTCTTTCAGTTTTACCCTTCTTTTCCATCTGTAAGGCAATTTCTCGCATTCAGCGATTTCTCACAATCTTAACTATGCCGTTGTTCCACCTAGTGGGAACCATAACCACGCCGCGTCAACTAGCTCGTGGTCCGCCCACCCCCACGCCAACGCCCACCCCCTCGTCCACCCCCACCCCCACGCCCACGCCCACACACACGCCCACGCCCACGCCCATGCCCACGCCCCACTCACGAGAAAGACAAGCTTTTTTATTATAATCTTTATTCCACAGACATTAGCGTCCGTACCTTAGTTTTTACATTTAAGTTTAATATTTAGAAATATTTTAAGCTCACGTTTTTGTATGTTACAGTGTTTAAGTCTCTTGATCTATTTACTAACTTAAATCCTAAAGTATTTAAAACTAAGTTTAAGTTATCTAATTATTATGATTATTATTTTTGAAATCCATTAGTGTTTTGTGTCTTTAATGACGACCTAAAGAAAGGCAAGGTATTTTTTGGGGACGCAGAATGGAGGCTGCATTTAACGGATGTTATTGGAAATATACAAGCGTTTATTTGTCTGTCATTTTGTAGAAAGTTCGAGATACGCTTACTCGGCGAAACAAACAACTGAGTATTTGACAATGTATTTCATTTTATTGTGCAATTGTTGGTTCCTTTTCCGGGTTCCTTACACCACGTGACTTTTGTTTCTAAAATTTAGCATATATAGCAATCGAGAAGCCATGAAAGAAATCTCCAAAGAATTTTAATAAGAGTGACAACATAGATTGATTGCAAAAGGAACTAATTTGAATATATCATTTATTATGTAAGTTGATACGTTTCGTTTTTGTCATGAAATTTGCAAAAAAAAGGTAAAAATTAGTACAAAGAGATAACACGAAAATTATTCAACATGAAAAACGACGAATAGAGAACCGTGCCTGAATGATCGAAGAAATTTATGCCGAGTAAATATTCTACTTGGTCCTTTGAGAGGAGTGCTGGCGTGGAACCGATTGCCCACGTAATCAGATCTTTTGGAGGCGTTCGAACATAAACCTCTGAGCTGTGGATTACAAAGAAAATGTCCTGTTCAACCCACGCGTGTGCGACGAATCGATTATCCTTCGGTACAATGCGGAATCGCAATCGCATCACATATCTCGCAGACACTCTTTATGGAGGCTTCCTGTTCAATACGTCTAACTTTCCTTTATAATATCAATTTTTAAAACAAAGAAATGTTTAGTTTTCTTTGTTTTTTACTTAAAATGAAATCGTGGTAATTAAACGGTTTTTAGTTCGACCCGTACGGAATTTATTTGTATCAAAATTAGAAATTGAAATTTAAGCACCTTCCCGTTGTCAGATTGATCTGAAATTTGGTACACAGATTTAATTTAGATGACAATACAATATAATAAAATCAATAACATTATAAATCTAAGATGGCCGCCAATACAAAATGGCGGATTACATATTTTTCCTTAACCCCCTCAATATGGGTATCAAATGAAAGGGCTACACTAGTAAAACACAATGATTATGTCAAAACTTTAAATTCAAGATGGACGCCGTTCCAATATGGCGGACTAGGTACATATTTTTCCACAACCACCACAATATGGGTATCAAAAAACCGTTTAACTTAAAAGTTTTTTAAATGTATTTATTTTTCAGTTTGTTTCGAATTCATATCAGATCATAAAGTATTTAGAATACGTGCAGGTTAAATTAAAAAATGCTATTAAAGTGTAGTCCAATTTAATTTGAACTTTAATTAAATTCAGAGATAATAAAAATTGAAATATTATTGCAAATATATATTTTTATGAAGTCAGTACAAATTTTTTTAAACTTTATAGACGAAGCTTTTGACTTCTGTCTCGCTTGATGAACAATGACGAGGTCTACAACGAACATAATTGCTTAGAAACCTATTACTCTCTTCGTCTTGAAGACTCAGATACAGTGTAATACCGTTGGTGGAAGCCTATACCTTGCAGTAGTCATCGACCGGATGATATGGTGATGACACATTACATCATCTTCTATTACCCATGACCACCGCATCTATATTCCCTGCTACATAAGTCCAATGGTTATATAAAAAAATAGCTTTTTTTTATAAGACCGCCACTCGTATTGCCTCTGTCTTTGATAACGAGTAAAAATATTTACAAATTTTCAAGTACATTACTATTTGTGTAGAACCTCTTTTAAATTATTTTTCGAACTTTATAGGCGAAGCATTTGAATTCTGTCTCACTGTATCCTAAGCGATGACGATATCTACGATGGTATAAACTTGTTACGAAACCTATTCACTCTAGTTTTGAAGGCTCCTAAGTTATAATTGTCTTGAAATAATGACACCGGAAGGTTGTTTCTCCTTAGCAGTTCGCACTATAAAAGTATTAGCAAAACGCTTAGTGCGAGTGGATGGAATTTCAACCAAGCAACGCTGCTATGTATTTAAAAAGTTTTTAATTAATCACTTTAAAAAAATATTTATTAAGATATTTTTGATCTTTTTAAAAATATTTTTGGATAAAATGCTATGCTCCTGTACTAAAAATATTAAAATGTCGTCAAAATAAATAACCTGTGTGTATTTGCTATATATTCCCAGAAGAGAACGCGTTTGAAATCATTGTAGCTTTAAGTGGCAATCCTTAAATTTGATTTAATATAACATGTCTGTGTGTGTGTGTGACACACACACACACACACACAAATATATATATAGAGTGGATTTAGTTTCTGCACATTTCTCATGACGCAGAGGTACTAAGGCTTGAGATCTTATGTCGCGTGATATATTCCCGGAATGCAATCTTATGTAGTTCACAATTTGTGTATTAGTTACATAGAATTACTTCTGCACGCAAAATAAAACGTTTTCAGAGCATTGACAGCAGATTTTCCGAGAAAAGAAAATACAAAAAATTACTTTTCGTATTAATATTCAGCGTCAGTATGGTACAGATATTTTAGTCGTAAATCTCATTTACAAATTTTAATTTTTAGGTATTTTTGGATTTTTTTTTTCAATTGAAGTTATTGGACGAAACATGAAATAATTCACACAATCTGTTCAATAAACAAACCGCAATATCATCGCACAATTTCGTCCCCAAACGGGAAGCGATAATTCAAATGCTAAATCTTATTGGAGCGTCGCTAATGGCCGCCGCGATATAAACACGGCCCGGGATTCGATTACCGTTGACTAATTCTGTTTACATAAAGTCTCAGCCCGCTAATGCCCCCAATTCCCCTTCCCGACAAACGAAACGCCCGGAAAAAATTCAGTAGAAGCTTTTTATGGATGATGACAGAGGAGGAAATGCGAAAATCTTATGAATTGTGTACAATGTTTTCTGTAACACGATATCGGAAGTAAAACACAATTATGTTTCACGTTTATACGCTAGATGGCGTTGTAAGCAAATGCACTCTGGTTTTTCTTTATAAGGCCCCATTTTTTGGAGACCTTTCGTTCCTTTATACATGTGAGTCGGGAAGTTTTTAAGAATTTTATTTTCTTCTTTTATAATTCTCAACCTCTTTTAATTTATGGTTTCTCCTGGCGAAGATTTTATTTTTAGAATTCTAAACATTCCTTCGAAACTTCGTCTTTCATACCACATCTCCATTCCCAAGGTTTCATAGTTTGTTTCTTATTATCACAGTACATTATCACTAGACTGGTTTTTTTAGTTTAATTTATTATAATTTTATATATAACTAATTTATTTTTTCTATTGATAATCAATGCTTTAATAATTTTTTCGTTTTCTCACCTGACCTATTTAAATTTAAGTCCTATTTATATTGATCGAGTACTGTATTAACTTCCTGCGGTACCTCGAAAATGGGCGGCGACTCTTACTCTTACTCCTTAGTTCTGTTTCGCAAACAGACCGAAGTCCTCCACGAGATAATAAGTCACCAGGTGCACTACCGTCTGGTCAACTGCAGGGACACGAGTGATGTTCTCCTGTTAAGAGATCTTTATTAATTACAAAATATTGTTACATCTATTTTTAATTTTTATACTAAAGAAGCCACATTTATAGGAAGACTAAAACTCTCTTATTTACTCCATTCATTGTTTCGAAAACTTGGCCTTGCTTTACCTACCGCGTCAGCTGACATTACATATGGGGACATCGATGGATTAGACAACAACATGACTACTACTTTATCAATAAAGATATATACATATATATATATATATATATACATATATGTACATATTTTTATGTATGTATTATATGTATATTTCACATTAAAAAGTTTTTACATAAATACGAATAAATAACAAATACTACAAGCTGAAAAGCTCGTTTGTACTTTTTTTTAAAAGCTGGTAAATTATCGCAATTTTTTGCTTCTGGTAATTCATTCCACAGCTTAACAGCAACAACAGTGAAACATTACATAAAGGTTAAAATGTATTTTAAATGATTAGCAAACTTATAGTCCATGATAAGTTTCTCAAGAAATAATGTAATATTTGTCTTATGACAAATTGCCCGTCAGTTTATGTTGCTTACTACTGTCTTATTTTAACATTCGTATCTCGAGGTAGGCTTGTGGGAGCTTCGTAAATTATCTTTGTTCAAAGTTTCGAACAATTCAGATTAGTTATTCAGCTAAAGCTCATTATCTTGTGTCTGTACATACATTTAATACGATGTCATGTTTATTATTTTAGTCATGTTTATCATTTATATATATATATGTGTGTGTGTGTGTGTGGGTGGGTGCGCGTGTGTGTGCGCGTGTGTGTGTGTGCGTGTGTGTGCGCGTATGCGCGCGTGTGTGTGTGTGAGAGAGGAAAATTTTACTTCAAATAAATAAAACCATAACAGATTTCAGTGACATCGCTTTATACAGATTGTTCAGAAAACGGTGTATAAGTTACATTTATGAAAAATAGCAATGTTAATTATTACGCCTATAACTAATTATCCTATAGAAATCCTATAGAAGTATCAATAGATTACGTCATAGTAAATAATTTCTCTATCTACTTTCTTTCATGGGACAACAAGACAAGAAAGAAGGGTGAAAGGGTTTCTTCTATGCAAGCATGTACAACGGTAGAACACGTCATCTCTTAACGTGAGGCAAGACAGAGGTCAAATGCTTTGCCTATTTCTAACATAAAAGAGGTCCATCACTACAGACCCCATGGGCTATGTCACTGTCGCTCAACAAACTGTGGGAACAGGGATTTATTCAAGATTCTTCTATGAGATGAAAGCAGAAATTACGTGAATTATAGTCTAAAGAAAGTAACAGATGTGTCCCAGCAGAACGCTAATTTACGTGGCGTTGGACATACTCCATAACGAGCAGAACTTGAAGCTTATGATGTTCAACATTAGGTGGACAAAGACATTGTTAAAGTTGTCTAAAGATATTGGATGAAAGTAGCCAGACTTTCAACCTGTGCTAACTAAATTATTTAGGTTTTTAATTATAATTTATTCCATAAAATATTACGTAATTCTGGCAACAAAGAAATTCGTTGCAATACTGACAACTGCTAATTTTTCCTATCCAATTTTGCTTTGTAACACACTGCGTGTTTTATTTGAATAAATTCTCATTTATTTTTAAAAGTTAACAGTAGTTTTATTAAACATGTACCATCGTAAAACATTTTGGGAGACCTTTTCCCAGCTGTGAGAGTCACGGCTTAAAATAATAAGGTTGTAAATGGAACTCTAAATCAAAAAAAGGTGTAAATACTTATGTAATTATATAAATAAGGAAACATGAAACATATATAAAGTATTTTAAATTTAGTCTTTGAAATATAAGAATCATATTTTTTAAGCACATAATCTCAAAGAATAGTAACGTCGTTTTTTTCTCACCGTAACTGTTTCAAAGTTACAAAATTCTGGCGAATTCAATTATGAACGCAACCTCACAGGAACAGTTAAGCTGAAACTCAATGTAGTTTAAATTCTTCAGGTTGTTTCGTTTACACCGTGAAAACCTTTTACGTTTTCTTGAGCGTCGAAAGCGGTTTATGTTCGAATAAATAAAGCGTTATAAACTCTGACTAAACAGTCACGTAAAAGATTTTTCTTTTTTTTAACAGCCTGACATGTTAAATTGGTATCGTTCTAGTTGTCTTTGAAATTTCATCACCGCCTCTCATCACTGCAGGTGTGTTGACGATCGTATTGTGTAGATCGTAGTAGAGGGCGCTGCTGTCTACTCTCTGAAAATTTGTTTATTGAGGAGTAACAATTCTGCATTATTAAAAATCAAGGAGATAGTGGCCTCAAGCCGCAAATAAATGGATGTGTTTAGCAAAAAAAAAATTAACATCAAAATCTATGTCAAAGTTACAATGCAAAATAAAGTCACAAACACGATTGCAATGTCAATTAAAAGTAAATTTAAAATTAGAATCAATTCTTCCACAGATGCTGTTTCAAATTAACAGTCTAAGAATCCAATCTTACTTAATTACGTTACGCAGTAAACTTTGAATACATTTATTGAATGGACCACTTTGACAGTTTCCATTTATACTACAAATCCAGTTCATTATTAATCGGATGGTCTTAATAGTTTTGAAGTACAGAAACTACAACTCCATTTGTCAAAACTAATACGCAGATCTGTAGCTATTTATAAATAGTTCATACACACAAAAAAGTGTGTATATATATGGAATTCTCAGTGGAAATACACTCGTATTTACTTCAATAACTTTATTAACACATCTACTTAAAAGTCATTCTCCTAAACACACAACAGTCCTTATTTGCCAATGTCAATCCTTCCATCTTTCTATTCTAATTTTGTCAATTTTTCCTACATATATATGTATGCGTATTACGTAATGTTTTGTATGTGTGCGCAAATAGAACTATACAGCATGGACCTCGGACGAGACATATCGCGTTGGTCTCCTATAGGCCTGTGGAATGTATTTTTAATTTATCTATTTGAAATTTAAATTCTTTATATAACATATATATGATGAATTACATCTGCAATGAAATGCTTTAGACTTAAAAAGAACAGACGAAAAAGGCCCATTGTGAGTTCTGTATCCTAGCAGGTATCTGCTGGAGGTAGTTTATTTAAATTTTTATCTGCGATCACCACAAAGCGTTCAATTTGGAGTCTAAAATAGATACTTAATAGAGATCTATTTCCTATGGTATATATTTTTTAATTTCTTTGATCCCCCTGTTTGGTGTGGGACAGGGGCGTTAAAATTTCTGAAAATAAGTTATTCAGATATATTGTTATTAACATTTGTCTTCTGTCTTATTTAACGGTATCTTTCACGTTTTAACTTTCTTTTATGCATCATAAAATTTTTCACTCCATAAGCATTATAATTCAACCATCGGCTTTCATCATCTTCTTTTATTCCCAAAGTGTTACAGATTATTCATCACATTGTTGTTTCCTGGTTTTGTATTAGACAGATACAGAGCAAAGGCTTCAAGTTCCTTGGCTGTAGATGTAGACCCAACTTGGCTTTGGGCAGCTTTGGGCTGCGCAGAGAGAGACGCTCATGTTTTTGGTGGAGAGAGAGTGAGTTTGTCTCTCGGATACAGAAGCTTTATCTAAGCTGATGTCTTCGTCGAGAAATAAATCATTACGTATATTTGTAGCAATTGAAGCTTTTGCAATTGAACACTTCATGGGGTCCTTTTGTAAAAAAAATTGCTTTCTTCAAAATTTCTTTTGATTTTGAAATTTTGATTTCAAAATTTGTTTTGCTTGGTAAGAAAAGAACCAATATTTAGCCACTTCTGCACATGCAGTGGTATACACAGAGTCTGTCTCTGTGTTTGGCACTAATCGGTGTAACATAACTCCTGAAGATGCCCCGTGGAGAGGTGAAACACGTGTTGAGTGAATTATCGGTGGCAGTTGTGTGATTCGCATTGTTTGCCGCATACGCATTTATCAGCGGGCTGGCGGGCGGTGTACGTTTGTTGCACGACTACCACTGCATGTGCGGAAGTGGCTAAATATTGTTCCTTTTCATACTTAGGATAACTTCCTCAAGGTAACGCCTGATTCCATTAAATATTGTTTTGCCTGTTTATAAACAATCAAATTGAGGTTTAATAATTATATATTTCCACTTAAAGAGCTTCAATATTGAGCTACTAATAGCGTTCTTGTTTCGATGTCATAAACCACTAACCGTTTTTACATCTCTATTTGTTTTATATTTGGCAATGTTCTTAAATAAATACATAGATTTTTCGAATATAAATTCACTATTTACCTCTGAGGTGTACGGAGATTCCGCAAACTAACTTTTCGCAAACGTATTCGTGGCAATTTTGCGCTAATTCGAAATGGAAATAGATGCGGTTGCGGGGGCGATGCGGTCGCATGTCGCTTCGCATCCAAAATCAACCTGTTCCAGCTCGGCCGAGGCGTTTTATTTAGTGCTAACAGGTTTAAATCCTAACACAACCACGGTTTGATTCAATTTGTCGGATAAATTCAGTTCGCTATTTCAAAGTATGTTATTTAAGACATTTACAACTTTGTTTTGATGTTACATGAATATATTTAATTTATTTCTTAACTTATGTAAATAATGGGATATTATATTTAATTTGGTTTCTCTTATTTTAAATATAATTAAACCCCAATGATCATCAAACTTGTGTTCATTCTCTGCTTGTTTATACTTAATACGTTCACAGCGGCTTGAGGTCGATTCAGCCACATGGTAGACTTTGCACTGGTGCGGCGCGTAAAACTCGTGTTTTCTCTCTAGTGCGGCGGCTGTTTACACTCAACCGTATAAGGTATGACAAAGACAAATATAGCTTTCTTTATGTCTGCGAAGCATTGACTCAATATTGTAAAAAAATATTGATGAACATGAGGCAGAAAAGGCCTCAACCGCACTACTAGGAAGTTCAGCTTGAGGCTGATTCGACCTCAGCCGCACCAGCTGAAAGTTCTTCAAAATTGGGCCCGCAGTGAACGTGTTAAGAATAAGAATAAACATGTTAATAATTTTGAACTCCAATTTATAGTTTTATTCTACAAGTTAGAATTATGATCTTCAAGTTAGAATTTTGAAGTTCAAGTTAGAAAAGACTATCCCTTCTGACTTGGATTTGAAAATTCTAACTTGTTTCTTTTATTTCCCTTTATCTTAAGTCTTTATCTAGGGCAATCCTGATTATATGTAGAATACTATAACCATCTGTGGCATGGGTCAAAGTACCAGCTCGAAGCTTTCGTCTCCATGCATAGACGAACCAAGAGGCTGATTGGTGAGCTTTAAGCTTTAAAGTTTAGCTCATAGGTGAAAAGTTACCAGTTTATCGGTATTCTACAGCAGATTTCCCCAAACTTTTAGTGTCGTAGACTCCTTGCCATGTTTTTCAGTGGGTAGACCCCCTACTTACCTGATATTGATTTCGTGTAAATTTTTAACTGTAGTGAAGTTTAGTGTTAAAAACTTAAAGTAAAAACACATGTTAATTTTTACGTTTATCAATTGAGTTTAAATTAAAACAACTCAAAATAAAATTTTGTATCTGTTATAATATGTAAAATATACGTAACATTACATAAACATAAAATAAACTATAAATAAAATAACATAAGCAATAATTCAATATTTTTAGTGAGAAGGATGAAACTGATGCTTTAATAATAAATTATCAACATTTGGCGTCAATTTTGTAAGGGTTAATCTTAAATCTCCTCGGCTAATGATGTCCAGTCTGTGGACCCACATTTTCATTTCATGGACCCCCAAATTTTTTTTGCTGACGTAGACCCCTTGCAGGTTGCCATAGACCCCTAGGGGTCAATATGGACCACTTTGGGAATCACTGTTCTACAGCGAAATCACAGCAAAAATTCCCACGATTCCTTTCTTGCATCGGTCACAAGGCATCTCGATGCCCTGAGCACGGATTCACAGTTGAAATTCCTTTCACCCACACTCAGAGTTTTTCCAATACATATATAGTGCGAATAGAGTGGAACAATCTACCATCGATACTGTCTCCAGCTCCAATTCCTGCTTCCTCCAGTTATAACTAAGGAGTTTTCATGACAACAGTGACTAGGTTTCTTCTAGGCATGGTCAAGGGCTGTCAACATGCTGCGACCTTGTACTCGTATCTCATCGATACATTTTATTTATTTATTTGCTTACTGTATATATAATTTATTGTACCAAAACTCTATATATAAAAAACGAAAAAGAAAATGCAACAAAATAACATAGATGATAACTTTAAAAAAAATTACATACAGATACAAAAGGCGGTCTTATCGTACGAGGCGATCTCAACTAGACGACCTTTTGATAAAAATGAGAGATACGAGAGGGCAGTTTAGGATGTACATACATACACACATACATAACAATACACTAATACATATATACAAACATACTTATATATACATATACACATATATAGACGTAGAAAAGGTACGAATAAATATGCCAAATGCTACACAATATCCTATATTAGAAGTCAAAAAAGTGGTATTTTACTATCTCTTTAGTCAGCAAAATATTTAAAGATTTGTGAATAATATACGTATTTTATTTCAGGGTCGAGGGTACGGGTCGGATTATCAGCAGGGAACGAGGTCGAGGGCCAGGGTGAGTTCTTTTTTTAATTTTATTAGTTACATTAATAATATCATAGCGTTTTCTAAATTCAAAATTTAACGTAAATGCTTCTAGAAATTTCCAACGCCACGCCTAAGTACCCTGTGATTAGTACACCAGATGTAAATTGGCGACGCGCACAAGGCAAATATGTCGCACAACCTGTTTGGAGACGAAATGGTTTTATCAGATATGTCTCCGTTACATGTCTTAACTTTAGTATGTATATATCAGTAGCCTTTATTTACATTTATTATTTATCTTTAGTATATTTTTATATATATATATATATATATATATAGGCTGAGGTCCCGAACACAAATCTCTAGTTTTCGTCACATGGATTTGATGCGTAAAAGTAAAGAAAAAAAAAGTAACAAATAAGGGAATCTAACCGAGTTATAAGTAATAAGTATATACACTTATAAATAACTTGATCTTTAATCCACACAACAACCTTTTTAAAGCCCTAAATACTTCGGCCGGTGAAGTTACAAATCCTTGGCCCATATTCCTCCTTTTATTATATGATTTGCATACTATGTTACACCATCTGTGCCGTTCTCGAACGGTATATATTATCTTTGATCGTTCCAGGCATAGCCCTGAACCACATATGCCCTCCATACCCTCTATATAAAAATATGATGAAGAACATTCTATAACTACATATAGTTAAAATGCAAAGTATCTCCACCTTTTAACCCTTGTCGACTCTTAGGAATTACCTTTTATCAATTGTTATGGTAGAGAATGATAAAATAGTCAATTAATGAATGTAAATATAACAAAGAAGCAAATGTATAAATGACAAAGCAAACCAGAACAAGAAGTCAGATAATGAATGTATTTATGGAGAATGAAAGATGAGAACCAAATATGCTATGCTATATATAAATATATATATATTTATATATATATACACATAAATATGTGTGTGTGTGTGTGTAAAACTAGTCCCTGTGTATCGGGAGCCACTAAAAAGCAATTATATGCTTTTGTAACATATTCATACCGACATATAACATATATAAGCAACATAGAAATAATATTTTGTTAATAAAAAATAGGTTTTTGAACGATTTAGTATGTTTAAAGTATGAATTGTTGACAGAACGACTTAACTAATGATAAATTCTTGATACAAGGCAGTAAATATCGAGTCTCGTATCCAATTAAACGAGATTTACAAGAAATGAGCCGGGACTAAACGGTAATTAGGCGTAAGAACACGTGGAGGTGGCCCTTCATGTCGACGCCGCTCCGAGAATTATGGATAAGATTTAATTCGGAGCCCGCCCAAGCGGTAAATCACACCAAGAGGGGATCGAGCGTGGATTATCAAACTACCTGTAGGCTTTATACATCTTGCAAAACTAATCCTTATCCTTAACACTATAAGACTCATTTTAGCAACATATAAATCACACAAATGGGTCCCATAATGAGATATTGGTTATACAAGGAATTATTGCGTCCCCAAAGAAACCGTCGTCCTGTTATTGATCGCCTTCCAGCACGGGCACCATTTGATATTCAACCTAATTGAATGTGTCACACGATAATGACCTTTATTTTGATAGAGGCGCCGTCAGTTTTTCAAATAACCAATGTGGAGATACGACCTTGTGGAAATAATGAAGGCTGTTGTATCGAATTTGTTGGAGATGGAAAGAATTGAATATAAATTCATTGCGGTATACGGTTTCTGTGTATTGAATAAGAAAAAAAATATTGCTTGAGTAATAAGTCGTGAGGTATGTTTAATTTAATTTATGCGAAGGCGATGTCTAGGCCCAGCTGTGGACAAAAATATTCTAATAAAAATGTTACACATATTTAGCTATACGATACTTTGAATATTTTCATAAATAATATTTCAAGCGTTAAAACAAATTTTAAAACACGTTTAACAACAGATAATTCCTAAATTTAAATATGGAACAATATTTTCATGGAAATATAATTTAATTTCCATGTTTAAAAACTTTGCAGGTATTAATATTTTAACGTATAAAGCGACTGATAGACGTTCGAACTTAAAGACCGCGATGTTATTGTTCGCGAACTTGTGTAATCGTTTTACACATGAATCAAACTCGGATGGGAAAAGGTTTAGGAAGCTCCGAAACCTTTTGTCCAATAAATGTGTGTTGCAAGTGATGACATAGAGATCCGTGATGTGATCACTTACGACGGGCCTTGTAAACAAGCTCATTGTCACCCAGAAAGCAAAGGAAAGTAAAGGGCTGGAAATCAACCGACGCCATAAGGTCGCGGGAACTCAAAGAAGTAGAACCGTATTATACAAAATAATTAATGTATATTGTGAACCAATTTAATAATATATTTACGAAATAGAGCATAGTTAAACTACAATGCTAGCGGTGTACGGGGCCATATCATACTGGTAGCTGAATATAGGCGCTTGCTGCTTGGTTTGAATTGAAGCTGATACAGTTAGCCCGAGGGCTTTCACAGCTTAATCAGAACTGAGCTCACGGAGCGAAAGGGTCTGTGAACTTAAAAATAAAACAGAACCTGGATAGACGAATTTCAGTCGTACGATGATGTTTGCACGTTGTAAACCGCTCTACTCGTGTAGAGCTGTGTAGTGATGATGTTGTGTATATGCTTGAGGACGGCAGCGTGGACCACGGGCGAGTCAGGAATGTGTCCAGACCCAAGATCTGTTCACCCACGCTGTTCGCATTTAGGAAGCGGGCAGCCCTAAGTACGGGTGTTTTTTTATATGGCTCCCGTTATTGGGAGCCTCTCGTACCCCCTATCTGGTGTGGGACAGGGACTATTTGTTTACATTTATTTTATTTTTTCACATACATTTTTTTTATTTTCTTTCTCTTCTTTCATACTTCATATTATCTGTCGTTCATTTCTTTCTTTCCACAATTCCACTATCTTTCTCTTTCGCTCTATATCGCCTGTCATTCATTCCCCATTACTTTTACATTTTCTTATATTCTATATCACATTTTTTACTTATATTCTGTTAGTATTCTATATCACATTACTTTTTTTTGCTATCTTTGTGTTATTCGTTTACAATTTTTTATAAGTACGGGTGTTGTGATGTGGTGAGTAATGTTTTGTTCTATTGTGAATGATGCAATGTCCTGTGCGAAGTGTCACAGGTGAAGAGATTCCTGGTGAAGTATAGGTTCAGGTCTTGTCTTCTATTTACGTCTCATATCTGTGCAGTAAACAATAGAATCTCACATTTTTAAAATAGTTTGTTGCGGATACTACAGTAAAAAATTTATGAAACATATTTAATTTGTAAAATCGGATTAAGCCCGTTTGTAAATTTTCACAATTTGTTGCTAAACCAATTCACGTTTTATAACGAAATATTTGAATTCGCATCAGCGATTTTGATTAGATTAAATGTAACTACGTTGTCAATAGATATGTAACGTTTATTTTTGATAGCAAATTACATTTCGATATTTATCGGATAAGCGATAACAGTATGGCATTTTGGTATACAGAGGACGCTGCTTGTTTATAAGCTGTGGCAATCTCTAAAAATGTATCCCGGGAATCGACCCGCTACCTACGTTCGAAAATCTCAGTGCTCTACCGCTGGACTACCACAGTGTAGTGGTGATAGATTTTTCTAACTATTACGTTAAGTAAATTTGTAAATTTGACTCTTGTCAGATTAAAACGCGTTATAAATGAAAATCTAAATATTTATTATAGTTGTAGCTTGTTATAAGTACTTCTGGATTGTTTTAAGTCGAAATCAATTCTACATAAATCAACAAACCGAAATCGTATGCCGACACGTCACTAATTTTCAGAGGTTCAACGTTTATCGTTCCGGGCAAAGCCCTCGGAGTCGGCAACAAGGCTGACGAAGCAATTTCAGTTAACATACATACATATATAAAGCTATATCAAGGAGGGCCTGGCAAATGGAGGCTCACGCTTCACTGCGCATATCCATGCATATAACTCCCAGCATCTGTCGCGACATAGTTCCTACCTATGGATCTGATATAATCTTACGTATGTCAAAGTGTAAGCTTTTTATTGAGTCGAATATATACCTAAGTTATTCGTATGTAATGTCGTTATCCAATGTGATGTCGATATTAAGTTATGACTTGGTCAGGTATTTTTAAAGTTTTCTTATATAGGGTGGGCCATAAATTTTTGCACTTTTGAAAGATGTGTAGAAATAAAAGTACAAATAATGCTATTTTGTTTATGATTTATTTACCGTAATTATCATTTATTAAAATTTATTTTTTTAATTATTACGAATTTAAATGATTTCATTTGTACTTTTATTTCTACACATGTTTCAAAAGTGCAAAAATTTATGGCCCATCCTGTATTAAAGCAAATTACCATAGTGTATTATATTTATACAATTTTTTATATATTTTTTGTAACTATTTTTTAAATTTTTATTTATGTTTTTACATCCTCTCGTTCAACCCCTATTATAGGCAGTCAGGGTCTATATTCACATTGTTATTTTTTACATAATTTTAATAAATTTCCAGGTTCATCTTTCGTCTTTCTCAATGTCAAATTTCCATCAAAACCTTTCATATCTTTCCATATTTTTCTTCCATACATTGCCTCACTTCCTTCACATGTCCTCTAGAGTTTTACAATTTTACTTTTATTATTTTTATATTTATATACCTTACAGACAACATTTTTCAAATTTTCAATAAATAAACTAATTTTCTTTTCTTTTTGTATGTTTTTTGGAAGTCTTTATTTATGGTCAAATGTATTTGGCAGGTTTTTAAACACAAAATCACTTTTTTAAAATGTTATTTGCACATATTTTCTTTGATATATCACATTTAATTAAAATTGATAAAAATTTTACTCAAATACGAAAGCACTTTGACAAAATATTTATATATAAGTTTTTGTTAAGCATTATACGTAATATTTTCTTTATATCTAAGTGCTTGTAATAGCAATTCAATTTAAAAGTATCTTTATGAATTTTTTAGATAATACACATAAGTGCCTTGTTAAAATTTGATTTTGTTTTCGTAAATTCTCTTTCTTTGTGTATTATACTAATAAATGTGTTATTGGGAACCATTAAAAAACTGATCACTGATTATGAATTTCAACATCATCAGGTCTGCCGATAGACGCCTACGGCAATGCGTACGCCTTCTTTAGAGATCATCACGATCACCGTTCTTGCACTGATCGTATCCTGTATCGTCAGTCCATGTAAGAAAAGGACCAATATTTTGCCACTTCCGCACATGCAGTGGTAGCCGTGCAATAAAATGCACCGCCCGCCAGCCCGCTGATAAATGCTGAGTCACACAACCGCCACCGCCAAATTACTTAACACGTGTTTCACCCCTCCACAGGGCATCTTCAGGAGTTATGTTACACCGATTAGTGCCAAACACTAGACTAGAGCCTAAATATTGGTCCTTTTCGTACTTAGGAAAGACTTCCGCGAGGTAGCGCCTGATTCCATTAAATATGTCTGTCCATGTGATCGGAGTCTACCTTCCGTCTCATGTTCACCACTCGAGAACGTTTGGGCCTCAATATTTTTTCTAAATGGTCCCCGCTGTTGGGGACCTCTCATTCCCCTATCTTGTGTGGGATAGGGACTTTTTAGTTCTAGTATTTTATTCATATTTTTTTTATTATTATCATTCTTCTCTTTCATATGTCATCTTATCTTTCGTACTGTTTCTTTCATTCTACAATTTTCCCAGTCTTTCTCTTTCATTCCATTAGCCATACATTTATCCTCAACCACTACATTCTAGGTTTCCTTACTATTTTATTTTGCAACATTATTTATTGTTCAAATTTTTAACACGTATTATTCCTTTTATTTCTATATTTTAGTGTTCGTTTTATTTTTACTTATTGCATTTATTACCACCTTCCTGTAGTAGCTGAGGAAGCATTCTCTCTCTCCCGGGCCTGATATTTCCATATTTGAACTTACATAATCATACATCTGTATTTCTAGACGTTGTTAATCTTCCTATTCTTATCAGATGTTCACTGCAAGGTATGTCTCTCCAAAAGATACCTTTTTTTTTTGGTTTCGGGGGGGGGGGGGGAATCTTTCGGTGTTCAAGATGCCCAGCCTCTGGGGCCAGCCTCTTGACTTCAACTTAGTGTTCATTTTTTTGCAATATAAGTTAGTAGATTTAAGAGAGTAATACAATACCGAAAAAACAAAATGTTTGTGAAATGTAGAACCTAGTAATAAAATACAAAAAAATTAAAAGGAATCTAAACTACTCAAAACAAAATAGGGCCCACCGCAACTTTGTCTCTAATCGTGTTTATAAATAACTCATATATGTACTAATCATTGACAAAATGAAGCACTACCACTTCTAGCACACATGTTTATCAGTTCATAATGATGTTTTAAAAGTTAACTTTTTTGTTGATTTCAAGTGGGTAGCCAAAAAAGTAAAGTGCTTAAATTTATCCATTTCTTAAATTTTCAATCGTTTGTGTTCTCAGTCTTGCTTTAAGCGCAATACTTTGATCACACTTTGTTTAGCTGTGTTTTTTTCGTTTCGGCATTATTCCCGATTACAATGCCAGGTTCTCGTCGTCATAAGGATGTGAAAACTTTGACAAGGGCAGTTCTTTTGCTTCAAGAGGGAGAATCGCAAAGATCGGTTGCATCTCGCCTTGGTGTGTCACGGCGAGCTATTCGAAACGTATGGGAGCGGTTCCAGGAGACAGGTAGTGTGGCTAGAAGACCTGGATCAAGAAGGATTAAAACAGTAGACTTTTACGAAATTGCAAATATAAAATAACATCATTATTAAAATTACTAAGCTGAGAAATAATATTGAGCTCAGTGAAAAATAAAATCGATATATTTCTTAACTTCAAAAGTTAATATCACAAATTTACCACAACATAAACGCTTTCCTCACTATCTAGTGTAACAATTGCAGAATGAAACAAAAGATCTTATTAGAAGTATTGATTTGAAATCTTCCGTCTCTATTATACATTCCCCTTCCCCATTTAATCAGAAGGAGAACTCGTGTAATTATTTTTTTTTCTCATTTTGCATCTTATCGGCGGCCATTATCAAACAGACAGACAGATACGCTATAGTAATATTATCTGTTTATTATCGAGATCGACCAGATCGTGGCTACGGCTGGTCACGGGCGGCTTCAAGTTGCCAAAGATTTAAAAATTTAAATAATTTTAAGTCATTTGTATGGAATGAAATAAAGCTTTAAAAAAAAGTAAAGTAAAGGCACGGACGTTGATGTCTGTGTAATATATATCTTAGTATCAAAAAAAATACATAGTTACCAGTGAAGCCTAAAAAATAATACAGAATATAAATATAAATTAAAAAAGATAAAATTAATTACTTAAAATAAACTAAAGAAAAATTCTTAGAATTCTGAAAAAAAAAACGATAATTTCAAAACTGAATTCAATAATGAATTTTCTTTTTAAAAATAATTTCCCAACGTATTGCTACACGCAAAACTTGTAAGTCATTGTACCAATTTTCGTAGTTTGGTTACAATACAAAGGGTTCTTATGTAACTAGTCTGAAATCTGATAAAAGAACTGGAAAAATTACGTTAAAATTATTTAAAAATACGAAATCTTTTCCTGCATAAGTAATTATAAATAAAATCAACCTTGTTTTTGCTGTGAAATATTTGACATCAATTATAATAATAAAATCGATTTATACGTATCTTTGCTTAATCGAAGTATATTAAAGCAACAAATCCATAAATAAAGATATAAATTTCAAAATATTGAACTGTGTGTAAACTATGATTTAAGTTAGCAAAGTCTGAAGATACAAATTGACACAAAAACTCAGGTCATAAATTACGCTAGAATAAAGATAAGATTTAAAAGATTCTATTTTAAGGTAGCCTTTTAGGCATCTGGAATATATAATTCAATTAGATCATTTTTTCTTTTCTCATTTATACCGTGCCAACTGATGGGTCCAAATTGCTACAAGTAATTTACTCGAGTCCTCTCGCAGTGCTCCGCCTGCCAGGCGTTGGCAGCCTCTTGAGGACTTTCGCATAAAATGCAACAACATTGCCAACAGAATTCATTAGATTTACTACAGTAATAAGCGCCAATCTCTCCCATAATAATGACGAATATTGATAAACGAAGATTTATTTTGTTATAAATGACTGCGCAAAAGTAATGTCATAATGTTAACGCATTTTAATTTTTACAAATGTCGCCAAATTTGACTGAGTTTTGATATTTATGATCTACGAGTATATATACAGAAAAATAGATGTAAACAAGCGATAGAGTATAACTGTAACATAAATTAAGGCACATATACAGTAAGAAATAAAAGTAGCATACACACACACATACATATATATATATATGCATATATATATATATATATATATATATATATATATATACATATATATATGTATATATATACACACATATATATAAAATTTTAACAAACTAAACGAAATTCAAATTTTATTATGTATATATAAATTAAAAGATATTCTTTGATTCGATTTTTGTTACCTCAATCGTGTAAAAAACAAAACGGTATCCCCGTATTAGATTTAAGTTTGCTGAGTAGCCAGAAGTCGTACGGAGTCAAATCAGTCGGTGGTTGAGGAACGATATGAGTCGAGATTTTGACTAAAAAGTCGCGAAGAATCAATGCAGTATGACTTCGACCACGTGATGCATTTGAGATACAAAACATCCTTTAAAATGGTTTGAGCTGAACCAAATGATATTTCAACTTTTAACAAACAGACGCTTGGCAAATGTTATAGACAATACTACCGACATAGTAAAAATAATTTACCTGCCTTCCTAATGTCTGAAAGTTTTAAATGACAATTTTACTTTATCTAATGTTCACAAATTATTACATTGCCTTTGTAGTATTTGTGTTACTTTATTGCGTATTGCAACAAAAATATTTTTCTTATTATTACCTTACTACATATGTAATATACTAAATAAAATGGTTCTCGACATATTCAAATTCTTCTTCCTAATGCTCGGGAGCTATAAATGACAATTTTACCTTTCATTTTGACCATAAAATATTAAATTGCTTACGTAATTTTTGTGTCACTTTATTGTGTATTACAATAAAATATATTTTAATATACCCAATAATTGTACTACATATATAATATACTATATAAAATGGTTGTCGACATATTCAAATTCTTCTTCCTAATGCCCGGGAGTTATAAATGACAATTTTACCTTTCATTTTGACCATAAAATATTACATTGCTTTCGTAATATTTGTGTCACTTTATTGTGTATTACAGTAAACAATATTTTATTAATATAACTTTACTACTATAATATGGTTGACAACATATTTAATTTTTTTTTCCTAATGCCCAGGACTTTTAAATGACAATTTTACCTTTCATTTTAACCATAAAATATTACATTGCCTTCGTAATATTTGTGCCACTTTATTGTGTATTACAATAAAAAATATTTTATTAATATAACGTTACTACTATAATATGGTTGGCAACATATTTAAATTCTTTTTCCAAATGCCCGAGAGTTATAAATGACAATTTTACCTTTTATTTTGACCATAAAATATTACATTGCTTTTGTAATATTTGTGTCACTTTATTGTGTATTACAATAAAAAATATTTTATTAATATAACCTTACTAATATAATACGGTTGGCAACATATTCTTATTATATTTTTATTATATTTTTTCCAAATGCACGGGCGTTTTAATTTACAATTTTACCTATTTTTTTATTACAGAATGTGTTGAAAGAATAGCCTTATTTAGTTATGTTGGTAAAGCAGAAGCGCTTGTAAGCCTTTATTCTAGCTTGTACGTCATTATTGGTTAAGAGGATAAGATCAAGCGAAGCCTGCCGTCAATTATTCATTCTCAAATATGAAATACTTAGAAAAGGTTAGAAATTCAGAGGAGGAGTGTCTTTGGATTCTTAAGGTTCTGGAGTACAATCCATGGACCTGCAGACGTAGCGACATCTACTTCCAAAGTGGGCAAACTACCTAAAGTCATCAAATGATGCTCGATTCGGGCGGCTTCTAACCAGTTCTATTGTATATGTGTTGGGAAAACTTATGTCCAGAAGTGGGCGTTCTACTTTTGAAATTATTACCATAATATTTTAATTTACTTGATTGTGATGTTCAAGTTATAAATTATAATAAGCCTTAGGTTATAATGTACCTAAAAATACAGCCAATTAATATAAAAATTATTTCCATTTCAAAGAGTACCAACGCATAAGTGAATATAAGTTCGCTTTCAAGTTATTGAATTGTACAAGTTATCAAGTACACTTGAAGCCTACGCTTTTGAGACTGCATTCGACGGAGCCTGCCGTCTAATGACTTATAACTTTCAAGAAAACAAATCGACTAGTTAAAGGTTCATTCAAGTTTAATAATCATTAGAATCTTCAGTACTTTTTAAAGGATTGTGTTGAACTTTCGTTCTTAAGTTCCAACTTTAAATTACTTATCCAACTTATAAAATCTGCTGTCGATTGATATATGGTACATGGCTACGTATAGTCGAGCTGCACAATGTATTCTAACAGTATCAATTTAGGTTTAAACTCAAGGAGAATACCTGATGCATCTGTGACCCAGCGTTGGACTAAACCGTGGGGCACGTGGTCACTTACAATCGTTTGTGTATTGCACGAATGAGATACAAGATGCGACATATTTATTTACCTAACTGTCTAGTTGGTCGCCTAAATTTCAAGACGGACGGTCGTATAAATACTTTCCATAACAATAGATATTATCCCAGTCAAAGTTTTACTGACAAGTACAACTATATTATCAGTATAATTGGGCAAAATGAGTAAATATATATCCTCACATTATTCCCATGTCGTATCTTTTAATACTAAAGATCTTGACCCTGAATATTTAAGATGTAAGACTACAAGGTATCTACTATCTACTTTATCTTTGATCACATCGTCGCTTTCCAAGAGACTAGCTGGTGATCAAAGATGGACTAGTAATCGATTAAAAATATATACAATTTTATGCATCAATACATCGATCCAATGTGAAGAGTGACATTAATGAATGAAGATCAATTTAGAAGTCTGTCAATGTCTGTAATCAAATAGCGTGGTCCTCCTCAACGCTGGGGTGACTTGGTTGGGAGCCAGGATTGTACCACAAGCGTTTACCCGCTACGGCAAGCGTAGTAATTGACGTCATTAGCTCGGCTCGTACGTAATTAGTATCTAAGTACATGCTCAGTCATATCGATTCGAATCCGATGTGTTCGAAATTTAAACCTACAAAAATATTTACATACCTACATTTTTATGTACAACAAATCGACAGTAGAAAGTTAAGTTTCACTTAAAATGTTTTAGAACGTAACAGCACGATCTTTCTTTAAGGATTTCTTTTTTTATTCTAATTCTTTTTAGTCGATAGACGCCCAATGCCAGGTAGGTGTTTCATTACCAGGTATTTCGCTGCACGTATCCGGAAACCCGGACTATGTGGTTTGTCCACCTGGTGTTGCACATACGGGGTCGAAACTCGAGAACCTTTCGTCTCTTGGTTGCATGAGCGTATGCACCACCCACTACCACACCCAACGAGCAGTTCCTTGAACCACGTCGGTGATGTCGATTCATCTCCGGATGTACTCATTTCTAATGCGATCTCGCAGCAAAATTTCGAGCATACCGCTCTCCGTTACTCTCTAATTTACGTCTCAACTTTGTATGCTGTAATTGAACAAGAAGGTTCTGCGAGGTAATGGGATAAGAAATAATCATGAAACCCGAAGTTAAAAGTAATAAAATAGTAAAGTCAACTATCGTTGAAATGAGATTTATCAGCGCAGTGATTTTTCTAATAAAAACAAATTCTTGTTGCACACAGAATATATATCATATTTCCATTATGATTTTATGTATGTAACAGTTGTTTTTAAACGGTTTTATTTTAGTTCGACCCGTACGGAATTTATTTGTTTATTTATTTGGGTCAAAATTAGAAATTGAAATTTAAGCACCTTCCCGTTGTCAGATTGATCTGTAATTTGATACACACATGTAATTTAGATGACAATACAATATGATAAAATCAATAACATTATAAATCTAAGATCGCCGCCGATACAAAATGGCGGATTACATATTTTTCCTTAACCCCCTCAATATGGGTATCAAATGAAAGGGCTACACAAGTAAAACACGATGATTATGTCAAAATTTAAAATTCAAGATGGACGCCGTTCCAATATGGCGGACTAGGTACATATTTTTCCACAACCACCACAATATGGGTATCAAAAAACCGTTTAACTTAAAAGTTTTTTAAATGTATCTATTTATATAAAAAAATAATAATAAAGAAACTAATAGACTATATGAAACCGTGATTTACAACTCTATCGCCTATAATAGTTTTTTTTAAAGATGTAAACAATAAGGTTCCAGTTACGTCTCATTGGGTTCTCTAAAAAGGAATCACTGGATATATTAAATTACACGAGCTTATTCCGACAAAGAATACTCACAAGGACTATAAGTCGCTTTGTAACTGGAGATAGACCGTCATAAATAGCCGGATCTAATTGTAGATATTGAAGTACGCTCGCTTCAGAGGATTCTGAGAGATATTATAAAACATGAACTTTTAATTTCGATTCTTTGATTTAAAAAAAAAAACAAAATCTTTTAATTTGCAATTCGCATTAGATCATTTAATTTACTTTGTAAATATTATTATCAGGATCTATATTCCACAGACGTAAGCGTCCGTGCCTTTGTTTTTACAATTACGTTTAATAATTCCGAATTTTTTTTTGTTTAAGTTTTTTCATGTTACAGTATATACCAAGTCTCTCAAACTTACTAAGTAAGGAAAAAAATTAAAGATCTTAAGACGCATGGAAGAAGAGTGCGAAAATAAAATATAAATGAAAAAATACAATAAAAATAAAAGTCCCTATCCCAAACTAGTTAGAGGTGCAAGAAAAAAAAATAGAACCTTTTAAGGGGATATCCCGTTATTAATTAAAATGGTCAGAATTCTGTTATCATGCGTCTTACAAAACATTATTGTTGTTCTACGCCAGGGGCTTCCCCGGCCAAAGTTCGGTAAGTGTTATCATAGTGTTATTAATAATGATGTACTCTATTATATTTATTTATGTATATTGCGATATCGCTCACGACTGTACATAAATCATCTCATCTGTCTACTTATATTGGATGGGGAAAGATTCTCTCTATTATTACTGAACGTTCCTCTTGTTTTCTATCTCGTTGCCTCTTATAAATATTAATGATTTATAGATATTTTCTTGTTATAATTACTGTCGGACATGGGATATATATTTATAACATATAATATATTTTAAACAATATATATCAATTGATTTTAATGCGTAAAAATCTCAAATAACCATGAAATCTTTTTGAATATGAAAGCATTCAGTATACCGGTAACAAAACCAAGTCTTTTCATATTAAAAGGACTCTTTACCGAAGGTAATTCAGTTTTGAATGACCACTAGATATAGAATTTAATTTTCGCTTCACCATTCACAACAAGAAATGAAAGGTCGACAAAATTTGATTATTATTTATTTATGTATTTTCTTATCTGAAATTAATGCCTTTGGGCATTCCCTAGTAGTCAACACAAGGTGGTACAGAGATATATAAAAGATTATTATTTTTAATAACATATACTATTTATACAGATATCATACTTATAGTGAACTGGATATAATAAGTATAGTATTTATAGTTTATATATATGACTTCCCCATAGATTTGCAATTATCTTTGTTACACTTACATAAAGGTTGATTATTTGAAGGTGTAAAAATTTAAAAGAGGTAAATTATATCTCCATTACTTTCATATAATGTATGGTACACCCTGTTCGGATTATTACATATTATACACATAATTGATTGTTAGAGAGTTATAATCTTTCGAATTCAGGTATCGAACCTGTAAAGAGGTACGGGTTTCGTTGACTCTAATTCTGAGAGGAATTTCATTCTGAAGTAGAACGGTTAAGATAAGAGAAGAAGAATTAACGAAGTAAGAATTGTGTGAAATATCTAATGAATTCAGGCGTTATCTAAGTAAGAAAAGGACTAATATATAACTACTTCTGCCATGCAGCAGTAGTCGTGCAATAAAGTGCACCGCCCGCTGCCCGCTGATAAATGCGCATGCGGCAAACAATGCGAAACACAACTACCACCGTTAAATCACTCAACACATGTTTCACCCCTTCACGGGGTATCCTCAGGAGTAATATCACACCGATTAGTGTCCGAGTTCGAGTGTCACTCTGTGTTTGGGCGGTGCACTTTATTGCACGACTACTGCTGCATAGCGGAAGTGGCAATATATTGGTTCTTTTCTTACTAATTGTGTGAAAGACAAAGCAGTAAAAGATTAATTGATGACTGTACATTTCTTACATGTCTTAAGTACGTAAGACTGTCATAAAATCTTTCAGATGTGTATATATTAAATCGGAAATTATAAACATTTTTTGTTCTATTTTCAAATTAAGAAAGTAACGTCACCGGAATACGCAAAATGCAAATCACTTCTGATTGGTGTCATTGAAAATTCTTCAGCCTTCAACTTTAACCTGAAATAAAGATGATGATGTAATGTAAAAAGTAAATCAAAAATAAAATAAATGAAAAAAAATTAGATAATAATTCGACGATCAATAAGTGAACCATGTTTAAAAAACGTATTTCATCTTTTATCTTATCTTTTAATGAATATTCATAAATAAAGTTAATAATTTAATTGTAAATTTGTACAAATACCAGTGAGTATTATAAATATTTTAAAAACGAAACCCAGATGTCGTATAGTCCAGTGATAGAGTACTGAGACTGGCGATCAAATGTCGCGGGTTTCATTCCTGGCATACAATCTTATATAATTCACATTTTGCATCAATTATATAGGATTTCAATTGCTCATTAGTCTTCAGAGGGCGGGCAACATATCCCCCCATATATATCTTTAGGGGAGAACTATGTGTTGCAGTAGGTGTCTATGGGTTAAACCAGAATATAAAGAAACATCTAATATATAAAATTCTCGTGTCACGGTGTTCGAACTTGAACTCCTCTGAAACGGCTTGACTGATTTTTACCAAATTTAATTTAATAATTTAATATGCGTATTCAGTAGGTCTAAGAATCGGCTACTATTTCTATACCCCTAAGTGATACAGGTTGTTCACACTTTAAAAAAATTTTTAATTTTTTTAACGAAATTTTTTGTTTTTATTTTTTTATGATACAGCATACAAGAATACATACAACCATAAATTTTCACCTCTCTACGATCAACCCTTATTTTTTATTTGTAAATTAAAATATCATTTTTTTTTTTTGCAAAACAACGTTTGCGGGATCAGCTAGTATTATATACATTTAAAACTTTAATAGCAACACTGTACTGAATTCGAATAAAGAATCATACGTATATATACGGTAAATTACCGAAGTAGTATCTCGTCACTCGCCCCATAGGCGAGTCTATGATTTGTGTTCTCGTTCACCCATTTTTCATTCACCTCACCGCCATTAAATCACTTTGACAACTCCGCGCGATCAACTATTGGCAGCTACATCCAGACACCTGCACTAAACTATCAACCGTAATTCAACGCGTTAAGACACAATTTCGAACAGCACTCCCCTTGCGGTATTATACGAGGGTTCGATATTTATTATTTGTTTACGGAGATGTAATAAAAATTCGCTTGATATATAGCGGACAGTTGTTTGTCCTTTTACCTTGTTATAACGATGCGGCGATTTATTTTCGTGTATTTTAAACCACTTCGCCCAATTTCATGTACCCTAAGTGATAATTACAACGGTTCCTTTTTTCGACTATTGAAAATACATTACAATGCTATTAAAATAAGAATAAGACCGGCCTAGCGCCATGTTGTGACGTCACAACGGGAACTTGGTATAGTGTGCAAAAAAAGCAATGTTAAAAAATAATACCAGTGGCTAAAGTCACTCGCTCGGTTACCTTCGAAGCAGTTTCCAAATGCTTAATGAAACTTCCAAATACATCACGCGATATATGAATATTGCCATCTGGCCCTGGTACAATTCTTGCTTGTTTTAACTGGTCCAACAACATAATGGCAAGATTTTTCTCTTCCTCGAAGTACTTATCAACATTGCTGATAATCTCTCGAGCTCGCCGATGTAAAACACTACCTCTTTTGCTCATTGTAGAACAAATTAAACAATCAACAAAAACAATTATAATTTTTTTTTATTTTATATATTTAATGCTGACCGTACTTATATGAGTGAAGTAAGCCGAGAGCCCGTCTTATTCTTATTTTAATCGCATTGTATACGTGTACAATTTAACCCTTAATAGTCTAGAGTTTCAATTTTGATATCAATCTTTTAAATCGAATGTTCACATTACTATTAGTTTTTTTATAGGTTCGCTGTACGTATTTTACTGTTGTATAATATTCTTTCCAACGAAATTAAAAAAAAAAAACTATTTTTCTCTTCATCTAGCCCCTTAAGCAAACACAGTAATATTAAAAAAAATCACTTTCGTAAATCAGGCTATTAAGGATTAATGATTTTATTGATAAACAAATAAGGTAACAACCTTGACTATGATGTATTCCATTTTTAATTTTTTTTCTACTTACTTCATCGTGAAAATTTCAGATACTATATCTACTAGTAGTGCTATTTTGTATACTAGATATTTTTTAAAATTTCTTTATGGGCGAAACATTTGAACTGTCACCTAATGTTAAGTGACGACCAGGTCTACGATGATACATGCTTAACTAGAATAAACCTTTAATGGAATCAGGCGTTATTTTGCGGAAGTCCATCCTAAGTAAGAAAAGGATCAATATTCAGCTACTTCCGCACATGCAGACGCAGTCGTGCAACAAAGTGCACCGCCCGCCAGCCCGCTGATTACACAACCATCACTGCTATATCACTCAACACATGTTTCACCCCTCCACGGGGCATCTTCAGTAGTTATGTTACACCGATTAGTGCCAAACACAGTGTGCACACTCTGTGTTTGGCAGAAGAAACATTTTCACCCTTGGCTTCAAGACAAACATAATTTGAATAAGTTTATATGTAAGATACGTGTAATATACAATAAAATGACACTAATATTACGAAAGAAATGTAGTACTAGCGTGATGAAAAAGTAAGGTGAAATTTTCATTTAAAACTGCCAGTTATTATAAAGGAAGGTAATTTCTTTTTCCTAGATTGCTAGGACTGTTTATAACATTTCCAAGTGTTCGTTTTTCAAAAAATGGAATATCATTTGGCACAGCCGAAACCATTTTGAAAAATGTTTTGTGTCTCTTTTTTCCCAAAACTCGACACATATCGTTCCGAAACCACCGTATTGAGTAAACTCACTTTTAGGTTGACTATGTTCCAGCATAGACAATAAAAATCAAGTAAATTCAACTAAAAATATCTTTATTTAAGTAGACGTTTCTGAACGGTTGAATATTTTAACATTACAAGTAGCAAGCTACCATTCCGAAAGCTGATCTATTAACTATTGCCGGCTCGAAACTCAACACATGACTTTTTAATGAAATTTAACAATTTTTATATGTGCTTATTATTTCAATCATGTAAATGAGTCAAAAAACCAAGTTCGACACATTTCAATCAACTTAAAACTATTGAATGCTATAATGAGATTTATTTAATAATGTAATTTTAGATTAGATTTGAAACTGAGAAAAGAAAGGCCTAAGATATCTTGTGAAACTTTATTATATAAGTGTACACATTGACGCTAAATAGAAAACAAAGAGTTGAAGTTACCGCATTTCGTGTTAATATTCCGAACACGCGGCAATTGGGCGTTTTCCTCAAGTACACACGCGTGTTTGTATAGGCTTCGCTCCATAACCTGTGAAAGTCGACCTTTATAAGGCTCTATTGCTGTCTGATAGGGCGGGCGAGTTTATGCAAATATTGGAGCGGAAATGATTTTCTGAAAACGGCCCCCGTTCTAACCCTCTCTGGTTAGAAACGTATCCTCCTTAGTTTACACACGCTCGTATGCTATGAACTATTTTAATTTTAATAAATTTCATTTCATATTTTTTAAGTAAATATATAACTTTTTTTATATTTGCTACCATTATTTATAACACTCGCCGAATAAAATTACAATCGCCATAACCGTTTTTATTGCGTTTTTAAATATTTGCAATCTTTGAGTTTCAATATACCTTGTCATTTTTTTTTTCATAATTTTCTGACCAAAAATTGCGGAAATAGGTAATTATCTTTTATATTAAACAGGGTAAAATAGAAACACGATTAAAAAGATTATAGATTATTGTATAAAATTAGCATATATATATAATTATACATAAGTGTATCAATATTTGAAATGTAGCCAATATTTTTTTTTTTACTTGTGCTGAAAAGTTACATTTTCGGACTTAACATTTACATTCATCATTCACGCAAAAAACGACGGTATCTATTCCAATTATATTTTATCGGCTTCCTAGTAAAAGGTTATTATTAAAGAAAGAAATGTATTGCAGAAAAAAATCTTTTTTTAAAAATTATCACTAAATATGATGATGTTTGAAGGTTTGCATATCAGTTTACTTGTTGCAAATTTATTTCATTGGTCATTAGGTTCATCAGTAAGGGTTTGATGATCACAAAAATTCACATTTTTAAATGACCACTTTGAAATATGTTACAATAATTCATTTTTCTGTTCGTATGCGACAGTTATTTAGCTTCAAGCAATAAAAAGTTTTTTGGAACCACTAATTATATACATGAGATATATATATATATATATATATATATGTATATATAAGTATATAAATGGATAGGATATCGATATAATTTTGAATAATAATAACTTTTTATCTATTCCTTGCCGTATATTCTAGTCGTATTAAAAATTGAATTTAAATATAATAAGTGATTTAAATACAAAATCGAAGGTGTGCATGTGATTTAGAGTTTTATTATTAAAGAAAAACAGAATAAGGTTTTCACAAGTGGTACGGAAGGCAGCGTCTTATATTTTTCCAATAAACTGAAGATCGTCTTTTCCGTCCCGAGCGCACCTGTACCTACTTGATTCTCACTCCGTTACCTCCGCGCCTCCGATTACCTCTTTCCACAACTTTCTACTCGAATAAATTACATATACATTTTTAATATATATATATATATATATAAACTTTACGTATCAGGAGATCACTTCATAATTAAAACCTTCTAAAAATATGCTGTAGACTTTATCATTAAACATTTAATTTAAATTCAAATTTAAAATCTAAAATTATGTTTTTAATTTAGGCTACATTATATCTTTTATTGACTTTTACGATGATTCATATTGATCTGATAATACACATATATATTATGATAATATATTGTACGTTTACAATAATTATAATAAATAAAAAAATCACGAGACATCCATAATATTTACAAGGCACTTTGTGTAGCTGAAACTAACTGAAGTTTCGACTGCAACAGTTGCAACACACATGACAGGCTTCGTAGGACGTATCAAGATCACCCAGAGAACAATGGAGCAGGCTTTACTCGAAGTTTCGTTGCATCGAATCAGAAACGTATGATGAAGTATTGCAATGGCCATTGGGGTCAGAAGGTTTTCAAGTGGCGATCATGATCTGGTAAACAGCGTGGATAGGCCTCCCAATAGGTGAACTAACAACATAGGAAAAATCACAGGAAGTTACTGAATGCAGGCAACGCATGACTGGTCATAGTGACAATGTTTTTGGAAAGACCTATGCCCATACAAAAGTATCTAATAGATTCAGGCGTTACCTTGTTGAAGTCATCAGTTATCTTAATTAAGAAAGGGACTAATATATAGCTTTCTTCTTTCTCTCTATTACTCAGTGTTTGGCACTGCTCGGCGTAACATCTCCTGAGGATGCCCCGAGGAAGGGAGAAACACGTGTAGAGTAGATTAACGGTGATAGTTGTGTTTCGCATTATTTACCGCACGCGCATTTATCAGCGGGCGGGCGGGCGGTGCATTTCATTGCACGACTACTGCTGCATAGCGGAAGTAGCTATATATCAGTCCCTTTCTTAGGCATATAAAAGCTATTATTTTATCTTATAATGTATCAATAAAGCCTTCTTTATTAACTGTAATACTGTACATATAAATCAAATGAAATATTAAAAATTATCACTTTAAAATAATTTAATGTAAAGCAATACCTCACGTTGCGTCGTGGTTACGTTCCAAATAAACACGACGCAAGTTGAAATGGCGCAAAGTGAATTAAGATTTTCTATAGCAAACCATATAAAGATTCGAACCCAAAACAACGCAACTTAGAAAATCTAACGACGCACAGTGAAAATTAGTATTGCAGCGACGCAACTTCGAAAAAACACAAAACGAAACGACGCTAAGCGAGGTATTGGTGTATATCTTATTTAATTTACAAGTTTTGAGGTTCAAACATACTAGGTTATAAATTCTAACATAGATACAAAGTTAATAGTTACATTTACTTTAAAAATAAATATATTTTGAGCGACTCATATCTGCTATCGATAGAGTATCAGTGAAGCTTACGGTTCTATCGGTCGACATAATGTCGAATCCTGGCTTATGTGGACACAGTGCGGCGGCAAAAGGATACAACTTAGAAAACATTTGTAGCGAAATTCTTTCACACAATTCGCTTAACTTATTTCAAATTTGATTCGTGTTCGATTATACAACATATTTATTTTATTTATTTAATATTCTTTATTGTACATGATAAGATGCATAATATTCAGATACAATAATATAAAGAAAAGTACAATGAGCGGTCTTATCACACAAGGCAATCTCTTACAGACTACCATAGTAAGGAAAAGATAATAGTACTTATAAAGGGTAGTTCACGTGTACAAAAAAATACGTATTCAAAAACAAATGAACATAAATATACATAAACATACATAGACATACATACATGCGTGTATAACATATATACTTATAATAAAAAAGGTTTATTATATATATTTTTTTAAATTATTTATGTATTTTTGTAAATGCAATTTTAAAACTATTATATATTTATGATAAATGTATTGACCTCCCACAAAGATAAAAGGGAGATATATAATCAACACGATTGATAAGTGTGTTCATGATCATATAGTGGTATTAAAATACGCAGATGAAGCAGCTGCCATCTGAAAACTTGTTTGTCAGGAGAAGTAATATTTTATATTTAATAAATAAACTGTGAATTACAAAAGATTGTTTATTGATCGAATCCGCGATCTGCAATAGCAAATCTCAGTCCACTACCGCTGTGCTACCTATTCACTAACATTCATTTATTAAAGTTTATATAATACATCAGAGTTCCTCAAACTTTTTTGTGTCGTAGACCCCTTGCTATGTTTTTCCGTGTTGGGTAGACCCCCTACTATATTATTGATTTCCTGTAAAATTATAACTGTAGTGAAGTTAAGTGTTAAAAACTTAAAGTAAAAACACATGTTAATTTATACATTTATTAATTGAATTTAAATTAAAACTAGTCAAAATAAAATTTTGTATCTGTTATGTAAAATATACGTAACATTAAATAAACATAAAATAATCTATAAATAAAATAACATAAGCAATAAGTCAATATTTTTAGTGAGAAGGATGAACCTGATGCTTTAATAATAAATTATCAAAGTCAATAGCGACATATATATTTTTTTTTCTTTATAGGTACTTTTTAAATAATGTAAATGTTTTGATATTATAAGATAGTATGATGTAAGTAAATAGGTACTATCAGTGTATGTGTTGAGATCCACTATCGTGGACCCCCATTTTCATTTCATGGACCCCCAAATTTTTTTTTTCGCTGACGTAGACCCTTGCAGGTTGTCATAGACCCCTAGGGGTCAATATAGACCACTTTGGGAATCACTGTACTACATTAATGATTCTGCGTGGTCCGCATAGGTAGCATCAGTCGAAGAAATAGAATTTCAAGTTTTTGTGCATAAAAACGCAAATATGTGAAGATTTTCGAATTTAAAATCGTCACGTTCTTTTTATTACGTATTATACTCGTATATTGCAATTTAGTCAACCTGCTACCAGTGTACACCTTTTATGTTTACAGCGGATCACGTGTCCAATCCGTGCGCCACATTGAAATACATCTTATATCTTTTTTAAACGGTTTTATTTAGTTCGATCCGTACGGAATTTATTTATTTATTAATTTGGGTCAAAATTAGAAATTGAAATTTAAGCACCTTCCCGTTGTCAAATTGATCTGAAATTTGGTACACACGTTTAATTTAGATGACAATACAATATCATAAAATCAATAACATTATAAATCTAAGATGGCCGCCGATACAAAATGGCGGATTACATAGATTTCCTTAACCCTCTCAATATGGGCATCAAATGCTACACTAGTAAAATACGATGATTATGTCAAAATTTAAAATTCAAGATGGACGCCGTTCCAATATGGCGGACTAGGTACATATTTTTCTACAACCACCACATATGGACATCAAAAAACCGTTTAACTTAATAGTTTTTTAAATGACTTTATTTAAGAATAATTACTTAAAGAAAATATTGTGAGAAAATCAGTTTTTACTATACATTTTTTTCATTACGTTTTCATACGTTTGCACCGTAAAACGGCAGAGACTTTGTACTACCTCATTTACAGATTTTTTTAATTTTGAATTTACTTTACCAAATTAATTAATTTTAACTCATGTTTATTTTAGGTAGATCTTAATTTTAATGTTATAATTATGCATGCGTGCCATCTATTAGTTTGATGGTATAGTACATGGATGAAAAGACCGCGGCCCGCCGGTCGAATACTGGTGGCCCGCCGACAGCAAAAATAATACTCTCGTACATTCGAAAAATATTGAATTCTATTCCAGAATAAAACCAAAAAAATTTAATTACCTATACTTCTGGCGGCCGGCCTGCCATCAGTTCATGATTTGCCCGAGTGGCCCCTAGTCTTAATAAGTCTGTGTAAGCATGGTATAGTATAATATCAATATAATAGTAATATAATAATTACTAAAATTACATTTATATTTAAAAATATAATTTCTGCCTCTTAACACAAACATTTATTAATCGTTTTATTAACTTTAAAATTTATTGTTTTAAGAATTTTTCAATTGATTGTTTATGTTCAAATGATAAAATAATTTTTATGAATCCTGTATTTTGTTTTTTAAAAAATACATTTCGAATGATTCAAACAATAATAATGTACAGAGAGATATATTACAAAAAAAACGGTCTAAAATGTACAGAGATACACTTGCACACATTAAGCTTACCCCGCGTACACTTGGGGCCAACAAAAACTGTCTGGAAGCGTGGCCTAGACGTTTATTGTTTGCAATGACGTTGGAGAAATGTTCACGGTGTGATTTATGAATTCACTGCCGCACCTCGACTTGCGCTACGTAAATTTATGGGCGCCTTAGGTCTGTGCCGAAATCCTTGTATCGGTTAATTTCCAAAAAGCTTTACCTATTCATTCATCTTATCCTGTTTAAAAAACTTTACTATTTTTAACTATCACTATTTTATTGTTATTTTATAACACATAGTCTGTGTTTGGCACTAATCGGTGTAACATAACTCCTGAAGATGCCCCGTGGAGGGGTGAAACACGTGTTGAGTAATTTGGCGGTGGCGGTTATGTGATTCGCATTGTTTGCCGCATTTATCAGCGGGCTGGCGGGCGGTGCACTTGATTGCACGACTACCACTGCATGTGCTAAATATTGGTCCTTTTCTTACTTCATCTTATCCTGTTTAAAAAGCTTGTAATAAAACTATATATTGTCACTATTTTTAACTATTTTATTTGTAAATATAGTATAATTGGTAATTAGAAGGCATTTGTCACTTACAATCGCTAAGAGGTCGAAGCAAAAACGAGGAAATCCGCAAAAACACAAAGGTCACCTAGAATTTCTCATCTGAAGTGGCAATAAGTGTAGCACATAGTTTGCATTGCCGATGGCTATTGGAGCCGAAAGTTTTCCGAGTGGCGGTAGACACGACATAAGTAGGCTGCTAGATGAACTGAAGGCTTAGTAATAGTCTTTGGAAGAAGCTGGATACGCGCAGCGCTGAACCTGTCATCGTGGCCGTCTTTGAAGAAGGCTATACCTTGCAGTCGACATCCCTTGCATCGACTGAAAAGAAGCATCATGTTAACATTAAGAAAGGACTGTCAAAACCACTTTATGCGTTTTTTTGAAAACAAGCGTTACAGTTTGAAATCTACAAAGAGATATTACTGATTTACAAGACAATAAAATATAAAACTGTCATACAATGAACTGTACCAATCTGAAACGGGAAATATCCATTAAAGATAAGAGAGTATATACACCGTACACTCGAGGTCAACAAAAACGGCCCGTCTCGAGTCCGCAACGTTTATTGTTTCCGGTGACGTCAGTGAAATATTCGCCGCATGATTTATGAATTTGGGCCACGACCGCGGCTCGGCTATAGCTGACCGAAACCGTGGAGATGTTTACGACTAAACTTTTTATTTTTCGACTTAATGTATCGTGAGTGAATCGGATAAGTTTTTTAAAACTTTTCATATGTTGGAAAAACGATGGAGCTGTGTGTAAAAAAATATTATATGTTGTGAAAAGATATATCTGTCGGCAGGACGGCTTTGCACAATAGTCTACTAGTTATTGTTGATAATTTATTATTTTTGGGTTCATATTTTACAAACGTTTGATTTGAAAAAGGTATTGAGGACTAAAGATGAATATTTGTACGGATAAATACTTATTGACATTTCAGACGTAAGATGTCCTCCGCTGAAAAAAGGACTTTCCCATTGATTTTCAATAGGACTAATATATCTTGCGTTTTCTAATATTAACAAGGTTTTTTTGAAGGCCCTTTTTTGGAGCATCTTATTTCCATACTCATCTTTTGTCCTTCTATAATTCTTTAGTCTAATATCTTTTAAGACATCTCTTATTCCTTTTCATAATTGTTTAGAACATCGCCTTACTTCCTTTGTCTTTTCTCTCGAGTTCTACAAATTTAAATTTATTATACTTATTTCTTTATTCAACAGCTTTCATATATTTGTTCAACAATTTATTTATTTTTTTACTATCTATATTGCAATTAATTTACATTTCTAATATCACAACAGTTTTATCACTATTGTTTATTATTTTCATTACGCTTGTTATTTGTTTAAAAGATTTTTGGTCTAGTCTGGGTTTGACGTCTTTATCGTTGGTTCCTGGTCTCCAGTAAAGAAATTCAAAGCGCCAATGCCACTACAATTTGCAAATTCGCTGGAAAACTTCATTTAGTTTCGATATCTCAGATTTTCTTACTCAAAATTCGATCGTATAGAGAAACCTCGGGCATTACTTTCCCTCTACTCTCTGTGTCAACAGTAAATTTTCTAAGTAAGAAAAGGACCAATATTTAGCCACTTTCGCACATTTGTAAAAGATTTAAGCAATCAAAAGTTGTATTTGTGAATCCTCATAGCGTTCGAATCTTTCAATTTCGTTAAACTGTTAACATAATATAAGAATATTCAAGATTCTCAAGAAACTTTGTTGTACTAAAAATTTGTTTCGCCATTTTCTAATCAATGCTACGAAAATTTCTCCGAAATAAATAACTTGTACGTAATGTATACGTGTAAAGTAGAATAAGCTTTTCGGTAAACTATAAGAGGGCTGTCATCGGCAGAGTTCGCAACGAAAATTAAACGGCTGGCGGCAAAGCTGAAACATCAAAGTGTGAGCGTGTGAAACACTTGTTTTTTATTTGCGATTTACACGAAGATCGAAACGAAAACGAAGCGATATCAAAGCGAAACGAACTACACGTGTAGGATGCCTATACTCACTTATTTATACAACGAATATAATGTTAGAATATCGCCGCATTGTCGCAATAAGATGTTTTAATAGTGCATCGTTATTATTATCCATTTTATGGTTTCCGTGATCGGGGGATTTTTCAATTTAATATTTTTTTAGTCGTTTCTCATGTAATTTTTCTCTTACATGAATTACATTTCCTTTCACTCTTTTCATGTGTCTTTCATAACAATTTCATTATTTTCCTCCCTACATACATAACCTCACTCACTTTTCAAAATTTTCCAAATTAACACATTTTAAATTTATCCTTATTTAAGTTTCTTTAGTCTACTATTTACATCACTTTATTTTTACTATCTTTTAACACTTACCATTATTTACTATATTTTTTATATAGTCTGTTACATGATTATTCAGCCTTAAAATGTTAACGAACTGACAACTATCTGTAAGGACCTACAACCTTCAGGTAGAGAGACTTGTTGTGACATATGTTAGTAAAGGACAAGAATAATGAAAATAATAAACATGAGTGTAAAATAGCTGAAAACAGTAATGTAAATTAAGTGTGACAGTAAAAAATAAATTATAATCAAAAATAAATAAAATGTTAAATGAATTTATTGAAGCTAATGAATAAATATATATAAATTATTAGTGTAAAATTATAGAACTCTGAAAACTGTGAAAAGGTTTATGGACAGAAAAAAGTACATTTATTAAATTAAATATACGAATAAAGTGATATAACTCTATCATAAATTTTGACAAAAAAGATTTTCACTAAAATAGTAGTAACCTATATAAGTACATATCTTGGCGTATTTATACAGGATTACAGGAGTATACAGTATTGCCAATGTTTGTAAATAAGTTACAGGAGAATGGAAAACAGCGTCTTCTGTGTACCATAATAATAAACTCGATCGCTAAACCGCCTACCAAGTGAGGCGATTATATGGAAGCCTATGCCTTGCAGTGGGCGTCTATGGGCGGTAAAGACGAACCTGTGTACTTAATAACTCCGAGTTCAACGCACTATTAAAATTTGTAAATCGGAGCCTTATCCACGTTAATATATACGAATGACGTCATTTGCCGTTTCATCTATTTCGTTCACTAATGAGTTGTTTTCGATAAACGCGCTTGAACAGAAAATGATTTCGCAAATTTTAAATTAAACTTTATTTCGCTTCTCCTCACACCACTGTCATGCCGAACGGTGCCCGGTCAGTTCATTAATCCATTATAATTTAAAAATAAATTGCATAAATTATGTAGTTGATTTTGTAAATTGTTTCTCATTTCATTTATATAACAATTTTTATAATCTGTACTCAATATATGAACGTCACAGGTGACTGCGTTCGTATTCATTTTTGGTTCTTTATTACTGATGGAATACGGTAAACCATAGACTTGAAATTTAAATAACTTTAAAAAAAAACAAAAGGAAATCCTTGGGGACCTCTCGTTCCCTTATCTCGTGTGGGACAGGGACTTTTTATTTTTAATAATTTATTAATACAATTTTTTATTATTATCATTCTCCTCTTTCATGTATCATATTATCTGTCGTACTGTTTCTTTCGTTCTACAATTTTCCCAGTCTTTCTCTTTCATTCCATTAGCCATACATCCATCCTCAACCACTACGTTCTAGGTTTCCTTACTATTTTATTTTGCAACATTATATTTATTGTTTATACATTTAACACATATTTTCTTTATACTCGTAATTATATTATACTGTTTATTGCATTATTTTTGGTACTACTTTATTAATTTTCTTTCTATATTTTAGTATTTGCTTTACTTTTTTATTCATATTCAGGTCTATTTGAATCTATTACTGAGTTTTGTTTTTACCTATGGCATTATCACCACCTTCCTGCAGTAGATATGGGAGTTTAAAAACATTTCAATTATACTGAAACAGAATCTCGTGATGAACTTGCTTTTCTCTTTCTTCCTTTATTTGGCAGAGACATGGATACTGAAATGTATGACTGTATTTGCTTAAATTCTTTCAAGAAGTAGTACAAGTCTTAGGTCTATCCCCAAAGATACCTATGGGGGTATAAATCATAATCGCCAAGATTACCAGACCTGATCGCCTATCCTCTAGCATGTGAACAGTGGCAATCTTTTATAATTAATGCACGAAGTGTGAACTATATACGCGACCTGTCATAAGTCCAATTCCTCTACCAGCCTATCACTTTTACCAGAAGCAATACTGAGGGAGAATGGTAGAATCCTTCGGACGACGAAAGGAATGAACTCAATGACAAAGAGGCTTTTATTTATTCGCTTACAAATATTACTCGAGTAATTATTTCACACTGCTCGCTCGCTTAAAAGCTGTAGAAGATATCACAGACGTAATCGTAGATCAAAGTCACGGGAGAAAAATTCAAATCCAGATAGTAAAGTTTACCATGCCACGTGTATAATTGCAACCGATGGCAGAGGAAGGTGATCCGTAGAGGGTCTTTTTTAACACATTCACTGCGGCTTGAGGTCGGTTCAGCCTCATGGTAAACTTTGCACTGGTGCGGCGCGTAAAACTCGTGTTTTCTCTCTAGTGCGGCGGCTGTTTACACTCAACCGTATGAGGTATGACAAAGACAAATATAGCTTTCTTTATGTCTGCGAAGTATTGACTCAATATTGTAAAAAAATATTGATGAACATGAGGCAGAAAAGGCCTCAACCGCACTACTAGGAAGTTCAGCTTGAGGCTGATTCGACCTCAGCCGCACCAGCTGAAAGTTCTTCAAAATTGGGCCCGCAGTGAACGTGTTAAATGAGGCCTCCGCTATTGGGACCTCTCCTTCCACCCCTATTTTGTTGGGAACAGGATTTTTTTATTTCTTAACAATTTTTTCACATGAATTTTTTATTTTCGTCCTCGTCTTCCATAGTTCACAATATCTCTTTTTCTTCCTTCTATCATTCCATAATTCCATCTTCCTTTCTCAAATATTCCATTCCTTTCAACCATCTTCAAACACTTCAGTAGTATTTTCTATTGCAGTATCACAGCTTTATTTAGTTTAGAGTAGAACGGGTTACGAACTCATCATTGAGGATTATGACGCGAAGAAGAGTTGATCCTATTCCTTGAATAAATATTCCTCGGTAGGGGAGATAATTGTCCTGTGGCTGAAATGAAAGAGATGATGGTGATTGAAATACTTTATATGCGGACTATATTCGTTAATAAAAATTAACATAAAATATTATATCTGTAATATTTAGGTAATAAAAAGATATGAACGTAATTTCGAAGTTCCAAAGACCGCACCCAGATGTCGGGGCGGAAATCTTTCCGGGGGAACAAACTGCCCACGACCTTAGGGTCAACCGAGCCGATGTTTTTAATTAGCCGAAAAGCCACCATTTATCACGCCCGCGCCGCCCTATCCATTGTACCCGCCGCCCATGTAAGGGCCCACGAACAGCGTGGGCTTAATGGGTTTGTAAATTATTAATTGTCTTTGTGGCTCTCACTGAAAGCCTTTAACTTAAAAAGTTAAGACGAGTTTAGATATATTTCGTTGCTATTCCATTAAGCGTATTCATATATACTTATTTACGATATTACTCACTTAAGGTTACATATTTAATGTGAAATAACTTAATCATAGTTGAATAAATGAAGATGTAACTTATTATCAGATTCTCTTTCAGTTGACCAGCTCAGATCGGCTAGGTTGAACTTACCACAACACAAATCTGTATTTCACATCGCTCCAATCTAATGTTGCATCTCACACATCGATTCTCTATTTCACGATAAAGTTATTCATTGAATTATAATTTAATACAAACAAATATATCGCTGCTTAAAACATTAAATAAACTACATATTTCAGCTACAAATTACTAAATTCAATCTTTACATAATTCTTTTTAAGAGTAAAAATATTAAAATTCCCAGTAAAATTAATTACTTTTAATGTTAATAAATATTAGATAAGGATGAAGTTAAAATAATAAATCGCCTTATTTCATTCTACTCTATTTTTTAAATAGGCTTCGTATACGTTCAGCAGTAAATATCCTGAAGTTAAAATTATATTGACATCGGTAAATGTATATTTATATTTTATTTATTATTCATACTGCTTGCTATAATATTGGTACTCTTATACTGTTACGTTCGTGTATTTAAATAATAATTTTTTGTTTAGATACATGTCGTTATCCGAAAAAATAATATTGATATTAAAAAGTATGTTTATTTAATTCTATATTTAATTTTAATGCATATTCCACTGTTTGACTTTTGAAATTTTTATCAAATGAACTTAAACAAAAAAGCGCGTATATTAACCTTGTTACATACTCAGTTCTTCACAAACAACATTTTACACAAACACGTGCCTTTTCTCACCAGCCAGCCCACAAAGCGGGACAGCCTGGGGCGTTTTGCGAGAAATGTCGAACAAAAGGACAAATTCACTATACATAAAAGGTTGTTCACACCGAGTCTTACTCCGATCAGAAATCGTACTGCCTTTTAATAATATAGTTTGGGTAGGTTTTCTATCAATAGATGTTAATAAGGTCATATAGATCTAAATTACCTCAGCGATAATGAAATAGAAAAATGCTGCATAAATTATTGGTGAGGCTGTCTCAATACAACATAAAATTTAAAACGTGGATTAAAATCTATTGTTAAGCAGTCAGTCATAGTTCAACATGAAAGGTAGCAATCTTTGTTAGTACTCGTAGCACTCGTAGCAATCGTAGCAGCGTAGACGAATCGCTACGATCTCTACGAGTTTCGTAGAAGTCAATTTTAGTTTTCCAATTGTGAAATCCTATTTTTGGGATGTCTTTTGTATTCGATTGTAACATCGAACAACATTCACGTTATTCGCTCTGCGGGACGGAACTTCTGTGTTCAAGTTTATGCAAATAACTTTTAACTTTGTCGGAAGTAGCTTTCGACCGTTTGTAAGGGTTTTAACGCCTTGGGAATATGTGAATATTTAACCATTACACAAACAAATGTCAATATTTTGTAAAATTATAATATGAAGTAGAACTTTCACGGGTGAATACGAAAAAGGTGGGCCTTGGTAAAGACAATGGAAGACGCTGAATGCAAGGCGTTTCTTTCCGAATATGTAGGTGTATATCGGCTTTGTAATAATTTATTTTTATTTATCTATTTCAAATATCCATTTGAAAACCAAACTTACTTTTATTTATTTAAAATTTTTATTGTAATTTCAATAAAAACACCTTGTAAAATATTGTTCTTTAGTTGGTAATATTTTTATGACGTAATGTGTAATAAATATGACATGAAGCTCTTATATCAAAAACATTTCACTTCAAGCATATATATCGTGTATGTGATAAATCTGGTAAATATACGGTACACATACCAATATTGTTTTAGTACATTTATATATATGCCTGTCTATTTATGCCAATAATTCTCTAAAATCGCTGGACCGATTTAGACAAGACTTATACTTGCAGGTACCTGATGTAATGAGTTACTTAAGCTAATCTTATTTTAAATATATCCTTTATCAAAAAAATTAAATAGTTTTTGTTTAATTTCACGCAGACAAAGTCAGAAATATTTTCAGGTCATTATATTTATGAAGGCTATATTTATAATCCAGTAACTTAAAAAATAATAGATGTGCAAGGCTGTTACAGCTACATCGGTGTCAGGCTCGCGGGTTTTTGACACCAAAGTAGTCACTTTTGGAAAGCTTTGATTACTATGTATATGTATATATGTATACATGTATATATATGTGTGTGTGTATGTATGTGTGTGAGTGTGTGAGGGAGAAAAAATTTCCTAAGAGTTTATGACATTTTTTTCTAGCAAAATAAATATATCTAACTAACATATAATATCTTCAGGAATCTACACCGCGACCTTCCGATCTTATAATAGTATCACTAACCACTCCCTTCATTATTCTATGGATTATATTAATGGAGGTCATAATGTATTATAAAAAAATCATTCTCTCTTGTTATTCAAAGTCCAACAATGGGAAATAGAGAACAATGTGAGTCATTAAGTTTTCACAGTACTGTGTAGCTTCTGTTAAGTTCACCGGAGGCTGTTAAAACGAACGCTTAACCGTTTCATATTTAACTATTCTACAAGTTCTAGATATTCAGTTTAATTGTTTAATGTATTGCATTTAAAATTCAAAATATGTAGAATTAAATTGATGTAACTTTGTGGAGTTTCTTCCTGCGAGTCATAAATCGCTACGAAGGGCGGTGATCGTGTTCAATGACTTCACGTGAGTTTTACTATATCATCCATCTAGAGGGTGTCTACACGAGAACCTGTAGGCTTCGATTGACCGACTATCAATTCCACGAGCAACGACCGTGACTTTGTTTCATCTGTGCATCTCCTCATTCCTTTCTGTTTCTCTTCGGTTTCTCTCTCATAATTCCTAAGTTAACCTTAAGCCTTATCTTGAGACGCATTTTAAGCGACCGTGTTTCAACTTTGTATGCTGTCATCGGACAAGTAGGTTCTGCAAGGTATGGGTACAGCAGACAATCAATAAAATAAAACTGAGGATCAACATACGGTGTTGGGTAATCCTGACAACAAGAAACCAGAAGTTAAACGTAAAAAAAAATTATGGTCAACTATCGTTGAAATCTAAACCGATATGTTGAAGAATATAAAAACGTGAGGAATCAAAAAGATTTTGTGAAGAAGGTGAGTAAGAATTTGTGAGGTTCTTTCCTCACAAATTGTTTCTCACCTTCTTCAGCAAAAGCAATCTTTAAAAAAAAAACCTTTAAAAATTATTTATAACCGAAATGTCCCTTGCCTTACACACGACAGGAGAAAAAACAGGTAAAAATCATTTAAATATAAAGTTTTTTAAATTTAAGCAGAAAAATAAACGCAGACGCATATTTGTTTACTTGGTGGGGAACATATGACCAGATTAATAAAAGAATGGTAAGATAATAACTAGGTGTTGATATCCGGGATATAAAAAAACCTTTCAATAAGCACCGTCCTTTATAACAGAATTTTTTCATCGTCTATCGTTTTAATATCAGAGCGCGAGTGAAATATTAAAAAGTAGCTCATAATAATATTACTAGAATTCGTTCTGAACAGCGTCGTATTAAAGATATTCCCGTTAGGAGAAATTTAATTTAATCTCATACATATTGAGTTATATCACGATAATATATTATAGATTGGTATAGTTTTGAACTAAAGCGAAACATCTCGTCCAAAATAACTGTGTCTGAAGACAAAGGTCTTTAATCGTTGTGTGTTGCCAATTGACATACGGATCTAAGACGTGATCACTTACAATGTGCCTTATAAGAAGATACATTCCGCCAGATACAAGAGATTACTATGCTTGGAGATTCACAGCGAGATCGAGTAATTAATGAGAATTCCTAGATCACAGACCAGAGAACCAAGATCACGAACATAGCTCAAAAAATTGCAAGTCTTAAGTGGCAGCGAGTGGGTTACATTGCTAGTGCAGCTGACGGCCAAAAAGTTCTCGAAGGTACCATTTAAGTTGGACTGACGCCATAGCTAAGGTTACAGGAAGTCGTTGAATACGGGCAGATCAAGATCAGTCATAGTGCCGATCTTTAGTAAAAGCCTATTCCTTGCAGTGGGCATCTATAGTAATATATGAAGAATAAAGTGTTTGACTACTATGTGAATTCTCATTAATAAACTCCTGTGTAATATCACATATATGTCATTAAAAATAATGTAAGTTCATAATCGTCAACATCGTTTCACGCCATCGACATCCACAAACAAAGAACAAATTACGAATAAAAAGTAAAAGTATTATTTATATAATACTAGTAAATAGTAAATGAGATTGTGATATAATGTATTACGATTATAAAAAATATAAAACTGTAATAAAATATCGAAAATCGATAAATATTAAATATCAAATATCGAAAACTACTTCGACGGATAAGAAAATAGAAAAACCAAATAAAGACGTAATAACTGTGTTAAAAATTTTAGGATTGAAAAAAAATGCAAATACATATTTAAAAGGTATAAACATTAATGAAATATAAAAAAATTAAAAAGTATCACAAAACATAAAAACAAGAAGGCTATACATGAATAGTATACACAGGAAAGTCAAAGAGTGAGAGAAAATGAAAAGAATGAAAAAAGGAAGAAAATGGTAGTAATTTAGAAGAACGAAAGATGAGTCTTCATGTATAGACGACCACTGTAAGGACGCCCCTAATATATTTAGGGGGGGGGGGGTATGATATATCCCCCATATACCATAATTGCCAAACTTGGTAGGCGGGTCGGCGATGGCAGTGTGGTGTTATGGTATGCAGAAATGCAGAAGACACTACTGCCCATCTGGAAACTAGTTTGTAAGCAATAGCAATTCTATATAATTTATGCACAAATTATTATATGGCTTCCATCTCAGGCCTTTACAGATGACTTTCTACTATCTTTTCAAATAAGAGTATGAAAATAAAATTTAATGTGAAAATGTCATTGAAATGCAGGTGCCTGTCTTGTCTGTGATAGAGGGAGATGTGAGGTCCCAAAACACAATAACACACGCTGTTAACTTCATTTTTCATAAAAGATTTTATACAGGTCGGTTGGTAATAGGAGTAAAAGTTTGAAAATGATATATATATATATATGGCCTATGTTTCGTTCGATTTTTACAGAGTTGTAATGGAATAGGCGTTTGTCTTCCATCTCACCTGATGGAAAGTGTAGATGAAGACGAAGGTGGTACACGCCCCTCTTAAAGGCTCCAGAGTTCAACTCATCAGGAAAAATAGACTCAGGCAGGTTGTTCCAAATCTTGGCGACTCTCATCAAAAACGAGCTGTCAAACAGTATAGTTCGACTTTTGAATACGTCAACAACGCATGGATGAAACTTTTTAACTAACTTTTTACTTGTTAAGTAAATTGAAATAGTAATTATGTAATTAAGAAAAAAAACCTGTAAATGAGGTAGTAAAAAGTCTCTGTCATTTTATTTTAGAGATGAATGGCGACTGTAAATAAAAATAAACTAACAAATGAGATATCTATTTATTTATTTGTTTATAAATAATCATCCTGTATGTTACAGATTAGAATCCAAAAACGTTCTACGTTAAAATAATTATTGAATATGTTAGTTAAGTGTTAATCTTATTACACACTAACTTCACGACTCTTCGGGGTCACCGCTCCACAAGGGTATCAAAGTGACCCCCCAGAGAGTCCATGTTTACAGTAACCCACACGGCGCGGTATTACTAATTGAATTCATTTCGCACTCGCCACGGGCTACGTCAAAAGGCACCCAGTAATTTACCAATAGGCCATTGTATATTAAATTACGGACCCGCGTCGCCAGTGACCCGTGAAACGCGGGTCGACAGCGACCCGTAACCAAATTTCAGCGCCGCGTTTTACTTGGCCGAGTTTTTAACGAAATTAAGCTGTAGAGGCCATCGTAGCGATATTCGTAGCACATTTTTTTTATCATCTATGAAAATGTTCGATGTTTTACACGTAGATTTAATGGCTTTTAGATGTATTAAATTATTTTTGGATCACTTAAAAGATAGTATATTAAAACTATACCGGGAACGTTAAGCTGTGTTCACAGTGTACAAGATATTTATAAAGTCAAGCTTTTAATATTGGACTTGCCTGGTAATATGGATAAGGCTTTCGGAAAACTAAAACCTGTCTTACTAAGAAACGGCAGGGAGTAAAAGACTGTGCAGACAATTACAGAATAAGATTTTGTTTAAATATATTTTTAATAACCTTTCGTTCTCCTTGCCATAATAAAAAAATAATATTTATAAAAACTTTTTTTAAAAACTAAATTTTTATTTCGCATTTTTACTCTACAAAAAATTTTTTTTTTTACTTTTCTTTCGTCCTTCATAATGTATATCTTTCCATTGCTTATATATAATATACATTCCATGGACGTGTTTCTCTCGTCTTTGCTCTTAGATCACAGTTTCAATCGCAAGTTAATATTTCTATCACAGTGTTGACTCATTTTTATAAATTACTAGCTGATCCCGCAAACGTTGTTTTGCAAAAAAAATTAAAGTTTTTAATTAACAAATGTAAGATAAGGGTTGATCGTAGAGGGGTGAAAATTTAGGTTTGTATATATTTTTGTATGCTGTATCATAATAAAATGAAAACCAAAAAAATTGTCTAAAAAATTAAAAATAAAATTTAGGGTGGACCGTTATCACTTAGGTGTATGGAAAATAGATAGTAGCCGATTCTCAGACATACTGAATACGCATGTAAAATTTGGTAAAAATCGGTCAAGCCGTTTCGGAGGAGTTCAAGTTCGAACACCGTGACACGAGAATTTTATATATCAGATTTCCAGTTTTATATAATTTTTATATAGCAACATTTTCTGTTTTTTTTACAATATTAACTTCTTTACTTTATTTACTTGACTTAGGGTCTTGCACGATCACTACTCTTGTGTGTTGTTTTTATTAATTGCATACTGCACTACTTATGTGCAGAAACCTTAGATCTATGGGCGTAATTGGTCGTCATCCATGGCAGTATAAGGTTTAGTATATGTTAAAAAGACAACAGAATGGTCGCACTATTTTTGGATTATAAACTCTCTTAGAATGTTTTTAATCGGAATTACACCAGCGCTGCCTATATCACTGATTTTATTTTATTGTATATCCTGTTTCCAATGAAAAAGTTTCAAATATTCTTCTTATGTTCGAACAACACGTAACAACGTATTAATAGGTCTGCATGTTACGTTTAAGGCGACAAATACCAGTGTAACACCGTTGCGTTAATATTTAAATTGTTAATAGAAAATAACTTAAAAAGGTCTGTAATAAACGACTTTAAATGTTATATACGAGTATACAGAAAAGAGAGAAAGAAAAGTGGTAGCCAACAAATGTTGTTTTTCACATTCGTAAAATATTTATTTTTACGTTACATATTTTTTCAAAATGAACAAACAAATATTTTAAGTTACTGATATGTTAAGTTTCCTGAATAGGAAATAATTTTCATATAAATACATACCAGCAATTTAATTAAAGTACTATATATATTTAAATTGATAAAAGTGAGTGGTGGTAACTCAGTGGTAGAGGATTGAGAATTGAGTTCATGGGTCGCTTGTTCGTTTCCCGGGATGTCTTATGTAATTTACACTTTGTGAATTAATTATATAAGATTGCCTCTACTAGCATACAAGTTTCCGGAGGATGGACAGCAGCGTCCTCTTCAAACATATATCATACTGCAATTGCCAGTTTGCTTGCCAAGCGTGGTAATTATGATACATCTCCCACAGATATCTTTTACTGGCTCTAAAGATAAATACAAAACGACGAACATAACAGTGTTTATCTAACACTTTGTAAGCAATTTTTTTCATAAGCAGAAGAGAAGATCTTTAGTAGCCGAAAGACGCTATACAGGCCGGTATTTTTATAAATCCATAGAGGAGGCCTATGCCCAGCAGTGGGCGTCTTGGCAATGAATATATTAAAGTTATATTACAACTATTCACATTAGTATCAAATGATATCTTCCAAGCGACTTTAGCCACCAAGGGAATCTACCATGCCTCCGAATGGCGTCGATACACATATTAAATTTTTAGGTACAATTTCCACGTATAAAAGTATATAAAAAATCTAAATTATCTTTGAAACCGTAAACGTCAAAGATAATATATATTAAAAGTAGCGAACGCAATTTGGACAACGTCCAAGTGTTACGGTAACTTAACAAAAGCTAAATCAACTTAAAAATACTTCGATGAAATACCGGAGTTGAAAAATTTCACGCTAGTTTTTAAAAGAGATTCCGTTTTAAAGTTCCTTGAAAGTTATTTGCGAGGGTACGTCCGCGATTTGACGTCAAAGCGCGTATTTTTTTGTGTGCGGGTGAAAATATAAGTAACCAGCACGAACTCTTAGCGGAATTTAAAAGCATTCAGCAAAACTTAAAATACTCTAATTTATTTTATATTTTCATTTACCTTAACTCACAACTAACACTAATATAGCACATAAACATAAAACAGTTGACGATAAAACAGAGTTACTTGTATTGGATCGTCGTCATAGTTTTGACCCAAAGACTGGAAAGCCTACTGGAACGCATATGCGTCCTCCAAAAAGATATCTATGGAAGCATATAGCATAGTTACCACATATGGCAGACGTCATAGAGTGTAACAAAATGTGAAGGATGAAAGAAAGAAGAAAATGTTAGAAATTAATTAGTATGAAAGATGATAGTTTCAGCCTATATACGCCCACCGTTGGGCACGGAATTCCCCTAAATATATCTATCAGGGGATATACCATAATCGCCACACGTAGCAGGTGGGTTGGCGATTGCAGTGTGGTATTATGGTACGCAGTGAACGCTGCTGTTTAACCTCTAAACACTTTAATGTGAGAACCTGCAACATTCGATCGCAAGTCTCTATCATCTACCGCTGAGCTACTGTTACCCTTGCATATTTTCATATTAAAAAAATAGTTTTCATATGTCTACATTAAACTTTTCAATGTAATACAGTTTATTGTCTTGACAACAGTATCTAACATACGATGAATTTTATACTCATTTAAAGTAGTCGTACAAAAAGTGTTGTAAAAACTTTTTGATTCAAACCTTCATTGTGAAAATAATGCTAAAGAGAAGGTTTATGGTATGCAAAGGACGCTGCTGCCTATCATTGGAAACTTATCTGTAAACATACCCTATATAACCTATTTCTTATGGTTTGATTATACTATCCTTAAAGCTCCCAACCGTCAGGTTATACTAATTGGTACGGTATACCTGTTTGAAGGCAAGAACCTATTTACGGTAGGTCTTGCCTTCACCGTCTATGACAGCATTACTCTTTAAAACGAGAGCTTCGGGTTCGAACGCAATGACTCTCCTAGCAGGTGATGGAATTGTAAGACACGCTCTCTCCTCGTACATCACCAAGAACACACTAACGTTTCAATACTTTATAATTAATACACAAAGTGTTAATTATATTTAATTATATAATTATATAAGGTTATATCCTGGGAATCGAACTCCTGCTGAAAACTTACCCAAACGTACTAATTCATTGAACAGAGAGTATATAATAGTTTTAAACAACTCTCTCTTTCTCTCTCTTTAGCAGATGGACGCTTACTGAAAGGCATAAGCCACTCTATAGCTCTCTAGGTGACTTTGAAACCTCATGAAATCCATCATTTTATACATCTTGGATCCACGTGCCAAAAATTGGTCAAAGATTTGTCTTTACTAACATTGCGGTATTTTAAATTAGGAGTTTCGGAGCTTCCCGGACGCTGACCATCCGAGTAAAAATCGGCGAGTGATTTCTTTCACGAAAATTGATCAAGACGTTTCGGAAGAACATCAAAACTAATACAGTTACACGAGTATATTATATATACATGTATACATAAATAAGTATGTATATTTGTATATAGATATGGGACGACATCAAACTTAATATTTAAGCAGTGAAATACAGATAACGGAGTAGCTTTCCCACCGGAAAACGGAAATGATAACTTGGAATTGCTTAGCACTTAGGAATGTCTGCAATGGTCGTATATATAAGTCGTTGTACACTCAACGACAAATGAACAAGTCATCCCTTTCAAACCCTTATCTTCATTAATAAATTAACAGCGTCAAAATAAGTTTTCAATAGAGTCTATTGCATATTTCCAGAGAAAATCATATATGTTTCGCTATATTTATAGCATTAAAGTTGAAGGAGGTTTTTACTCTGCCCCCTCCATAGAAATTTAGTACTAAATTATTAAAATATTATTAACATTAGTGTTTTATTTAAATATGAATAAAAGCATCTTCTATTTATTTATTAATTTTATTGTCTATATATGATGGTCATATAGAGTAATCGTGTCAATAGAAGGAAAATAGACCAATTTCATTTAAACTATAATCGGATTAAGTTCCTCTGTAATGCCTTTCTTCAACTTAAAGCTTCGATGGTGTTAAAATCTCTCTGATCTGAGAAACGCTCTATAACAAATTCAACCTGTGTTCATATTATTTTTTCAATGTCAATATCGCTGAGAAAATCCTTAACATTTCATAAGTTTTTCTTTAATAAACTTTCTACATTTATTATTATGCAATATTCCAGAAACAGGACGTGGGAGTGTTTATATATATATATATATGTATGTATATGTGCATGGATATGTATATATCGTGTATTCATAAATGATTGTTTTATCATTTAGGATCATTTATTCCTTGTGTACGTCACATACATTCCAAAAGAGCACAACTTTGATATGAACTAAAATACTTTTACTCCTTTTTGTTATCGTTCTACCCTACCGTGGTTAAGCGTGTCATACTCTTCTCTAGTCTTTCTTAATTATCTTTTTTCCACCATCACAATATCTTCTAACTTACATCAAGTTCTTTTTAGTAGACTTTTAATCAGAAAAAAGAATTATCAAGGTCACAGATATAGATCGAAGAGTTGTTCGTATGAAGTGATAGTCGACGGAACACGTCGCTCGTTCAATGGTAGAAGGCTATATATGATAGACACGAGGAGAGGACCTCAAGTAGATGGAGGAACCACACCAAGTCTCAGGAATTCGCTGGATTTGAGCAGCGCAAGGCTGATTATCCTGGCGATCTATAAAATATGTCTTCGTCTACTAGAGGGCGCCTATCGGCCGAAAAAAAGAAGAGAGATTTTACTCTTATATCTCAGGCTTTCTCCAACGCAAATAAAACCTCTTTCAATTTATTTCTAGTTGTAACTGACAGTTGTTGAAAACAAAAATAAGTCTGCAAGACGTCACTGCAATATCATCAAGGATTTAATACAGTTTTACATATGTGGCTTAAATAAGTGTTCAATCAGAAATAGATGCCGGAATAGAGTTAATGTATATTATACATTTTCCTTTCCCGGGTTCGCAAAGGAAAGATGGGAGTGCAAAGTAGAGCTGAAGATATGGATAGAAAGTGGCGCCATTGCCTCCATAATCGAATGTGAAGAATCGATTTTATTACATTGAAATATGTATATATACTATGGTATATTTATATATAATTATTGTAATTAGTAGCCATTAGTATATTTACATGAGGTGTTTTCATGTGATCATTTTTCCACTATATTTGATTTTTTTTTTGGTTTTATGATATTAATTGTTTCACTAACCTTTATTAATTTACCTCTGCACCGCCGGTTAATTGGTAGAGACAGCCTTCGGCATTAAGTTAGTCGCTACACATTAAATTTAAAATGTGTTGTAAATAAATAAAAATGGCCACCGCAAAGATTAAAAAAACTAACAATTGTAAAATAGAAAAATGGAAAAAAATTTAATAGTTATCCTAAAAAAAAGCGGCAAAGTAAAAAGGCGATGTGTGGTTATGAAAGAAAGAAAAAATAGTATACGAGAAAACATAAAGAATGAAAGAAGATATAGAAGAAGTACTTGTAAAGTATGACAGAAGAGAACGCTAATAAAAAATGTACTAAAAATATTTGAAACATAAGTTCCTGGCATGAATTTAAGATATGGAAACGTAAAAAAAAATCATATATTCTCGACACTACCATAAAGTAGAATATCCCTTTGAAAAACAAAATCATTCATCCTGAAAATTACACGCAGACGTTACTGAAACATGGAGCGATATTTTAAGTTATTCCTGTTTTCCCTTCGCCATACTTAAGGCGGTGTTCTTAAAAACAAATCACTCAAAAGCACCGGCGTAAAGGTGGTAATGTTTTATGCTCGTATAATATTTATTTGTTTACCGACCGAAGCGGGAAACGTAAATGCTACGGGAGGTGGGAAAACCTCCCCGTAGTACGGATAGGAAAAACGCCCAAGTTGAAAGCTCTACGAGTACTTTAAAATGGTTACATTAAAATATCGCAGCGGCTGTTTAAATTCTGGTGTTAAATAACATTTTAATTTAAATATTATTACGTTGCGGTTAAATAGATTAAATTCTCGTTTACTTCATATTTTACGTTGTCACCTTCCACAGTGCTACGGTCTACGAAAAGATTTATATACCATAAAAAAAGCTTTGATTATGAACGTTTAGTAAACATGACATTAAGATATTACAAACTTATTTTCTGTAAAATTTTATAATGATTACTATGTGATCATAGGTTGTATCTGTACTTTTTTATACTTTATATACAAGCTAAGCTTTTGACGTCTGTCTCGACTGATGTCAAGCTACGACGGTAAAGATAAAATTCATTTATTCAACAATTCAACCTTTAACAGAACTCTTATTGGTCTTCAACTTATTTTCAATCTATTTTATTTTTGACTTTACTCTATTTCGCTAGGTGTTATAGTTGTTGAGAAGCAGGAAGAAACTCCACAACAACATACATTTTAATAGTTTAACAATACATATACATATACACTTTATCAGATAAAGCCTTAATAACATCAAAATAATCAAGCGAAATCATTGCGAAAGAGTCTTGGCATTTAAATATTCGTTTATTGAATAATATACCTTCTCCGTCAATTTACTTTTAATAATCGTTTTTAATTTTGTAATTGGCAGTCTAATGTTTGAACATTTTATTAAGAAGTCTGATTTCGTTTATTACAAATGAATTAGAAAAATTTGGCAGTTGAAATTTTGGTACAGCTAGTTTTCTGTTTGTTTTATATGTATTATGATTATTGTAAACAACAAAGTATTGTCATAAATATATTGTGAGGCAAAAATAATAACCTTTTTAAACCAATTTCTCAAAGAGATTCGCGGCTGTTAGCCGTAAATAGCAAGGATCTTTTTGGAAAATATATTTTCAATGTCCGCATAATAACCTCAAAGAATAAATCCATAGTATATAATGCTGGAGAAATAATTTAAATACACTATCAATTTGTACAGGCACTGATCTATGTCACATATGTATACATATACACCAAAGTAACCGATAATATATGTAAATATATATATATATATATATATATATATATGACCCCGAGTAATTTAGTTCGTGCTCTTAAGTTTTCTAAAAGTTTAAAGTAACGAAATCACATTATTTGTTTGCTAAGATCTTAGGTTTCAAAGACTAAAATCACATTGACGGATAGCAAATACTCCCCGAAGATTCACTAAGCCATTGTTTCCCAAAATGGGGCCCACGCTCCACAGGGGAGCAATTCGAAAGTGAACTACACGAGTTTAACTCTATCGCTTTATTATAAAAATTATGTATGTTACATAGGCGTAATAATTTTAGAAAGGCGAAAGAAAGTTTTGAAAATATTGCTCGAACCCATCTAGGAATGCAAGTCGTAAGATACTTAGTGTTCTAATTCGTTGCCAGAATGATTTGAATCGCAGATCAATGGATTTCTATAACAACAGAAAATATATATTTTTAATTTAGATTAAGATAGCAATCCAAATACTATTATATGACATTTCTAAAGTTTAAGCATTATTTAATGTTGTATATAATAAGGTATGTTCAATAATTTTAATTGTTATCTATTTATTTGTTTCAGACCGGCAAACACTTTCATCGCACTTCACTGCTCATCAAGGCTTTCAATCATAAGTTTAGATTGGACCTAGAACTTAACACGTAAGTACATATGTTTATAAGTTTTTAACATTTATGAGATCTTAGCTAATTATTAAGCGGTTTTATTTAGTTCGACCCGTACGGAATTTGTATATTTGGGTCAAAATTATAAATTGAAATTTAAGCACCTTCCCGTCGTCAGATTGATTCGAAATTTGGTACACACATTTAATTTAGATGACAATATAATATAATAAAATCAATAACATTATAAATCTAAAATGGCCGCCGATACAAAATGGCGGATTACATATTTTTCCTTAACCCCCTCAATATGGGTATCAAATGAAAGGGCTACACTAGTAAAACACGATGATTATGTCAAAATTTAAAATTCAAGATGGACGCCGTTCCAATATGGCGGACTAGGTAAATATTTTTCCACAACCACCACCATATGGGTATCAAAAAACCGTTTAACTTAAAAGTTTTTTAAATGTATTTATTTTTCGGTCGTACTGCTCTTGTGTAACGGTGCGCAAAACAATATCGCGTAGCAATCGACTGCTAGCGCCATCTATCGGTATCGTCCGAAGTTAAAAATATCAAACGCCGTCTAATACACAGAGGTATTTGTAATAGGTAGAGTTTTAAAGTTGCGTATGTACGCGACATAGTTGAGGTCGCGAAAAGTCGCAGGACCTGTCATTGTATCGATCTTTGGGAGAGATCTACACAGTGGGCGTCCATCGGCTGAAAATAAGAAGACGAAGAACAATGTATAGCTTAATATTCATTAAAAAGCCTCAATCATCAAGGACTCTTTGTTTGGCACTAATCGGTGTAATATAACTCCTGAAGATGCCCCGTCGAGGGGTGAAACGCGTGTTGAATGATTTGACGGTGACAGTTGTGTAATTCGCATTGTTTGCCGCATACGCATTTATCAGCGGGCTGGCGAGCGGTGCACTTTGTTCACGACTACCACTGCATGTGCGGAAGTGGCTAAATATCGGTCCTTTTCTTACTTAGGATGGACTTCCGCAAGGTTACGCCTGATTCCATTAAAAAAAATCTTTTAAACTTTTACACCTATTTAAAATTACTATGTATAAAGTTATAATTTTGAAATGTTTTTTTTTTATTCAAATTCAATAGGCCAGTAACTTTCAGCAGTACAAAGTCTGTAAGGATAAATATTAAACGATAATTCATTTTAATATGTAGGAATCAATTTTTAATACTATTTTTCATACTATATTACCATTATTATTTCTGTAACTTTTGATTTATGTATAAGAGGGGTCATACATTTATTGACAGCAATTTATACGTTACCACTTCTTCTGAAAGCTTCTGGAAAATTCTTCTGCAGAGAAAAGAGTCTTTTAAATGATAGTTTGTATATATCTTGATCTACTATTTTATTAAGAATATCACAAAAGAACCCGTCTGTCTCTTGTGAGCTCTTTTTAAATAATGACGTATTTGGAACGCTAGCAGCTTTAAATAAAAGAATCATTTTAATTGTTAACAAATTGAACTTTTCTAAAATTCATCAATAATTAAAAGTTCTACTTATATAATTAAAGTAATAAATAATTTTCAACCAGTATTTATGGGTAACCTTATTCAGAAGAATCCAATTAATGTATGGAAGGCTCTATTGATATAAAATCACTTGAATAAATCTTTACAAATTTGACTTAAAGTCGTTAAACGAAAATCGAAGTTGAATGCAACCTCAAAAGCATAAACTAAAGTGTACTTGATAACTTGTACCGTTCAATAACTTAAATGGGAGCCTATATTTACTACTGGTACTTTGTGAATCAAAAATAACTTTAAGTTAATTGGATATTTTTCCACTAATATCTTGACAATAAGCCTCTTTACGTTCATATTCGTTATTCGCGGAACATTCGTCATCATGTGGATCTCAACAGTGGGAATATTATTATAATAATGATAGTAAAATGAATCTAAAAATTTCAAATATTAGTTTTTTTTTTAGGATCGTAAAAATAATTTTAAAGTATATAAAAACGAATTTGTTTTTAACAAAACGCGAAGGCCGATGAATTGGCAACACTACTTCATAACTATGCCAAATATTGATTTATCTATGTTCCAATTTATTATCTGTAAAGTCAATACTATCCACTAACTAGTGCTGACTACTATTATGTTTCAACCTATTAAAACGAAAACAAGTAAGTAAATTTAAAAACTACCATAATATTCTTGGCTATCTTTAAGATAATTATAGATTTGAAAGAATTAAAGAGATGCACTTACATAATATCACATGGATAAGAATGAAATGGTTGTACGTGATATGAATTTCGTGTGATTTAAAATAAGACATTTATATAATATTTTTTCAGTTGTACAGAGGCCTCCTATATAGATTTCCAATAGGATCTATCGGAAGTGGCTTACATACGGTGTCTTTTAACCTTCATAAGGCTGTCTGTCCACTTCCTGCATTGTTTAACATACTTTTTATAAAGAAATAGATATAAATCGGAATCGCTTTATTGTTATGACATAGACCAATCACACACCAAATTAACTAGGTCAGTTACTCCGTTTTATAAAGTAAAGCAAAGCAACATGTGGACTGATGTTATTTCAAAAAGCAATACCGCGCACGCTTATAACGAAGCCGCCTAACAAACGGTCCGGGGCGTGGAATTTTCGTGGCCGCACAAAAATTTGATTGCTGCAAAGTCGGCCCCTTTGTGTTTGCCGCCGCGTTTGTTTGTTTCCGCGACCGTTTTAATGAAGTTGTCGTCGCCGGGCGTGAGACGGCTTGCACATGCAATGGATTATGGTGCAATTCATAAGCGGAGCGGTTTTGTAATTTTTTAACAATTGATATTTATTGAATATTATACGTTCAATAAAATACACACTACATTAAAGTTTGACTAAATTACGACATGATACTTAAACATTGTGAAATATCATTAATTTACAAATTTTTGTAATTAATTTTTCAATGGTATCAACAATACATTAATTATTATACCAAGGATCGATAAGCTGCTTGAAAGTTTTAGCTATTTATAAAAATTTAGAAGTTGTTATGACACGTAATATTAAGGTGAACAAAAAAAAATAGGGCGGTCTCATCACACCAGGTAATTTCTTTCATACAACCATATTATGAAAATAGAAGAGAAATAAGTAGGGAGTTTACTTGTACATATAGACAAACACATGTATACACACTCATATATAAATACATTTATTCATAAGTAACATAATTAAATATACAATCAAACTAACTTGGATAGTACTTGCTTCGATAAGAATAAGCAAAGAAATGAAGACAAATTAATGAAAAAGAAAATACACGTAAATGAACGATCCTGCAGGAAAGGCTATGGAAGTGAGGCATGTACTAAAGGAAAGGTAAGAAAAGGAATGCAAGATATTATAAAAAGAAGTAGAGAAAAATTATTGAAAGATAATAGAATGTAATATTTATATAAAAAAACATTGAAAGTCAAAAACAGCTCCACGCTTGTAACACAGACCATACGATTATAGAGACTTAAATCAACCTCGTTACATTCTAGCATCTAAAGACCTTGCAATTCGTGTTCTGAATTAGAAATCACTTTGTAATAAAGCCTTCGCAAGAGTTTCTTTGAAGTTGGATATATTTTCTCTTTCTTTCCTATTTATTTTATTATGTATTTTTGTCCGTATATAAACAATTTCCTTTGGCATATCTTTTTCTCCTTCTTTCAATTTACTACTTCTTTATTCTCAGAGTATTGACAAGTTGTAATGAACAGGCCAGTTGGGGCTCATAGAACCTGGAGTGGTGACCACAGATCAAACACAGTCCAGGACGTTCATAAGGTGAACAGATGATCTGGTTAAAGTCTTCGAAGTTACAGGATATACGGCGCTTTCTTGTGATGTTGGTAATATATGGAATGAACGTCAAGTAGAAAATTATCATACGTAATTCAACAGTAGTAACATCAGAAGGTTTTATTTACACCGAAGACATAGTTGATCGCGAAGTCGTCATATGCAGGCAGTGTAGGGGCGGTCATAGTGACTTTTGGGGAGAGCTGGGAGTCACTCGGCTATTTCTCAATTACAAACTCAATTAATTAGATTCAAAACTTCAGTAGAGTCCTATCTTCTCTTACTAATTAACAGAGTTTCGCTCTTAACTCGAAGAGTCAGACAGATTACAGTAGCTTATATAACCAGACCTATTTTAGCTATTTTCATACGGTATTGTCCTATGATATATTACTCTGCAAATATTGAGTCAATATTTTTTATTAAAAAATGCGCAGTGCAGATTATGGGATTAGTAATTTATAAAATGTTTTAAATAAAGACATTTTGTAGTGTTATAAAAAATTAAAACCTCGTAGTGAATATTGTTGAAACTTTTCTTAAATAAAATACATTTGGTGCTAAAAATGCGTAAACCATAGATTAGGTGTTATTAATAAATTATTTATTTTGTCATTTTGATGCGCTGAAAAAGGTGAAACAATAGATTCCTGAAATACAGCATTATTTTTGGTAGAAAACTAAACTATGCGAGAGATATTATTTAAATATTTTCATTTCAGACATCGCAAGGTTTTTTTTTAAATTGGCCCCGTTTTTAGAGGCTCTCTTTCAACCCCTATAATAGGTGGACAGTGTCTTTATTTAGGAAATATTTTTTCTTTTTTTTGTCTCTCACTCCTTGTCCATCTTATAGTGTTAAGAACAGTTGAAGTCATGGAGTAGTTATTAGTGAGCCATTTTTTAATCTTGATATAAACCATGAAATTAATATTGTTAAAACAATTTAAATTTAGAGAATTTTTATTGTAAAGAATATTAAAAACTATGGAGTAGGTATCATTAAAAAAATCTTGTGTTAAAGAAAATGAAATCCACGGAGCGGATATTATTAAAACATTTCCGAAAGGTGCTTTCGTATAAAACTAGTTCGTTTCATATCACGGCCAGACGTGAGGAGGTTGGTCGCGTCACGTCGTAAATTGAAGTGACACTAATAATTTCCACGTCCTGTATCTTTTTTTCCCAGGTCGAGGGTCCGACATAAAATATCTTACGTATCACGTACCTTCAGGGATCCCTCGGGCCGTTGTGAGGTGTTTCGTTTTGCTGGGAAATGGCTTAGCACAGTTATTTATGGCCTTTCTGTGGACTCCACCAATTGACGCGTATTCCTCTATTTATTTATTTCAACCTACTCTTGTATACACGTAGATTTAATGCGTAAATACTAAAGTAGGGCTCGAATTAAAGAATTTTTTTAACAAAGTCAATAATTTTAATATTATTGAAAATTATGGCCAAATAAAAGAGCAATGAGGAATAATAGGGGTTTCTCATAAGTGCCAAGATCACCGACGCAGTTCGAAGAATTGCTCATCTGAAGTGATAGTTGGCGGTGCAGGTTGCTCATGCAATCAACAGGCTTTTGGGGCCGAATGGAAAAGTCTTTGGCCAATGTTTGGCATATGGATCCGAGATGTAGTCTGATTAACAACGGGTTTCATAAATAGGGACACGGTCACCTAGAGAGCAACAGAGTGGAAAACATTAGGGAATCCGCAGAAGAACCAGCTCAACGAATTGCTCATCTGAGGTGATAGTTGGCGGTGCACATTGCTCGTGCAACCGACAGCTGTAGGGGCTGCATGGCAAAGTCTTTGACTAGTGTTTGGCATATGGATTCGTGATGTACTCTGACTAACGACGGGACTCATAAGTGTAAGCCTACTTCTCTTTCGTAAGCCTCCTAGTGTAAATCATCTAGAATCTCAACAGAGTGGGCAATGTTCGGGGATCCGCAGAAGAACCAGCTCGAAGAATTGCTCATCTGAAGTAGCAGTTGGGAGTGCACATTTCTCATGCAAGCAACAGCTGTAGGGACCAAAAGGTTTTCAACTGGCGACCAGGAGTCGGTAACATAGTCGCCGGAATTCACTAGATACGGGCAACACAGGACCTGTCATCATGGCGATATTTACGGAAGGCCTATGCCTTGCTTAGATCAAGCTTTTTGTGGACTACAAGAGGCTTTTGTTGCTGGTTTCAGTCCAGCGTTATAATTATAGGAGAGCTTAAAGGTTTTAGATTCTTTCATACCAGGCTCTTCTGGAAACCATTGTATGACGTTGATAAATAACCATTACAGATAGTATTTAATTACATAATTTACTACATTAAAAGATTTATTATTGTACTTTAATAAATATTTTACAAATAAATGTTTAATATATAATATTATTTCTTGCAAAATCAACATTGTTTTTAAACGGTTTTATTTAGTTCGACCCGCACGGAATTTATTTGTTTGGGTCAAAATTAGAAATTGAAATTTAAGCACCTTCCCGTTGTCAGATTGATCTGAAATTTGGTACACACATTTAATTTTTATGACAATACAATATAATAAAATCAATAACATTATAAATCTAAGATGACTGCCGATACAAAATGGCGGATTACATATTTTTCTCTTAACCCCCTCAATATGGGTATCAAATGAAAGTGCTACACTAGTAAAACACGATGATTATGTCAAAATTTAAAATTCAAAATGGACGCCGTTCCAATATGGCGGACTAGGTACATATTTTTCCACAACCACCACAATATGCATATCAAAAAACTGTTTAACTTAAAAGTTTCTTAAATGTATTTATTTCAAATGTGTTTTCAAATAAAAATAAAATATTTTGGTTTGATTCATTTTTTTCTTTTCTATTATAATTATAGAAAGCGTGGTGCTATAAAATTTAACAGATGTAAGGCTATATTTTTTAAGGGACATATATTAATGTCGCTGGAAACATAGAAAGAGCGACCTTGTACCTATACTGGATTGCCAATCCGACTTGATCCCACGTACGCATATATTACCTAAATTGAACTGTATCACACTATTTTTGTGTATATTGCTAAAAATTAAATAACTATATACAATTAATATCTTAGGTTATTGTCTGTTATTTTATTGGTTAAAATCCAATGATAGATAGCTTAAAAGGGTGTTATTCAATTAATAATTGTGTATTGGTGTTATTAAGTTAATTAATGGCGCCCGAATTCGAGTTAGAACGCCGATTTGAATTCAGGTGCCATCAGTGATGCGATCGCTGTATAGTCGTGTAAGTTGTTATATCTTTTAATAAACTTTAACAATACAGATTTATACACGTACATTTTATTAGATATAGCCTATATGAATTCAAAATAATCAGGTGACATCACTGCCAAGGATTCTTGGCATTTAAATAGGCGCTTTTTGAATAAAGTCTTCTCTGTCAATTTAAATTAAATATTAATTTTATTTAAAAAATCTGATTCCGTTTATTATTTTTTACGGTACCTTGTGAATACACTGTGGACTTCCCTAATTTTTTTAAAATTTAATTATGAATATTGACCTCTTAAACCGCTTTCTCAAGGAGATTGGTGACCCTAAGCCGTTGATAGCTCGGATGGCTCTCTTTTGCAAAACATATATGTTACTATTATTACACTTTAACATTATACAAAAAATTTACATTACTATGAATGTATTTGTATAAGATTTGTAAATATAGGGCTCCATTCATTCATTCAAATACATTCTAAAGTATACAAATGCAATGATAACTTTTGATATTCAATATCAACTGTTCTTATTTGGCATATATATCTAAGGGCACTTCCGGAGGCTTTATCAAAGCGTATTACGTCATACTTACAACGAACCTTTGATAAGTACGCCATTGTGACAGTGACTTATTGTTTTGTTTGTTTTCAGATTGGCATAACAAATATATTTTGACAATAAATTACTGAAATTTCGGATGCAAATATTAAAATGTATTTATGAGAGTTTTTTTTTTACAAGGAAGTTGTTAATTGTGATATAATTTCCCTTTTTTACTACACTATTATATAATCAACTCAAAATATGTTCTAATGTAATTAATAAATAATTTTTAACGACATAAATTAGACAATTACATTTTTATATAGCAGTATATTAACACGTTCGCGCGCGGTACGTCGGTGGGCGATAGAAGATTAAAAACTAACGCGACACTACGTCGACAGGCGTTCAAGTTTGAAATCTAGTAATCCACCGTACGTCGACGGGCGGTATTGTTTCCTATTATGATAGAAAGAAATCTGCCAGAACGCCCTAGGACGTGCGACGCCTGAAAACGTTCTGTCATTTGGTATGGTATTGGTAAGCGGACCTACGCAAGTACGCCTATGGACTTAGTATGGAAAAAACGTGTGTCAAAATGCCAAATTTTGTCATGCATTACAGCGCGCGAACGTGTTAAGGTATAAAGGTAAATATAGTTTTTTTTGTGGAGATGCCACAATATTTACATTACAACGGCCATCAACGCCATCTGTGAACATTGTTCGGCGCTACAAACGCCATCTTGAATCTCTTGTATTCTAGCATCGTTAAAAATAAAAAACTTGACATATCAAAGTCGGACGTTTTAGAGTTTTAAAATACAATTTTTTAAACAAAAACCTAGAAATAAAAGTAAACCTAGCAACGTATTTAGTTCATCGTTTTATCAACATTACATCACGTAATTAAAAGAATTTCGTAGTGGTATCTCTCTGAATTAGTTCAATACATTCATATGTACATATACAAATATTTAGCTCTGGGCTAATCATCTTGTTGGTAGAACAGAGATCCAGAGATTGTCTTTAATGAATGGTGTTATTTAAATTTTAACAATCATTTTTATTAAAAGCAATTAAAAATTAACAATAAATGTGTAATGATGGTACGTATTGCCGATCTTTAGTAAGTATATAGAATGTGAGGTTATAAATAATGGAGATACATAGAAAAAGTGACAGGAGTGAAGTTAATCGCAAACCGCGCGTAGCAGGCGACTCGTAGCTATCTTCACCCACAACCGGTTTGTACTCGGCTGCCACGATAGATGGCGCCAGCTCTAACAATAAATAAACATATACGTACATATATATATAAAAACGTAGTATATAAACGCCAATACACAACCCAAATATATGATAACTCATCCTTTTCTCCTTTTTTCTCTGATAAAGTATTTTAATGACATCAGCTGTAACAGACATTTTTTTTTCATCAAAAATTCGCATACTAAGAGGATACGAGAATAGTGAATACATTTCAAGTAAAAATTCAAGTCATGAATTACATTTGAGTTTTTGGATTCGATCCAAAATTTAAATTGAGATAAATATTATACTCTTAAAAATAAACTTAAATTTATTTCGCAGCACGGGAAATATCTATTTGTGATTTTATTCCGTAAACTTTAGTTAGTTGTATATTTTTAGATATTGATTTTAGTAATGTACAAGTGAAAAAGTATTCTTCAATAACTGAAGGATACGCTAAATATTTATAATATGGTAAATAGAAAACAGAGCAGTTGTAGCTCAACGGTAGAGGACTGGAACTTGGGATCATAGGTCGCGGTTTCGATTCCACGGGCACAATCTTATAATTCACACTATTAATGATAATTTACGATGTTTGTTTAACAAATTTTTAATATAAATCCGGGGTAAATGCATTTGGTAGTTCAGAATACGAAAGAATTTTTCTGTACTCTTTCAATTTTATTTTCAAAGACTGCCGTTTAATGCAGAGTAGACTGAAATATATAGTTATATATACTAGACACTTGTTAAGACATTGTATATTTATTTTTAACAAAATTATTTACACTAATGGTTTTTCAATCCATCTCAATGTCGCCAGGGATATTATGACGTCAGAGTAAAAATCCTTTTTCGAGCAGTAATAATTTATAAATGAACCTATATATTTATGAAGCTTTTATGTAAATTACCCATCAGTGACGATGGAGACAAATTGTTACAGTATACGAATTGATATTTGAAAACGAAATTTTCACGTATTTATTCAACGCAGATCGTCGAAGGTATAATCCGGATGAATATTAAAAAAATACGCAACGTAAAAAATAAGCGGTTCTTTTTCTATAGGCAACAAACAATGGAATTTCGATCGATGTATTAAACTCACATGCCGGGATTATCCTACCGTTGCTCGCTGGAAGAACGACATAACAAACATAATTTTACATGGAGATATTTACATGGATCTTTCAGATGGAGATCCTTTTATTGGAAGGCTATTGTTTTGAAAATGACCTCTGTGAACTCGACTGGCAGTGCACGATGAGATTTCACGCATGTCACATTCTGAAATAAATTTTCTTATTTAATATTCTTTATTGTACACTCTTAGGATAAATTTAAATAGTTTCATAATAATACACAAAAAAATACAATATGCGGTCTTATCACACGAGACAATCTCTTACAGACAACCATAATATGAAAACAGTAGAAGTATAAATAATCTGTAGTTAAATTTATATTATGTTTTAAATCTACATATAATTCAGAGATATACATATACATATATATATATATATATATTTTTTTAATAGTTTGATAAAAAATATAACAGCTAATAGAAGATGAGAAAATCGTAGCAGGTCAATTCTACTAAAATTTAATTTTATACCTTTACGGGATGATTAGTTACAGATATTAAAGATATAAAAAGCTAATAGATTCAGGCAATACTTTGCTATCTATACTAAGTAAGAAAAGGACTAATATATAGCTACTTCCGCTATGTAGCAGTAATGCAATAGTGCACCGTCCGACATATCGTTTTGATCCAGGTCTTCACTCATCGTATGTAAATAAAACAAGTTTATGAAATAGAATACAGGTGGATTCTACAATGAAAGGTCACACTTTGTAGAACGTGTATATATCCGTGAGTTTTCAAAGCAAATTACAACTTTATCTTATGCATTGAATAATGTACGCATGAAATTGTCTTGCATAATTTTAAGGTTAGTTTGCAAATTGGTTTTGTCCATCTCGTCAACTTATCTGCTACTGTTTTTTTCATTTAAATACTTTTTTTTAAGTTAGCTCTTTTTTAATAATATCTTTATTAAATTTATTATAAAAATAACAAAAAATATCTATAGTATAACTATACGATTTTATTATATTTAATGGAATCAGGCCTTACGGAAGTCCATCCTAAGTAAGAAAAGGACCAATATTTAGCCACTTCCGCACATGCAGTGGTAGTCATGCAACAAAGTGCATCGCCTGCCAGCCCGCTGATAAATGCGTATGCGGCAAACATTGCGAATTACACAACCGCCACCGTCAAATCACTCAACACGTTTCGCCCCTCCACGGGGCATCTTCAGGAGTTATGTTACACCGATTAGTGCCAAACACAGAGTGCCGTGTTACGATTTTATCAGGTTCCTCGATTTCTAAAAGGTAACCTTTGGATGTACAAGAAAACAATTTCAATTTTAAAAGAAGGATTGGATCCGTAAATTTCTTGAGTGGTCCCTGCAATAGGTTAACCGAATATAGTTGATTTCGTGGGAATTCGCAAGATGCAGCGCAATATTGGTTATCGTGATGATCTTTGAGAGTGTCCAATGTCTTATAGTGAACGTCCGTCGGCTGAAAAGAAGATAGAAGAAGTCCAGAAGAAAAGCATCAGAGACCACGAGTGATGTGCTCAGTGTACTACCACGCCAGACGAGCAATTCTTTGAGCTAAGTCAGGGATTTTGATTCTTCAGCGGATCTCCTCATTTCTCTTCGATTCCGCAGTGAAACTCCATTGCTCTTTGGGTGATCTTGAGCCTTATAAGACACGTCGTAAGTGACCACGTCTCGGATCCATATGTTATCACCGACAACACACATTAATATTTAATGGAATCAGGCGTTACCTTGCGGAAGTACAAATGAAATTGTCTTGCATAATTTTAAGGTCAGTTTGCAAATTCGTTTTGTCCATCTCGTCAACTTATCTGCTACTGTTTTTCATTTAAATACTTTTTAAAAAAAATTAAAAAATCTTTCTAAAATTTATTATAAAAATAACAATAAATAACAATAGTATAACTTACGATTTTATAATATTTAATGGAATCAGGCCTTACGGAAGTCCATCCTAAGTAAGAAAAGGACCAATATTAAGCCACTTCCGCACATGCAGTGGTAGTCGTACAACAAAGTGCACCGCCCTCCAGCCCGCTGAAAAATGGCACTCTGTGTTTGGCACTAATTGGTGTAACATAACTTCCGAAGATGCTCCATGGAGGGGTGAAACACGTGTTGAGTGATTTGACGGTGGCAGTTGTGTAATTCGCATTGTTTGCCGTGCACGCATCAATCAGCAGGCGGGCGGTGCACTTTGTTGCTCGACTACCACTGCATGTGCGGAAGTGGCTAAATATTGATCCTTTTCTTGCTTAACACGTTCGCGCGCTGTAATGCATGACAAAATTTGGCATTTTGACACACGTTTTTTCCATACTAAGTCCATAGGCGTACTTGCGTAGGTCCGCTTACCAATACCATACCAAATGACAGAACGTCTTCAGGCGTCGCACGTCCTAGGGCGTTCTGGCAGATTTCTTTCTATCATAATAGGAAACAATACCGCCCGTCGACGTACGGTGGATTACTAGATATCAAACTTCAACGACTGTCGACGTAGTGTCGCGTTAGTTTTTTATCTTCTATCGCCCACCGACGTACCGCGCGCGAACGTGTTAACACACATTCATCTACAAACATTTCAGTGTTTTGGACGAGAAGAGGTTTCGGAGCTTTGTGAATTTCTGGACTTGTTTAATATATTTGTAAATATTTATCATACAGATACGCTATATATCTACTATCACAATATTGTTACATTACAAGCACTAAGGCTCTCTCATTAAATTATTAGAGTATTTATAACCGTTGAATTTGAATTGACCAATCGAGTGTACAAAATAAACGTGTGTGTATTACAATTGGTCACATATAACTGTGATAGGTGTACTACGGTTCGTCACACAAATTTGTCGCGATCAATGACACAAATGTGACAATGGATGATATTCGAGAACGCGCCAATTCAGTGGACTCGCATATTTTAGTGTATACATGCTCGGATGAATTAATATTGTTCAAACACGGTGCGGAGTGGTCGCTTGTTAAATTTGTACCGTTATATTTGTCAGCAAATTGATTAAAATTGCCTATAGATTTGATGTTTACATTGTATTTACAATACTTTTGTAAACAGATGTCAGAGATAATTGCCTGAAAAATAATTATACAATTTTTAACTGCTCCAATTGAATTGTGAAATTCTCTATCAAATTCTAATCAAAGAATATCTAATATATAAAATTCTCGTGTCACGGTGTTCGAACTTGAACTCCTCTGAAACGGCTTGACCGATTTTTACCAAATTTTATATGCGTATTTAGTAGGTCTGAGAATCGGCTACTATCTATTTTTCATACCCCTAAGTGATAAGGGTTGTTCACCCTTAAAATTTTTTTTTTAATTTTTTCGACGAAATTTTTTGTTTTTATTTTTTTATGATACAACATACAAAAATACATACAACTCTAAATTTTCACCCCTCTACGATCAACCCTTATTTTTAAATTGAAAATGAAAATTTTTTTTGCAAAACAATGTTTGCGGGATCAGCTAGTTATTATATAAAGACGAAGCAACAACACTTGTAATATTCTTATTTTCACTTCACTGCAAGGAATATGCCCCCCCCCCCCCCTTCCAAAGACAACCACAATAACAGGTCATGTGCTATTTATTTATTTACTTTAAAAAGATAAACAGTAACAAAAGGCAGTAAGAAAGTACAAACTTAGGAATATAAAATTAGTTACAATTGTTACCTTATAACTATCTCACTAAGAACATTTAATGATTTATAGTCAAACAATGACAAAACAAATAAAATCATTACTAAACAGGGATAAAAGATCCAGCGCATTCTGTATATCTAACTTTCATTGTTACCTGTTGATCATGAAGTCGGTCTACTTAGTGGAGAATTTACTCACGCTGTGTTTACCTGCTTGTGGTCGCTACTTGAGGATCTAGGCCTCAGTAGTCATCGATCTTTGGGCCCTGGCCAGTGTGAAGATGATCATTTCTTCGAGCTACGTCGTCTTCTCATTTCTGTTCACTCTTCATTGCTCTTTTGATCACCTTGAACCTTCTATCCGAATGTATGTTGGGCATATAATATTCGAAAAAAACTCTAGACACTTGATTAAGGATTCTCTGGAATTTCTCATTAGTACACTGTACAATATATAAAATGTTTCAACCATTGTTTAAGTGTATAACGAAAATTTTTAGGTAAAAATTAATCAATAATTTTTTCTGACATTTCATATAGGATTCTCTGGAATTTTTCGTTAGTTCACTGTACAATATATAAAATGTTTCCACCACTGTTTAGGTGTATACTAAAAATGTTTAGGTAAAAATTGGCTCCCCAGAACAGATTTTTCTTTCTTTACCTAAAAATATTCACAAAAGGTTGTGATATTTCGAGGGACGCATCAAATTCATGACCCGAAACTAACGTTGTTTTTATGTACACCAGTACATCGCTGATCTGAGACATTAGACAATCTAATACAAGGTTAGTTCAGCAAAAATGTGAAAGGTAAAACATGTTATATTTTAACATTTTTTTACTTCGACCAACAATGTCTTTACTTCGTAATATATCTATGTCAGTTGCTCCAAAGATAATAATTTCATATTTAATATGTATACATAATTTCAGATGGTACATGCCCACTGCGAAGCCTCCTCCAAAAACATATATGTAGTAATGTACCATAATTATCAAGCTTTACAGGCGATTAGGCGATCGGAGTGTGGTATTATGGTACGACAGGTTGCTGCTCTCCATCCTCTGAAAACTTTTGCAGTGGAAATAATTGAAAGAAAGAAAAATATACATAACTAAATACATAACTCCTGAAGATGCCCCGTTGAGGGGTGAAACACGTGTTGAGTGAATTAACGGTGGCAGTTGGGTAATTCGCATTGTTTGCCGCATGCGCATTTATCAGCGGGCTGGCGGGCGATGCACTTTGTTGCACGACTACCACTGCATGCGCGGAAATGGCTAAATATTGGTCCTTTTCTTACTTATATTACCTATGTCAGCTCCTGGGAAATCAAAACAAATTACTGATGTGAATTGTTATTAAATTAGCGAAATCCAAACACCGATCATAATTAACTGACCGACATCTTAAGTATTATTAGCAGCGCTGTCATATACGTGTGGATTTATCTAACTTCAATACACAAATTTTGTGTTTTAGTTAAATAAGATTTTTGAAAAAAAAAACGTTCTTTTGCGTTTTTTAAACGCGTATTCAATTGCGGCTCGCAAAATTTCAAATTTCGAAAAGCGCTTGGTCACCCCTGATATATACCGCATAATCATTAAAAAAATCACGTACGTGGCATTAAGCGATTCAAATAATATTGTATACATATGCAATGGACTTACAAATTGATATGTTACAATTGTAAGCCCCGCGATACATTAGGGCGATTCGGATTTCCAATAAAGCGATACAGTACTCGTATTCCAATTGAAAAATACAATTGTATCGTCATCCCTTTTATTGCCGCCGACCGCTAACTACCCCTTAAATGTAAATGCGTTCATTAATTCAATTTTCCACTTTTGCAACCATAAAATCGCCTAGCAGTCACACGACACGATATCAGCGATTTTATCGTCGAAAATTTACATAATTGCCGCAATTGTTTCTTTATTAGCCATTTACGTTTATTTACAACGTTAACGGTTGTAAATATTCACGGGACAGATGATGAAAGTCGCTTAAAGAAGTTTTTTTAAATACGGAAAGAAGTCTTATAATGGAAGGAGACATGACTGGCGATCCTTTGATGTGCAAAAAGAAACAAAATTAGAATATGTCCAATTTTATCCATACGTAGTAGACGTTTTTGCGTCGAGAAAGGTGCGCCGGCTACCTAACGTCCCCACAAAGATCGTTACGAACACCGGTCCGGACCGGACATTACGGGATCTTGATTATGTAATTGGTCTGCTTAGTAGTTGGTCTTCTCACGCCGCATCTACCGGTTTAAAATCGACCTTTTCGTTCCAACTTAGCCTTCAGTTTAAATAATTATTGAAATTAGTTAGTAATTATAAGTAATACAACATGACTGTTAACCGCCGTCTCAGCCTATTGCGTGCCCCGTATCGAGGTGGACGCGGTTTTGGTCCAGCTCTTCACGGGGCACGGGGGATTTCTCCGAGTACCTTCACCGGTTTTACTTCAAGGAGGACCACTCGTGCTTCTGTGAACCGGGCGTGGACCAGACCGTGGTCCATCTAGTAGCCCACTGTCCCGCATCCGGAGGACTCCGGATCGACTCCGAATGCCGGTTCGACATGAAGATATGCGAGGAGTTATTAGTCTCACCAATAATGGAGGACGAAAAGAGACCGATATTCCTCAAATCCTTTAATATCTAATGGTTTTAGGCGTTACTTTGCGGAAGTCCATCCTAAGTAAGAAAAGGACCAATATATAGCAACATCCGCTATGTAACAGTAGTCATGCAATAAAGTGCACCGCCCGCCAGCCCGCTGATAAATGCGCATGCGGCACACAATGCGAATTACATAACTACCACCGTTAAATCACTCAACACGTGTTTCACCTCTCCACGGGGCATCTTCAGGAGTTATGTTACACCGATTAGTGCCAAACACCGAGTCCCTCAAGTTCGAGTTCCTCGAACTTTGCAGGAAAATTGCAGAAAAATCAATCAGTAAAAACAAAAGTTAAAAATAAAAATAAGTGTAAACTATAAGATAGTAAATAAAGAAAATTAAACGAAAAGTATCTAGAACAAAATGTTTAATATAAAAGAAAGGAATATAATACTGAGGAATGATGTGAGGAATGAATGATATCGTGATATGAAAGAGAAAGGCAGAAGAAATGTGGACAGAAACATGAAGAATGAAAGATTATAAGAAGAATGCTAGAAGAGCACAGAAGAAAAATTAATAAGAAAAAGAAATATTAAATAAAACGTCACTTTCCTTCCTAAAGATACGAGAGGTCTCCAATAGCGGCGACCATTATAAACTAAAAAAGTCTATTAAATTTTAAATTGTTCTAGAATCTTCTTAATCCCAAGAAGATACAAGTGTATTGTTATAACCCACTCATTGTAATAACAATTAATTGTTAAAGTCAACTTTAGAACTTCAACGGACTAACTATTAAACAAGGAATGGAAAATGGGTCGGGCGCGTGTGTGAGAGGAAAGGTCTTGTATAATATGAAAGCTGAAATGCACGGTGCGTTTTATAGGTCAATTGTAAACAAGGAAAAAAAATGTTTAATAAGCATTTAGAACTGTATATGTTATATACAGGATGTTGTTTTTGTATTTAAACACACACCAACAAACGCCATATATAAAAATATATATATTCTATAACCATACGTAATATAAAAAGTTTTTTATACTACGTATGGTTACAGAAGTGTCTAAAAAATTGGTCTTATGTTCGTTATGATATTTTCTGTGCTTTTTACTAGTGATAAACTGACCTGTTTATGTATAGCATAAAATATTTATAATAAATATTTTAATAGAGAAAATTCATTTAAACATTCATCGTGTTCATGTGTGCGCACGCGCATGTGTTTAAATGGACATATACTGCATGGCACCGTAGAAGAACCGCTGTTGGTCTTTCAAAGACGCATGTTTGTTAAGATCAGCGCTCCGCAATCGCAACAGGTCGGATACAAGTGTGTCGTGATAAAAAATATCAATTATATATATATAAATTTAAATTTTACAATTTTTCATTACACATATTTTGTATTTGAGACACATTGGCACATCACGTGTACTCGTGTCTCGGATTTATCTTTCCGCATGCCGCGAAATTCTAAGAAAGATTTCAATGTGCCGTAAATGAGAAAAGGTTACAGAGCATTGGCTTACATAGTAAAGTCTTGTAACATTAATTGTATAACTTATAGCACTTAAGTAATTACCAAAGAAAAAATCGTTGTTCAAAACAGACCGCCACATGTCTAAGCTACAAGTGCATTAGTTATAAAGTTGCAAATTGAAATAAAATTTATTTATTCAATATTTTAACTTTTAAAAGGACTCTGTTGATTGACAAGTTCGCAACGTGATGTAGTTGTATAGAAGAAGGAGGAAGAAACTCCACAACAACTCTTCTTTTAATGTTTAACAACACTCATGTACTGTTACCCTATCTTACTAAATTATTTTGGGATAGAAATATAAATTTTCGTTTCTTTCAAAACTACATTTTGTGTTTTGAAATCATCATTATCAACATTTCAGCAGCTAGACTTCCAGGTCTAGACATAGGTCTCCTACGTAGAACCGACTGGAAGCGATTTTTACCCAGTCTTCGGAATATCTCAAGAAGGTTGTTCCATATCTTTGAAAAATCAAACATTTAATTTAGAACATATCAAATTTTATACATACATTTTTCAAACAAATCCTATGTAAATTTTTCTTAATGAAAATGTAGATCTAAATGTAACCTAGTATCAGATCTATGTTAGTGTAATTCTGCTTCATCACCAGTGTAATAATTCTATTTTTATACCGCAATATTTTCCATTTTTTTTGTTTTTCTCTTTTATACCTTTCAAAAAGATTGGTACGAACAATATTCATAAGGCGTCTCTGATCTGTACCCAGTGAGTAAATAACTTATTTATTTTAATACCAGTAAATAACAAATTACTCCTGGCAACTGACTGTACCAAGGGAATAGTAATGGACCATCCATCTTAATGTATTTTGACTGTACCAGAATATTACCTTTATATTTCATAATGATCTTGTTTCTTTTAGGCCGATTGCTTTGTTTTATCAAGTTTCGTGTTCATTTATATTTAATTATTTAAATTGAATATTCTCTCCGGTATCATCAATTTTTGGTTAACATAATTAAGTCTTAATTGTATCTGAATTAAAAAATAATCACCAACTCACTCTTCGAGACTCTATTTCTTTGAATTTACTTTAATTTCGACCAGATTTCATCTATTTCTATATTTTATAAAATTACATCTCATCACTTAAATAACTTAGTTTATTTAAGTAAAGGACCAATATTTAGCCACTTCCGCACATGCAGTGGTAGTCGTGCAACATAGTGCACCGCCCGCCAGCCCGCTGACAAATGCGCATGCGGCAAACAATGCGAATTATACAACTGCCACCGTTAAATCACTCAACACTTGTTTCACCCCTCCACGGGGCATCTTCAGGAGTTATGTTACACCGATTAGTGCCAAACACAGAGTCTTATAGAGACCTAATCGGCCTGATTCCATTAAATAACTTAGTTTATAACTTAAGATTTTTGCGTCTATCTATTTATATGTATTATCTATAAATACTTATTTTTTATAGTCCTGTTACTCGTATGTAATTATAGCAACACCACTAGATAAACAGCAAGCTATATATTTTATATTACATACATTATACAAAAAAGGACTAAATAATGCAATATTATAAATTGATGTATTGACAAAGGGAATGAAACTGATCAAAACTGGTCCATACGGAAGAACAGCTGTGTCTAAGTGTTTTGTTTAATAACACTCATCAGCATTTGCAGAGTCAGCGCCGTTTTTATCTACACAATGCTGCTTATTATGATAATTGTTATAGATTCATTACTATTTTGTTGATCGAATGAAAATGTATTTAATTAATTCATTCACTCAACTCAACTAATGAGCAGTTCATTTGTTCATTCTTTCGTTCAATCATTATATCATACGTTTATATGGTCATTCGTTTACTCGTTTGTTCATTCATTTGTTTATTCGCTTATTCGTTCATTTTTTTATTAATTCTCATATTCATTCATTCACTCACAAATCCATTCATTCATTTACTTGTTCATTTGTTTTACTGCACCGTATCCACGGTATGTTGTTGTAGACATAACCACCTCTGCTTCGCAGCCGACACAGAACGACCGCCTCAGGCCAAATCTACATATATATATATATATATATATATATATATATATATATATATATATATATATATAGCTTCCTTAGCTTCATAGTAGAAAACCAGGCTACGGTGAATGGTCTCATCCTCCAGAAGATGTGGAGAAGTTCAAATGGGGATAGGATCGAAAGGATATTCGACCACCATAATGGGCAGTCTTCCTTAACAAGAATGGAGCGCCTTCAATTCATGTTCCTCCACCATTTGTTACCACTAGTAGTATTATACTGCCCACGTAGATCAAAGAGGTTGACCACTAGATAATCATTGTTTTTTTTCCGATAATTTTACAAGTGTTTAATGTATCATTTACCGCTGTATGTCGTTTAATGAAAATTAAAAAAAATTTCTCACGTGTTCACCGTAAATGTCGTTAGGTTATGTCGAAAGATTCGAAAATTTTATCGCGCACCGAGCCGTGGAGCGTGAAGCCTATGCCGCAGTAAAAAGCTCTCGACCTACATACGAATCCACGTATGCGCTCGGCCCAAGTTCACGTAGCTAAGCGACTCTACGGGAGTAGATATAAAAAATGCACTAGCGACTTTTAAAAGACAATAACTGCAGAAAAACTTACCGCGTTGCCTAACTAGAAACGGAAAATTAGGTGCAAACCACCCAAGAACAATGTCCTCGTTTATTTCACAAACAATCTAATATATAAAATTCTCGTGTCACGGTGTTCGAACTTGAACTCCTATGAAACGGCTTGACCGATTTTTACCAAATTTTATATGCGTATTTATTAGGTGTGAGAATCGGCTACTATCTATTTTTCATACCCCCAAGTGATAAGGGTTGTTCACCCTTAAAATTTTTTTTTTATTTTTTTGACGAAATTTTTTGTTTTTATTTTTTTATGATATAACATACAAAAATACATACAACCCTAAATTTTCACCCCTTTACGATTAACCCTTATTTTTAAATTGAAAATTAAAAATATTTTTTTTGCAAAACAACGTTTGCGGGATCAACTAGTACATATATAAATAGAGAATGATTCGTTATAGGTGTAAATTATATAAAAATATACTGAAGCTTATTTTATCAATAAAAGCTACACATGTTTCCAATCATTCTATATAAAGTGATCGCTTTGAATTTTTTTATTGGAATTAAATGGAAACCGCGGAGTAGAAGCGAAGGAGGATATATAACATTGTTAAAGTACCCGGAAAATTCTGTAGACCGCTTCAATTCGGTATAATTGTAAATCTATAGAGAAGGTTTATGTCCAACATTGGACTTTTAATGTAATTTGGTGAAAACATGTCCTTGAAAATGCTTATTGAAGAATCACATTTGATCTTACCAAGTTAAAATCCTTCAGTAAGTCATAGAGAGATTTTGTTTATAGGTTTCACTCGTACCATCGCTAATTCATTGTGAACATATTCCTAGACATTTCTTTCACTATGTCGTTATATTTATTTCCCAGGGAACGCTTAGTTTTATGTCTGTTCTTTAAAAAAGAAATATGTTGATGACGTCATTGTCGTCACATCTATATAGAAGTAAAAGCATAAAATTAGTGAATGTATATCTCTTTCTGTCAATTAATGTGTGATACAGCTTATCCAAAAATTACCTGTTCCATAGATAATAAAAAATCTATCTTTATTAAAATTAATAGTTGTTTATTATCTGTGCCAGACTTTGAACTGTCAGAAAATATTGGCCCGTCATACTGTAAAAAAAAATTGCGCAATAATTAAATCGATCTATATATGCAAGAAAATAAGTGTTGAATTTTTAAAGTTTATTGCTGATAAATCACCTATACATTCACCTGTTTAAATCATTTATACTTATAATAAATCATCATGAATTATTAATTTCGTATATCACTTCAAAATCACATTACATGATCACATGTATAATTATAGATAGGGGCCGCCATTTTGAATGAAATGCGGAACGGGTATTGCGTCACATTTAATTAGACGGGAATTGACGGCGCGGTTAGCTGCCAACAAGCGAAATGGGACTCTTCAAATACGATATCATCGGGATACTAGAATATCACGAAAATATTTTCACGTTATAATTATCTTCAACTCCCTTTCAATCCGAAATTAATTTCGGAACGTTTCGCATTTGGCATAGATATTAAAGCGGCCATTGTTTTTTTTTTTTGGCGGGAAACAAATGAACAATCTGATCAGGTTACTAATCATTTTTTTTCTGTTTGAGTTAACCTTTGTTGATTTGATGAATAAAATAATTTTATGTATATAATTGAGTTAATATAAAAATTCGGACGACTTTATTGAATTGATTCAACCAATATTTTTTATTCACATTTTTAAGGGCACAAACTAAAGTCACTATTATTTTATGTTAGACTCTTTCCAAAAAAAGAAATTGTTTATGTTTATGAGATATTTGAATACAAAACCATTGTCACAGAAGAATCTTAAGAACGTTATATTTTTTGAATTTTCTCGGATCAAAAACTCTTTAGTTTTACAATGACGTTCTGTCAAGTTCTTTTATATGTTATTTTTTTATTTTCGCTGAGCAAACACATTGTCATGGTGCAGTCTTTTAGTTCCAATATGGGTTAGCGTAACTATTTCAAAATCAATATATTACTAAATATTTTTTTACTATTCAAGCTTCTCTGTATATATTGTAATTCAAATATGAGATCTGTGTTAAATAAAAATACAACACACACAAATACACGCGCACACAATTGCATTCGTATACGGACGAGGAATATTTAAATAAACTCGTTCTTTTTTTTAAAAAAGTAGTGTGTGTTATTATTAGTGTAACTTTTGCCAAAAACGAACATGATTTAAAAAAGAAATCGAAAAAGAAATAATTTTAGAAAAGCTTTCAATCCACCGCTGGTTATCAACGGAGCCAATGTAGGTCTGCACAGTAGAACGGCGTAATGGATTCTATACATAATAGAAATTTGCGGCTGAAAGCTGCCAGTAATTTATTGGCCGGATGTAACTTCACTCATAATTTGTCAAAGTCACTTCGTTCGAATCGATTTCGAAAGGTGACTGTTTAAGTTCGAATTCGTAGCGGTGATTACTTCTGCCCATTTGTTCACATCAAGAATAACACTCTGGTATACGGAATTACAGGTTTATATAATTAATACAATATAAAATTCCATAATCAATTTCATATCTGCCACTGGAGATATTTAAAACCAATATGAAAAAAATATTGGAAAAACTATGTTATTCTATCCAAGAATACTATACTGATATTAATGCGTGGAATTAAGGATTCTGTTTAGAAACTGAATGCCGGACAGGAAAAAGGATACAGGAGGACTGTCGCCTCCATTTTTATTCATCATATGCAATTATTAATGAACGTCAATTCGTTGCCAAAAAAAAAGACAAAAATAAAATTCATCATATACAGTTCATAAATCATAGAAAACAGTCATTCAAATTTCAACTGTTAACTTTATGTAGGTTCTTCATCTGTCTCCACTTTTACATATTTTGAGCAGTAAGGCTTCAGTTATTATCCTTCCATAACATTTGTTTCCTTCCGTGTGAATGCTACCACCAGAATTCTCATTTTGTATTTAATGGAATCCGGCGTTACGTTGCGAAAGTCCATCCTAAGTAAGAAAAGGACCAATATTTAGCCACCTCCGCACATGCAGTGGTAGTCATGCGAAAAAGTGCACCGCCCGCCAGCCCACTGATAAATGCGTATGCGGCAAACAATGCGAATTACACAACTACCACCGTTATTTCACTCAACACGTGTTTCACCCGTCCACGGGGCATCTTCAGGAATTATGTTACACCGATTAGTGCTAAACACAGTCAGTGTCAGTAGCTAAATATTGGTCCTTTTCTTACTTATTCTCATTTTGACCACGTGCTCGACCCAGTATCTTTTAAGATTTTCTACCAGCATCCTCACCGTTGGCCTTTCAAGAAAATTCTAAACATATGTAATTCGATAACGGATTATAAAAAAAAGATTTTCTCGCGCCTCGTTCGAAAAAAGAACACGTTGCCTATTAAGTCCCAGGTTGGGCGCCAAACGCAATTATGTAAAGCTCGCGTGAGAAGGCTCCATGCGCTTATCCAATTTGTGCGAGGAAATTCACCGCATCCCTTTATAGACCGCGTATAAACCAAATATCATATTTTAACGATACATTATTGTATAAAGATATTTTTATTACTATATTTTATATTGTTAAATTGCGCATATTAAATATAACATAACCTTATCCTATTGAATTTTAAATTAAGAATTTTCATGAAAAAAACAATTTTGACAATATGTAGTCGCGAAATGATAATTTAGCGGAATATACATTAAAATTAAATAAATATACATTTTAATATCAATATTATTTTAACCCATAACGACATGTATGTAGACAAAAAATGATTATTCAAATACACACACGTAACCAACCAATATATTTAATAGCAAGCAGTATGAATGATAAATGAAATATAAATATACATTAATCAATGTCATCATAATTTTAACTTCAGGATATTCACTGCTGAACGTATACCTGCCCCATAGATCTAGAATAACACTGGTTCAAAGCGACCTATGTTTTTAATAACTCTATGTCGTCTTAAAAATTTAATAAAATCAGGCGTTACCTTGCGGAAGTCCATCCTAAGTAAGAAAAGGACCAATATACAGCTACTTTCGCCATGCAGCAGTATTTGGGGCATCCTCAGGAGTAATGTTACACCGATTAGTGCCAAACACACTTTTTGATGCACAAACGCGGCTGTTTAGCTACGCATGCTGATCTTAAATATCTAATGGATTCAGGCGTTATTTTGCTCCGTGGAGGGGTGAAACACGTGTTGAGTAATTTTACGGTGGTAGTTGTGTAATTCGCATTGTTTGCCTTATGCGCATTTATCAGCGAGCTGGCGGGCGGTGCACTTTATTGCACGATTACCACTGCATGTGCGGAAGTGGCTAAATATTGGTCCTTTTCTCACTTAGGATGGACTTCCGCGAGGAAACGCCTGATTCCATTAAATATACAAAACTCTGTTCCGAATTAAATAGGAGATGGAAGGAGAGGTCCCCAATAGCGGAGGCCAAATAAAAAAAATCCTCGACCAAGGCTTTCCTAGAAGAATTTAAATAAATAAACTAATAAATAATTATGAAGAAATGATGTTTACATTTATAACAAAAACACATATTATAGTATTTTCAAATTTATAATAGTTCAATCATAGAAACAAATGACATAGATATACAAATATACAGAAAGAGATATATAAGTGTACCCGTGTTTTGATATAAATGAGCAGTCGTATTACATCTGTGTGCCCGTGATTTATATTTGTCTCATGCATACAGATGTCACTTCTAGAAGCATGTTTGATCTAGGATACATAATTCAGCAGGCATATCCCACCTACGTAATAAACATGGACATTCTAGTTTTAGCTGTTACAATTTATTACGGATTTACTCAAGACTAGCTGGCATATTTGTTATGCTTTTGAATTAAACTAAAAAAGGCTTTAAAAGGCTTCTTTTAGTTTGCCATCTGTACACGGTTGAAATTCCTTCCAACCCACACTGTTTTGTTAACACGTTCACTGCGGCTTGAGGTCGATTCAGCCTCATGGTAGACTTTGCACTGGTGCGGCGCGTAAAACTCGTGTTTTCTCTCTAGCGCGGCGGCTGTTTACACTCAACCGTATGAGGTATGACGAAGACAAATATAGCTTTCTTTATGTCTGCGAAGCATTGACTCAATATTGTAAAAAAAATGATTGAAACATGAGGCAGAAAAGGCCTCAACCGCACTACTAGGAAGTTCAGCTTGAGGCTGATTCGACCTCAGCCGCACCAGCTGAAAGTTCTTCAAAATTGGGCCCGCAGTGAACGTGTTAATACTTTTATAGTGCGAACAGGCCAAGAAGAAACAAACTACCTGCGTTATTATTTCCAGACAATTATAACTTAGGAGTATTTAAGACAAGAGTGAATAGGCTTCGTAGCAAGCATATATCATCGTAGACCTAGTCATCGCTTACCATCAGGCAAGACAGAGGTCAAATTCTTTACTCAACTTTAAAAAGAGTGAATCTATAGCTCATGTGTAAACCAAAAACTTCAAACATGATCTAACAGATTATTCTGAAATACACCGTAGAGTATCAAAAGCCTTAATAAAGTCAATAAATTACTGAATAATCTTTCCTCGCCATTTGATACGTGCCAAGTATATACTTAAAATATAACTTAAGTTTTTTGGACGCTCAACAGGTTGATAAATAAGTGAAATATCTGAAAAGGATATAACTCATTTGCTGTCTATATATAGTACACCCTATACGAAAATCAATGCTTTCATAAATAATTAATAATGTAATGATAATGTATTAAAAAAATCTTCAATATAATTATAATAAATACTAACTAAATTTAATTATTGTTAACTATTTGTCTGCAGACTTTGTTCTGCCAGATGTTATAGGCCAGTCGCAATAAAATAGAAAAAAAAATGTAACATAATCAAACTGACACATTCACATCGCACTTACAAGCAGTAGCCGTGGGGGCTGAAAGGTTCTTAAAGGGCAACCACGGAAGATGCGGCGTGGGTAGACCCTCCACTACGTTGACCGACGGTGGGCGACAGTGGGCGACAGTGGGCGACGGTGGGCGACAGTGGGCGACAGTGGGCGACAGTGAGCGACAGTGGGCGACAGTGAGCGACAGTGGGCGACAGTGGGCGTCAGTGGGCGACAGTTGGCGACAGTGGGCGACAGTGGGTGACGGTGGGCGACGATGGGCGACAGTGGGTGACGGCGGGCGACGGTGGGCGACAGTGGGCGACAGTGGGCGATAGTGGGCGACAGTGGGCGTCCATCGGCTGAATAGGAAGACTTCAAAGTGATCACTTTTTACAGCTTTTTGGTGACGAATGAGCTATAAATTTCACCCACTTTAATAGTTTTATACCTAAAATAAATTAAACTATATTTCAAAAATAATAACAGCAGAAAGCCTTCAACAATGAAAGCTCAATGACGTGTAAAGTCAAAATAGACATGCGTCAAAGTTCCGGGATTCCATTTTCCCCTCCCATCCGATGTACGGATTAATGTAACAATGCCTAACGGTGTACGGGGTTAGATATCGAACGGTAAATGCCGTTACATATTTGTTACAAGCAGCTATTTTTAAATGAAATCAGTTTTAAGTTGTTTAAATTTTAAATAATCATTGTCAATGTCATATTTCTAGCCCATAGCTGCCTATGTAAGGCATAGGTCTACCCCAAAGATATGTATGGACATATAATAATCGCCACGATTAGCAGGCGAGTTGGCGATCACAGTATGATATTACAGCACGCAGAAGACGCTACGGTTCATTCTCTGGAAACTTATTTATACACAATGTCAATCCTATATAATTAATGCACAGTGTGAATTATATAAGATTACTATCTGATCCCGCAAACGTTGTTTTGCAAAAAAAATTAAAGTTTTTAATTAACAAATGTAAGATAAGGGTTGATCGTAGAGGGGTGAAAATTTAGGCTTGTATGTATTTTTGTATGCTGAATCATAATAAAATAAAAACCAAAAAAATTGACAAAAAAATTAAAAATAAAATTTAGGGGTGGACCACCCTTATCGCTTAGGGGTATGGAAAATAGATAGCAGCCGATTCTCAGACATACTTAATACGCATGTAAAATTTGGTAAAAATCGGTCAAGCCGTTTAGGAGGAGTTCAAGTTCGAACACCGTGACACGAGAATTTTATATATTAGATTATCCTAGGAATCGATCCCGCGACCTACGATCGCAATTCTCAATACTCTACCTAAAAACTATAATATAACTTAGGAATAACTTGCTATAAAGTGAATTGAAAAACTTGGCCGAGAAAACTTTATATTTTATATTAAGCTTTCCTCATATAATATAAGTATTATAGCTTGTTTGTGAGCTTAAAGCTTCGATTTTTATTTCCAATAAGCCAGTATAATGTGATTACTCTGAATTTTTTTCTATAAAAATGCCACAGATGAAATAATTCTAGCCATACAAAGTCTGCAGGGATATATGTATTAAATACGAAAACATATATGTTTTTAAATAAGAATAATTGCTTGAATATTTTATGGTAAGTCTCTACGAGCTTATAAATTGTCCAATGTAATATATATATATATATATATGTATGTGTGTGTGTGTGTGTTTGTATGTATGTATATATATATATATATATATATATATATATATATATATATATATATATAATATTCCTTTAGAAGTGAAAACAGTATTACAATTTAGCTCCACAGTGATGATAATATAAAACAATCCTTTTATGTTTATATATGTTTTATACTACAAAATTAAGGTGATAACACAATAACAGCCTTATAACAAAGATAATGCGTATATTAATTTCAAAACTATTAGTTGTATATATTAAGTTTTTCAATAAGTGACCTTACAATAGTTGGACTCTAAATATTAACTACCAATAGTTTCAATAACCATTACGTAATAATAGGTTCCTTAATATATTATATAAAAGTGACTAACCAACTGACTGGTAAACAGAGTTTAAAAAATTAGGTTAAAATTTAAGTTGAATATAATAAGAAATAATAACTAAAAAAATAATACGTACAAGCTTAAAAACAAAATAAAACATTTATAAACATAGATTAAATTTCAATAAAAAAGTAGGTTTTATTTTGACAGATAATATCCGTATGCCACGTAGGAAGGAAGTGGGGAAAAGCTCTGGCCGCGAAGCATACCAGGGCGGGCGGTAAATCAGTTCCAACAGTGTCTGAGGAATGTCGGAGGACATTTATCAATAGTACGGGAAATTCCCTTCCCTAGTTACCTGTCAAGGTTACTTCCTGTTTTACCACGGGTGAATTCTATATCTAAATAAATCTGTTTATTTTTATGTGTTGTAAAAAAATATATACTTTGACATATGCGTAAGATAGATTTTAATTTTAAAACATTACGCGGTTTCGTATATGTCAAAGAAATACTTAAAACTTTCTATTATTTCTTTACTGCGTTTATTAATTATAATAAATAATTGCTATAATTTGTATTAGTTTGATAGATAATACAAGAATCCACTCTGAGTTTTACTTTTGCTAAGAAAGTTGACATTAAAAAAAAATTGAAACTTTACAAGGTTTGTTATACGAGGCTCAAGATCACACAGAGATCAATGGATAGGTCTATGCTTGGAGTTTCGCTGCGAGATCGAATCATAAATGAGAATATCCGCTAATTAACCTAAATCATGGATGTAGCTCGAAGAATCGTTCGTCTGAAATAGCAATTGGCGAGACACATCTGTTGTGCAACCAATGGCGATTTGGACTGAAGGTTCTCGAATGGCAACCACAAAACCATAGACGCAACGTGGACAGGTCCCCCACTAGATGGACTGACGACATATTTAAAGCCACTGGTAGTCGCTGGATGTCGAGCGCCTTTTATAAACAGGGTCTGCACCTTACAATCGTTAAAAACTAACATTGAAGAAGGTATCGACAATTTAGAGCCATATGTTTAGCGAGCAACAACTCAAAATGCCATATACATATACATATTCATATAAACTTTTTTCAACAACAGAGCATCTTTTTCTGAATTTGCAACAAAATGGCGAATAGTGGAATTATGACATTACTTTTGCCCCACTTGTTAATTCTCAAAATTTTTATATTTTTACATATACAAGTACACTATAAACGACTCAAATAAGAAAATCAAAATGAATGCATCAACACACAAATGCAAGCGGTAATGAATGAACACTCTATAGGTCATTTGACTCTAGATATATAAGTCTACATTCACATTTAATGAAAACTATTTTCACATGAAAACTTTATGTATTTTTCGCCTGAAAAATGCGCATAACATAAAATAAATAAAAATGTCACACGAAATTGAAACGCTGAACTCATGGCATTACGTACATTCCTCGAGTATGCGACAAACGGTGAGAGTGCTAGGCGCTAACATGTAGGATGACCAGGAGTTTTAATTGCCTAGGACAATCCTGTAAATTAATCAAAAATCAATTTTCCGAACATGTCATCGGAATCAGATTGTGTGCTCAATGTAGTTGGCTTATTTATGCTAATATAAAAACATATCTTACTAGATTTAAGTACTATTGCATTCGTAGAATTGCTGTAGTTATGATTTTCAATTATTTATTCATTTAAAAATCAATAACTAGCATATAATATTTAACGAAACTTTATAATAATTAAGTGTGTAAACATAGTACTGTTGTACTGATCACAGACGATTGATTTAACTGATAAATTATAAATAAAAAACAACGCTAAAAATCATGGTTACCTTATCACAGGCGAAGTACACGCGTACTAAATAACCTGGATGTCTTGCTTTCTAATAAAACGTCTCATGTCCCGAGTTGGTTCCACGAAGCCTTGTCTCTGTGTCAAAAACTGGCATGTTTGTGATACCTGAACGAAATGAATCAACTCATAATGCAAAAAGTCATCAATCCTCTGTAGAACGCAATGATGGCTAACCCTGCGCTTCTCTCATCCAGAAACTTCCCAAGAACTTGAATATGTCGTCAGTCTATCAGTGGGAGCCTATCCAATCTTACCGGATCCTAGTCGCCACTCAAAAACATTTCGAACTGCCACTTCCAAAGTGCAATTTTTGAAGATACGTTGGTAACCTTAGTTGTTCTGCATATCTCTTTATTTCCTATACATTTTTTATATTTTATATCAATAACAAAGCCTAAGATGGAACATGCTTACCCAATAGAAACCTATTTACTCTTACCTCGAAGACTCCAAAGTGATATGATCTCGTAAGGCATATCTTTGTGTAACATAGTTGGAGATTAATATCCTTAATTCTTTTTCTTTCTTTCTCTTTCTATTTCTATAATGTAATTGACTTATTTTGTTAATAATATAAATTCTGTTGTTTGCCTTCGAGATTTCGCTAAAGGTAGTCGTTTGTGAATAATTTTAAAATCAACCTCATCTTTCCATTTCGCTACCGCGGCATTAAAATGCTAACGAATGTTTATTTACGTGAAAAGGAACGCGTCGTCTTTCGGAATTCAAGCTAGAATTTCGTTCCGTTTGCAAGTTCACGTCTTCTGCACGACTCGAGCCTTATATTACCTCCACAGGTAATATTATTTAATTTAAATATAAAGTAGCTAATATGTTTCTAAAAAGTTTTATTTTAATGCAGAGGTGTTAAAGATTTTTAATATTTTTTATTATTGTTTTTCTTGTGTTCAATTGATTTGTGAAGAAAAATCCTTATTTTTACCTAAAAACTAACATTGCACACCATTCTTTAACAACAAAACACTTTACTTAATATAATATTGAAACAACAAATATTGTTGTTACACTAAACTGTTAAAAATAAATGAAATAGAATTATTTTCTTAATTAAAATCCATCAAAAAGTATATTTATTCCTCAAAAAAATAGTCTACTTCTTGAAGACGAGTGTAAAAATATCTTTATTATTAATAAATGTATTAAATCTAAGGATAACAGGTTTAAAAAACACAGCGGAACTGTTGCTCAATATAGGCTTTTATAAAACATATATTAGGACATATTTAAAAAAAAAACAAAAACATTCAAATAGAAACATTATTCTCAATGTTGTGTTATTTCTATACGAATGTTATGTACGTTAGAAATATAATCTCTAGTTAATTATGATACATTCATTTATGTCAACTGATACATGCCCACTGTTGGGTAACAATAATGAAATATAATTACTGTCAATTAAAATGTAAGTGTTTATAATGTTGGTATTTATTATAAACAAACAATAAATTTGAGCTGTGCTAGCCTAGCGATTGAGGATTGTGACTTGCGATCGCAGTTCGCGGGTTCAATTCCCGACGTAAAATGTTATTTAATTCACACGTTGTGCATTAATTGTGAAGGATTTCCACTGATTATAAACAAGTTTCTAGAATATTTAATGGAATCAGGCGTTACCTTGCAGAAGTCCATCCTAAGTAAGAGAAGGTCCGATATTTAGCCACTTCCGCACATGCAGTGGTAGTCGTGCAACAAAGTGCACCGCCCGCCAGCCCGCTGATAAATGCGGCAAACAATGCGAATCACACAACCGCCACCGCGAAATTACTCAACACGTGTTTCACACCTCCACGGGGCATCTTCAGGAGTTATATTACACCGATTAGTGCCAAACACAGAGTTTCTAGAAGATGAACAACAGCGTCCTCTGCGTACCAAAATACCACACTGCGATCACCAACCCTCTTGCCAAGTGCGGCAATTATGGTATCTCTCCCACAGATATCTTTGGGGAAGGCTTCCATTGGGCGTCTAAAGGCTCTATATGACTGCACAAATAACTAGTCAATTAATAATAGGATAAATAAACTAAAAATAGAATAAGAAAAAAGTAGTATTGTATTAAAAAGTCAAATCAAAAAAAAGTAAACTGTGATGTAAAAAATAGGATAAGTAATAAAATAATGAATAAAATAAATGTACCTAGCCACATAAGAGTAATAAGATGATGGAAGGAAGGCGATGAAAGCAAGAAGGAATGAAGAGACAAAATGAAAGATATTGTGAAGTATAAAAAAAGGTAATAACAAAGGAAATTGAGAAGAATGAAAGTGAGTGAAGAATAAAGATAAAAAATTGAAAAATTTATTTAGTAGTAAACAAAGACCCTGATCCCAACAAATTAGGGGTACGAGAAGCCTCCAATAGCGGGGGCCATAAAAAAGGCTCTATATGATAAAATAATATATATGTATATATATATATATATATATATATATATATATATATATATATATATATATATATATATATATATATATCAATAGTAAAATCCGTTTCACTGTTTGCCTGATTGTGACGTTCAAACTTAACAGCTGAATTCTGAAACTAAACATTTATCGCTTTTTCTTTGTAGTTCAATAGAGTGTATTCTGTTACATGCCTCTCGACATCGCTTTGAACTTGCCACATTGCTCATCCGTGAAGCTCTGCGAATGAAAAAAGCTCTCGTAGCTATTTTCGAAATGATTTATAACTTATTGTGTCTCTCGCATCGCAACACATTCATCCAATAATACCCGTGCCGTGAATAATTCCGTTGCTGCTCAGCTGTCTTTACGTATTACATTTTGTCTCCGCCATCGAATTACGTTTGACCTGATCTCAGTATTGCAATATAAAGATATAACACAAAAAAATTATGTAACAGGCGTCAATATGTACGCTTATAACATTTTTAAAACTATATCTTAATATTGGCAATCAATACACTATTATGTAAAGTACAGATGTTCGATTTACAATTTAAAAAAAATGATTCTTTTTTTAAACAAAGTGTGACGTCAGCGATTCATCGATGAAGATACAGAAGAGAAAAGATAAGATAAGGACTAAATTTACCGAATTAACTTAAAGAAACCTTAGTTTGTTCAAATGTTGGTGTTGTAAGGTTCTTGATTTACAATCACAAGCCGATGAACGCACGTAAGCCTTCCATTAGGTCATTCCTTTAGCCTGGGTTCACTAGAATAGGACCAAGCTATTCCCTGCCTGTCGTAAGTTGATAGTAGAAGCCTTCATGGTCCACTCAAAGCGAATGCGATTAAACCAACTCGTGTCTTGCGAACAAGATTCGAAGTTAAATGTAAAAACAAAGTTAAACAGAGATAACATTGACTTCCGCTACAGCGACTTTAACAAACAGAATCAAATTTAAATCGGCTCGAATCGGCATATTGCTCATTCGTTTATCTGCCGTCGACAAACGCAACGGTGCGGTAAGACGCATTGGATTGAACGCGAAGTCCCCGAGGCGAAAACCTTCCAACGAATGTTATACGATATCTATATACGTAATAAAACTTATATCGATTTAAAATTATTTATACCGACCGTAGCAAGTTACTTTTTTGTTGTTGGTATTACAAATAAAAAAATTATTTAACATAGCTGTGCCCTGTGATTTCGACCACATGGAATATAACAACAAAAATATTTAGATTTTTTTGGTTTTTATTGCGTGTGAACCGAACATGAATTACAAAAATTTATATTCTTATGTAAGAAAAGGACCAATATTTAGCCACTTCCACATATGCAGTGGTAGTCGTGCAACAAAGTGCACCGCCCGCCAGCCCGCAGAGCATAACCTGCGCATAACCGGTCATCATGGATGGGGGGGGGGGTGTTAAGCGTTGTAGTGTTTTTTTTTTTCAAATAATTTAATTTCAAGCGGCTTGAAGAGTGCCTCTTGTAAACTGGGTCTGCATATTACAAGTCTAGAAAGTCAGCATTAAACCTTTAATATCTAATGGAATCAGGCGTTACCTTGCGGGAGACCATCTTAAGTAAGAAAAGGACCAATATTTTGACCATTTCCGATTAGCGCCAGTTGACTCTGTGTTTGGCACTAATCAGTGTAAAATTCCTGAAAATGCCCCGTGGAGGGGTGAAACACGTGTTAAGTGAATTAACGGTGGCGGTTGTGTAGTTCGCATTGTTTGCCGCATATATAATCGGGCTGGTGAGCGGTGCACTTTGTTGCACGACTACCACAGCATGTGCGAAAGTGGCTAGATATTGATCCTTTTCTTACTTAGCATTAAATCTTTGTCTTACAGTGAGCGTCCATTGGCTGAAAAGAAAAAGAATCCTAGTCTAGACGTCATAGCATCTAATAGTGTCATTATTCCTGTCATATTAATTTTAAGTTAATATTAATACCTTATTCACACACAAATACATACTTCTAAATACGATCACATAAACATTCAGCGCATTTAAAATATTATACATTATATACTAACGGCTTCACAATTCAAGTCCCCTACTTGTGAAACTCGTTTCGATCCTCGCATTCTAACATTCACGACTCTATTACCATACAAAGTGTTGGTGGCGCTCTAATTAACATAGATTCCTGTTGTCAAGAATACTTCGTGTATTATTTAGGCAAATGAGTGTTACGCGCGCTTTAGAAATTATCTTTATTATAATTTGTACAGTGTTAAGGGATGTTTTGAGACGAAATTAAAATAATAATGCTGATAATGCGAAGTGGATTAATGCTTTGTTTTCAGGGGCTGCTCTAGCTCGAAACCCTGGCACCCTCTAGGCCTAACCTTCCCCCCCCCCCTCGCAGCTATAACTATTAACTTTGCCGTCGTAACAAGAAAGTTTTTTCATATTTCAACAAGCTATTTTATAAGTAGGTATAGCTTACAGTATGGTATTAGTTACGGCCTTACTTTTCATAACGGTAGAGTAACACTCATTGTTTTTATGCCTGTAGCACATCTCTGTTGCGAAACTAAGCGGCGAACCGCGATAGATTCCAAGACGATGCTCTTAGCTGTCACAGATGATCGCGCCCGTGTATTCCACACCCTGCACTATAGGTTAAGCCGCCCGTGTTTGTTTTATCAGTGTGTGGATCAACTGTTCATATTCACAACATTAAGAGTCATTCGTCTTTTAAAGATATTCTAATTAAATATATTTATTCGTGTTATGCGTTGTTGTGTTTGGCACTAATCGGTGTAACATTACTCCTGAAGATGCCCGTAGGGGAGTGAAACACGTGTTAAGTGATTTAACGGTGGCAGTTGTGTAATTCGCATTGTTTGCTGCATACGCATTTATCAGCGGGCTGGCGAGCAGTGCACTTTGTTTCACGACTACCACTGTATGTGCGGAAGTGGCTAAATATCGGTCCTTTTCTTACTTAGGATGGTCTTCCGCAAGGTAACGCCTGATTCCATTAAATAGCGAAATTTGAACCCAGTGCTAGATTATTAACGACTTTATTAAATGTATACATACTTCATTTGTTTCTATTAAATTACAAAACACCATGTATAAAATGATCGTTCTGAAATATCTTATTTTTTAATTACAATGGAACAGACCTTTAACATCTAAAAATACAAAGTCTTCAGACACAGATATTAAACAATAATTAATACGTTACAATTTGGATTTCGGCGTGCGTGGGCACCCCACTAGATGGACCGACGACATATTTACGATCCCGGAATGTCGCTGGAACCGGACATCTCATAATGACTCTTCGTGGCGATCTTTGGAGGAAGGCCTAGGCCTTGCAGTGGGCGTCCACCGGCTGAAGAGAAGAAGAATATTTTGAAAACGCTTCTTCTTAAGTGTAAAAGATTTTCACCATAAAAGCCTGCGAACCTGAAGCCTTTGTAATCACTTCTTACGGTAGACAGGGGATAACTTAGCTTTTTTTTTCGGTGGGGGAAATCTTCCGGTATTCAAGATGCCCTGCCTTTGGGGGAAGGACAGGGGTATGTGGGATTCCTACCCACTAACCCCCCCCCCCCCGGTGGTCGCCCTGCACTAAACGGGGGGACCGCGGTATCTCCCGGTCAGGGATCGCCACGCGGTTTTCCCTCGCGCCGTGCTATTTTCTGATAGCCCGTCCCGGGGTATGCATGGATACGCTACCCTCGAAACCCTCGTCGTGCTATCACGATGGTTCGAGACAACGTCGAACCATCGTCCGCCTCAGAGTCGCCGAAGCTAGTGGGAGTTTAGGACCCCCACCCTAAATCAAGATAACTTAGCCTAATTCAAGTTATCCCGGACTAAAGGGTTGACGTGACAAGGCGTCCGATGCCACTGTCCTGTTGCAACTGTCAACAAGTAGAATCGGCTCCCACCCGATGCCACTTGGCGACCGTGTTCAACGCAGAATCCCAGGGACGTTATTGGGATACCGTATTTAAATAGAAAAACTAAATTAATGAAACATATATTATAGCTATCACGGTGTACAGACTAATTGAAAATAGGTGTAAAATCTATAACGAATTTCGCTGAGAAATGAACTATGTTCATTTTACATCTATAACCATTTCTGTAACCGCAAAAGACATTTTTCAATTTTTTTCCTACGATTTTTCTTCTCTCAAAAATGTTAACGATTTCCTTTTTTTTTCTTTTCAGACAATTGCTTGCGCCGAATCTTAAACAAACGCAGTACTTGGCAAATGGGGCGGAGAGCGAAGTCAGAACTGTGAGTATACTTATTTACATTCTTTCCAATTACTTAGTTAAACAAAATTGAATATTACAAAATCGACTTGTGTAAACCTTTCAATGTATTGTCAAATGAAAATCGATATTTATTTTACTAACAATCTATTCGATACGGATGTATCACCTGGCATAGTTCGTTATTCAAATTAAATTCGATGCGTTCAACACAATACACTTTTTAGTGTTGAATTTTTTGGAATGTTAGATTTAAAATTCGAATGCCGATTCAAATTCAGACGTTATCAGTTATATATCACTGTTATGGCATTTAGTGTAAATTGTAAATATTCTCTTTATTAATTTAAATATATGAAACCTTGATCGCACCTCCAACGAAGGCTTTACGAACTCAAGTAGTAACTTAACTCCACCCATTCACATATATATTTGTGATTTTACCTTCAAGGAGGGGTTTATATGTGGGTGGTGATTCCGGATGGTAAAGTATATAAAATGAAAATTGACTATATAACATAAAATATAATTATAATAGTGTAGTGTATATATACATTACAACAATGCATTCGTTTCAACTGAGATCATCTATATTTATAAAAAATCGATTCAAAAATCCATTTCTATACTTATGAAATGAAAAACGCAATAATTGTTGGATTTTTTTTAAATAATTTAAATGTGAAATAAAATTAATATTAAATGTTATCTACCTTGATAAAATTTATGCTGCAAGAAATTATTGATACATCACATTTCGTTAAATAAAAAAAAATATTTATTGGTAATCGATATTTGAATAACTATGATAATTAGATAAACAATATAATTTTATCATCGAAAAGTACAGAAAAATGTAGTTGTTAAGCTATTATATTAATTTTCATCAATTCCATCATGTCCAAGGAAGTCCACTGTTGGACATAGGCCTCTTCAATAAATTTTCAATAAAACCGATTTAAAATTTGAACAGTCTAGATAAGAAACCGAACATAAATATATCTTTAAAAATTAAAAACACAAAAGCCTTAGATGCGGAAAGTTCAATGACATTTTTATATGTCTCATTCGCATATCGCAAAATATTATCGGACTACCTTTATTTACAAAATTTTAAACATATTAAATACAAATTTAACGAAAAAGCCTATTATTCAATAAACTAATATTTAAATGACAAGAATCCTTGGCAGTGATGTCGACTAATTATTTTGATTTCATTTAGGCTATACCTGATAAAGTGCATATGTATAAATCTGCGTTAAACTTTATTAAAAGATATGTTTTTGTGGAGTTCCTTTCTGTTTATTCTCCACAACTATAACACCTTGCAAAGCGTGATCAAAAATAAAATAAATCAAAAAAATGAATTGATAATAAGTTGACGAATAATAAGAGTTCTGATAAAAGTTTCAATGTTGAATGAATGTATTATACGTTTAATGTGGTTTAGTAGATAAAGATCTACTAAACCCTATTAAACGTGATGGATTTTAAACAAATAGACAAGTTTTAAGAGTAAAAAATACAGCACAGCTAACTACACAATAATCCGCCGACAAGTAAGTTGAAGGCAATAGTATGTATGAAGGCTTTAAAACAGTAGGCTTATAATAGACGAAATTCATACTTCATACAACTTCATACAAAATTCATACAACATCATACAAAATTCATACAACTTCATACAAACAATGTTTGTGTGAAAGTTGTCAGAACTATATGAAGTTAAAGCAATTAAACGTTGAATAGACACGTTTGGGATAGTTGGAAGCGGATGCCGTGAAAGTTTTAACTGTCGGTAGAGAAAAGTAGACAGCTGCAACGGGAAGATTAAGTGTGCATCAGATTTAACCGGAAACGGAGGCGAGAGGCAGCCGCGGTTGAAACTTCCGGTTATTTATCACTGTATTACCAATACACCGATTTAAATTGTATTGTCTGTGAAGTGTATTGATTGAAATATAATTTATGGTAGTATTTTATCTACAAAATTATCATCCTTTATTTATCTATTGCAAATGATAAATAGGTTAAAAGGACTAAGAAGTTAAGGACTAAAAGACGATTAAGGCTGTGTATTTAAAAACCATGTTCAACTTTTCATCTTGATAAATAATTTCTCCAATTCAATATTTGCTTGACTCGTCATTTCTCAGAACCGCCAAAGATAAGATTACATAATTTATTTGCAATAACGACACCAATTAACAATGGTATGTAAATTACAATATAATATTATTATCTGAAATTGATATAGTAAATTTAATATACTTACGAAACTATACATATTCTATTACACCAATACCTCACACGTCGTGGTTACGTTTCAAAAAAACACGACGCAAATTGAAACGCCGCATTGAAAGTGAATTAAGATTTTCTATAGCAAACCATGTAAAGATCGAAGATAGGTTCCAGAGTCACGAAAATATTACTTTTTAAAAAGAAAATTGAACAAAGTAAACATTTAAAAAACAAGAATAATATAACTCTGCCAATAAATAAATTTGAATAATATTTACCTTTTTTGTAACCAGAAACAACACGTAAAAATTTATATAAATTTATTATTCTCTTTTTAAAAAAAAAGCACAACACACTACGTAATTGAAACCGAACTCTAAAATTAGCAAAACAAAGTAAAAATAAAACTGTATTAAAATTGCGTTGTTTTTAGTTAGAAAGGAAATCCCCTAATTTTGATGGCATGGCGCAATTAAAAACAAAAGTGTTGCCATCTTTGATAAAAAAAAGAAAATTTCAAAAAAACTTAAAGACTCCAACCCAAAACAACGCAACCTCGAAAATATAACGATGCACTGTGTAAATTAGTGCTAATTAAGCAGCAACGCTACTTCGAAAAAAAAAACGCAAAACGAAACGACGCATAGCGGGGTATCGGTGTATTATTATTATTTTAACATAATTATACTTTAGTGGTCATACACAACTCATAAAATTCCTGCAACTTAAACAACGGATTTTCTGCCATAAAAAACCTTAAACTCTTTTGAGAATAACCTAAGGTTCTCGCAATTACTTATTCTAAGCGACGGTTTGTTATATATTTTAAAACTTATACAAAGGGAAACTCTTTTCGAAATAATCATAACTGGATGAAGGCTTTATTAGCTTTTCAGGCTTTATTTGTCGTCTGCAAGATTGTTCTGATAGCAGATGCTTGCAAATATTTTTAGAAACCCAGTAACATGTCATATTCGTACTCTTTCAATTTACTTATAAATATGGCATTGTTGGTTCTGATTGTGCCGATAGATGGCGCTGCTAGTCGATTGTCTTACGCTATCGTTTGACTTAGGAAATAAAAGCACCGCTTAGTTTTGTTGAGAAACGCAATCGGTTAAAGGATATTGACCCCAGATAGAAGCGTTATGGAGGCTTTTTTCAAAGTAATAATGTTAGCGAGTTATAGCAACCATCCAAGTTGATAATTGGCCTTTTCAGGCACCTCATAATGAATGCTAAACAGGTATCGAGTGATATCCTATATCGAGGTTTAATCTCGAAGGCTTTTATTCGCTAGGTCATCATCCATGGAGTCAATACAGTAGGATGTAGCGGGTCGAAGTAAGGCTTCCGAGGCCTAACCAGTAGCCATTCATTTGAACAGCCATGTAGTAATGGTAAAATTAGTTCGGGATTAATAAATAAGATATTTTTCAATATAAAATATTTTCTCCAAGTGTTCATATACATTTTTCAATGTTCATATCCGTAGGTACGTGTAGCGATCGCGACACAGTGTACATGTGTTTAAAGTTAAATAAAAAAAATCACGTGACATGATTTAGTTCGATATCAACGTCTATTCGCTACCCGTATTCTTTGCAAATATATATTCAAATTATAAAAAATGCAAAAAAAACGCATTAAGCAACAACTTAGCGATCACATAAACTATCCCGAAGTACTTGTAAAGTACGAAGGCATAAGAAACGAAAACTACCAACAAGAATGTGCAGTTGAAAGACAAATTGTTGTCAGTGTGAACTGCTACAGTTGGTGCTGTTTAAAGAAACAGCGCCCTCTGTTGTCCAGTAGCGGTTTATTTATAGCCTCCTTCTTTAACAGAGAACGAGTACACTCGAATTTATTGCTGTTACCAGTGATATGTTTCTTTTTATTACACTAGATTTATATTCAAGATTTTTTATATTTTTCTTATAATAACCACACTTCTTTCTATATTCAAAACTAAAAATTTTCAAGAATATTTTTGAATAAAGAGAAAAAATTTTAGTGTAATTATCAGAAACAAACGGTATAGAAATATTTACAAGAACATTCACTATCTACACTTTAATTCTTTTATTTTTATTTCTCTGTTTCTTTATTCTTTCTGAGGCAAGTGCGATCCAAGCCAATTTGTTGGTTCTAATTATATATGCTATATATACACGTATGTATGTTTTTATATATGTATTTTTGGTCTATATGTACACATTAACTACCCGTTATTTATCCCTCAACTGTTTCCATACTATGGCTCTCTGGAAGAAATTGTCTGCTATGATAAGACCGACCATTGTACTTTTTTTTTACTATTATACAACCATGTGCAATAAAGAGTATTCAATTAAATAAATAAAAATAAACAAAGAAATTTACATTAACTGGCTGTATAATCAGATGTTCTTTGCCTGTTTTGGAATGAATGACATTGCGTTGACATGAGTTGTCATTTTTAGATCGAGATTCTGATTGAGACAAATTGGACCTAACCTTATTTATCAACCGGTGAATTGATAGCATAAAATGTATTTATAGTTATAGTAACACGTTTTGTTATACTATTTCTCGCTACAAACAATAAAGAGAATTAAAAAAGGGAACTTGTACCTCGATTTCAACGAATTTAAAGGTCTTATATGCCAATATATACGTTTTTACCTTTGGATTCAATATAATATTCTTAAAGCTCCTTTTGGTATACACAAAATGTGAAAGAATGGTTGTTCACTAAATGTCACTCTGAATGATTTCATAGGATACCGTCACCGTCAATATGACGCGGTACCTTGAAACTATTTCAATGTTTATCAAATATATACAAACTATATTATTAAAAAAAACTACGTTTCTAACGCATTTTATATATATGTATTTATATATCACTTTGCACCACTAGGCAAGCTCTTTTGAAACTACTGTATAATGCAATGGTGGTCAAAGGAAAATTCCATAGTTTTAGCAGAAGACATTTTTCTTTTACTATGGCGTTTAAGAAGATAGGCGTCTGATGTTCCTTCTGCTATATCTGTAAAAGGTGAGATACCTTTTTATCATGAAGAACTACCCCAAGACATAAGGAAGAATAATCATATACTTCTTCTCTGGAGTCCATTTCCGTCAGTAAAGCATGAGTCGCTGTCAAATACATGAGTATTGTTTAGGTAGTCTTCTACGATTTCTTGTTCTAATAATGATTATATAAGAACATTTTCATCATTATTACTATTATTTCGGCCATAAAATGACCAAAAGAATTCCAATAGGGGCCGGATTAAAAAGTCTATACGTTCAACTTAAAAAGATCGTCAGTACACGTTATCTTCAAAAAATTTGTATTTATTAAAAGCAGAACAAAAAAGAATTGGAGTAGCGAATAAGAAAATTAAATAAAATTCTCTGCTCACGTAACAATATTGCGCTTCGCTCAATCCGTAGACCGCATCGCCGAATTCTCACCAATTAGAGGCGTTCGTTCGTACAGTCGCCGGCAGAGTTTGTTTCTTTGCTTTCCGAAGTGGACAGGCGGACCGTTTTAATTGCTTTCTATACTGCGACACACGCTGTGAACATTCTTTATTAATTATTTATCTACCCGACTGTACCGGGAATTGTTTTAAATTGAATATTTTTCGTCCAAAGACGTAACAACTTGATTTTGAAACATTTATTGTAAATATTGAACTTAACTTGTTACTAGAAGGTTTCACTAAGAATAAAATATGAATTTCAAAGCTGAATTCATCTATTTATAATATCTACTATTCGAAACTGTGTTCCGAGGTAAATTTTCAAATTCCTGCAACTAGAACGCATTGCAAATCTAGAGAGAGAAAAGAAGAGTCTTTTTATCAACTGCTAAGACAAATATCAGTACACATGCATCCTTACATAGGATGTGTGACCACAACAATTCATATATTAGTTGTATTGATATATTCTCGTATTCTCTTGTACCTTTTAAAAGACAATTTCATTCGAAATTATTGGATACACACAATACAATTTAAACCTAATTGGAATGTGACTGCTTGCTGTGACTCGTAATTATTACTCTCTGTTCTGCAGAATGCGCTGGATTATTGATCACTGTTTAGTAATGTATTTGTTGTTTTATTATTGCTTAACTTTGATTTATTAAATTTTCTTAGAACGATAGTTTTAGTCTAACAATTGTAACTAATTTTATATTTCTAAGTTTGTTAATTTCTTACTGCCATAAAATTTTTATAATCTATTATCTCTACAGAAACGCATATATATGTTTAGATTAGTTAAGGTAATATATTTTATGTTTCAGATTATCAAAAATTAATTAACAAGCTATAAAATATAACGATGAAACTTTGAACGTTTATAAACTTTTTAGTGATAGCGCCTCCACGTCATTCTATGTTCTCTTTTCTAATAATAAATCTATTGTAAGAGAACGATAAAGGCTCAGTGGCAAAGTTTTAATGGAGGGTCGAGTAAATGGTACTTAGGAGCTTGCCAGAGGTTGAACGCCTATCAGCATTAACCGTTGCTCTTTTAACGAAAGCTCGCAAACGCTAGCCTGAAGATATTTATTGCTCGTTCCATGAGAACAAACAATGCATCTTATATCTAAACAGCTCTTGAGAAATTTTATTATCACTTACAAAATAGTTGTACGTATAACAAAAATAAAACTTTTGACTACTCTTTATATTTTATGTTCTAATATTATTTATTGTTATGCATATAGGCCTTCTACGTAGATTTTCAAAAGGATCATCTATCTAAACCAGAGTTCCCCAAACTTTTTTGTGTCGTAGACCCCTTGCCATGTTTTTCCGTGTTAGGTAGACCCTACTTACCTGATATTGATTTCCTGTAAATTTCTAACGATAGTGAGGTTTAGTAAATAAACGTAAAATAATTTAAAAATAAAATAACATAAGCAATAAGTCAATATTTTTAGTGAAAAGGATAAGCCTGATGCTTTAATAATAAATTATCAACATTTGGCGTCAATTTTGTAAGGGTTAATCTTAAATCTCCTCGGCTAATGATGTCCAGTCTGTTTCTTTTTTCGTTAGGAGATTGGTAACAGCGCTGAACCGCCTTTCCACTAGTTATGACGATGGAAAGGAAATTAAAAATTTCTTGATATTATAAGATAGTATGATGTAAGTAAACAGGTACTATGGTATGTATGTGTTGAGATCCACTATCGTGGACCCTATTTTCATTTCATGGACCCCCAAATTTTTTTTCGCTGACGTAGACCCCTTGCAGGTTGACATAGACCCCTAGGGGTCGATATAGACCACTTTGGGAATCACTCCAGCAACTTGAAGACCCAGTAGCCATGTGTCAATTTGCTGACCTATATCGATTACTGTCATTCATGTAACTCCTCATTTATGATCTCATATAGGAATCACAAGCATATCCTTCTCCATAGCTCGATGAGTGACAGTAAATTTGCCAATAACGCTTGATATTATAGAACACATTTCTCTATTACAACATATAATTCTAAACGTTTCAATACTAAGTTTAAAGTGATCGAACAAGATCACAAACTAATCATAAATAATGAAATATATATTTAGTAAATAATTAAAGTTAATAAAATATCTATAATTGTATAAAAATAAAACTAGAAATAAAAAATCAAAACAATAACAAAACTGTGATAATATAGTAAACTGCAGTCTAGGAACGAAGATGAAGGAAGAAAGGTGATGCATCGGAGACGATTTGAATGCTTATTACCTTCTCTTAATTATCAATAAACACGTTTTTAAGTACTATATTTCATTGTTTATATCTAAATTTATTAATTGTAAACGACATTCAGCGTCAACATTGTCAGACGTTGTTTATAGACGCCCACAGTTGGGCATAGGCCGCCCTCAATGATATTTCAGACATTTGTCGGCATATTCAAGGTCCAGAAAGACAGAGACACAATTTTTGTGATATAATTATTTATTTTTTGGAGCATGTATATGTGTGGTTGTAAAGAGAACAAAACGTCGGTAAATCAGTACCGCGTCTATAAGGCGTAATAACTAGCGCCATCTAGTAAGTTTTTAGAGAAAGTATGATAATCTAGTCGCACTATAATCGCCACACATAGCAAGACGATTTGCGATCGCGGTTTGGTATGTTACACAAAAGACGCTCATGCCAAATTTCTTGAAACTTGTTTTAGAAGTAGCGATCCTGTGTACTCAATACACAAAATGTGAATGAAATAAGGTTGTATATAGAGAATTGAACCCGCGACAACTGGGTCCACCAGCGCTGAGCTACCAGTGCATCATGAAAACGAAACCGTTTCGTAATTGTTTGAGGACATTTTTATTTGATAAATATTCATTGAATGTAAAAAAAAACTGAATTGAATTATATAAGACCCTTTGAAATTCAAACTTCGTTCCCTAAAAATAGGGTACGGAAACGAAATGTCCCTTCTTAATATTTCTTTACAAACCTAAACGTTGTTAAGGGCTTCCATTGATTTGCTTTTATTTTCAATTTGATACCCACAACTTGAGGGTGTTTCGTTTCAAAATAATATAAGAATACGGAATTATATAAAAAAGTAAAGGCTGGCTTTATATCGAAAACTGAATAAAGCATGATTGGTTATTGAATTTCGGGCTTTAAGTGGTGTATAGCACAATTATCATCAAAAGTCTTTAATGCATTTTCATCTATTTCTAATCACCTGTATAAAAAGATCACTTTAAAATATGTTACATTTTTTCTATTGAAATCCGATGGATAGAAATCAATTTTGAAAACACTTTTATCGTTGTATTATCATTACATTATTCATTACCAGCATCTATATACAGTCAGTTAAAAATAGAACATTTTTGAAAAATTAAAAAAGTTAGCAAATGGTTTCGTTTCTGGCCAGTTTTTTTTATGATCCATATTGGGGACATCGTGTATCCCTATCTTTGGGAAGGAAACGACCCTATTTATTTTCTTTATTGATTTTTTCACGCTCTTTTTTTAACTATCTTTCTCTTCTTTCATTCATCACGTAATCTTTCTACTTCTTTCATCTCAAAATTTTCTGTCTTTCTCTTCCGTTCTATTCGCCATACATCCATCCTCAATAACATTCCAGGTATCTTTATTTAAAATTTTCTGTAAATCTCAGTTTTATTTAGCTTTACATTCATATTATTTACATATACTTATCACAGTTTCTATCTTTTATTCTATTTATTTCAATATTTTTGTTTATAATTTAATTTTATTTATTTCTTTACTTTGATGCTTATTTCTGGCCAGTTTTTTTAAAGGTCCGCGCTATTGGTTGTTCTTGTACCCCTAACTTATTTCTGGGGACTTTCATTCTTATTTTTAATATATTTTTTAAAATTAATATTTTTATTTTCGCGCTCTTCTTTCATGCATCTCAGGTTCACATATTAACCATTTTTTGCTACAATTCATCTACTTTTCTCTTTGATTCTATGTCTTTCTTTCATCTCCTCAATTTTACATTTCTTCATTTTTATTGTTGTTTGTACAAACCTATTTAGAACATATTTATTTTTATTTACATTACATGCTATTTCATTTTTACAATTTTTAAGTTCTTTTAAGTTCTTTTTAAGTTCTGGCCAGTTGCCAGCGTTGATAATTCAGTCTTTACCATTTAACGAGTGTCGTCAACTTGAAATGTGATTTATTACTTCGGAGAGGTCCAGCCGACACAGGTCGTGATGTCTAGACGGCGTTCCGCTGAAGTTATAATTGATCTGTACCGATTTCGGAAGTTTCGCAAAATTGACTCGTCTTTGCATCGACTTCAAAGTAAAACTCGATTCGTTTGATAGATTTATTATTCGTTTGAAATTTAATCACCGGTCCGCCTTGATCCGGGGAGTTTCCCGTAACTTCGAGGTGTATTGGACTTAACGTAAACGACCTATTATCGATCGATGTTTATACTAACGAAACTTTTTAAAAAGTCCTTACATAACTGTGAAAATTTCAGCTGTTCAAAGTATATAGTACACGGCATTTGATTTGGCACTCCAGGTTGAAGTATAAGAGTAGAGAATATCGCATATTGTTCCAAAAGCGATAAATAGACAGATAAAAAATATTCAAATAACGCAGGATGTTTGTTTAACCCATTACCGCCCTCTGTACCTGCACAGGTACAACTACTTAATCGATAAATTATGTATTTTATCTGTGGTAAGTGTTGAAAGTAGTTAGTAATTACAAATCTAGTTGACACTAGTTACCATATAATAAATAAAAATAGGCGGTGGCGCGAAAACAAATGTCACTTATTTTGTAATAAAATACGGAGTCCAGACACGACATACAAGGTAAGATTATTTTGTTGGTTTTTATCAAAAATAGTGAAATATTTCAACTTCTTTTTTTATTTTTATGGAGTCTATTTATTTGTGTTGGTAATAATAACATAAGAATTAAAGTTAATTACAAAACTTGTAAAGTAGGGTTTGTTTCATTTGTTGTACACAAGCGGGTACAGCGGGCAGATTCGTACTAAAATTTCGTTTTGTTTACACTATTACTTATAAGTTGAAATGGCAAATCGGAACGTATTTACCAGTTATAAGAGACTGGAGGAAGCCTTGGAATTAATTATGGCTGATGAAAGCAATGATGAAGAGTACGATATGGTATTAGTGCCACCAGATCCGGCTGTGGTGAGTGATGAGGAAGAAGGTAATGAAGATAATTTGGCGGCTTCAAGATTCCCTATGGACGTTCCAGGGACTATTGAGGTAGGTCGGCGTCATCCTGACTACGATGTTTCGGAATTGAGCGACAGTGATGATAAGCCGCTAAGACCTATTCCTGCAAAACGTGCCAAAAAATGTGATGTACATTTACCTGTATGGAGGAAAACTCAGCCAACCTATAGTTCTACTTATGAAATTACCGATATGATATGAAGAAGAAGCCTAGGGCGGAATATGATTATAGTTTTGATACAAAGAATGAGATAACTATGGTACGTTGGAAGGACAATAATGTCGTTACAATGGGAACTAATTTTGATGACATAGAGCCTCTGGGCAAAGTCAAACGATGGTGTAACACCAGAAAGCAAAAGGTTGACGTAAATATACCTAAAATGTTTGTCAACTATAATAAAGGAATGGGTGGAGTTGACCAAATGGATCAGTCTATCAGCCTTTATCGGATTTCAATAAAAGGAAAAAAGTGGTGGTGGGTTATATTTACCTATTTGTTAGATATGGCGATATCAAATGCTTGGCGACTACATGTTTTGCTCAGTAAAACTAAACAAGAGATAACTTACATGGACCAGTTATCTTTCAGACGAATTATTGCACGGACTTATTTACGTCCAACGGAAACTAAGAGCCGTCCGTCATCCTCAGCGGCACTAGGGGGTCGGAACAATAATGGTCATAATCCTGAACGGATGGAAAACCCATTGCGATGTGTTATCTGTCACCAAAGAATTCGCTGGCGTTGCGAAATATGTTTGAAAACGCAATGTGTTGAACGACCTTGTTTCAAACAATTTCACTCCTAAAGCGCCCATTGTACACGGCTGAGTACACCCCTAAAACTTGATATGTAAATATATTTTTTTCATTTTATCTTCTTATATATCATATTTTATCCCTTATGGACTAATAAATAGAAAAACAATAGAAAAATATACTGCAGTTTCATTTTGGGCGTTAATGGGTTAAAAGATTTTATAATAATTAAATTATAGATATATACATATATAGCCTCTCCAGGAATTCTTCTGTAGACTTACATATACGAACGATCAATTATAAGATCTTAAGTTGAAAGTTCGGGGATAGATGGCGCTAGTACAGATAACCAGCGCCATCTATCGACGCCGTTCAAAGTAACAGCGTTCCGACCTATACATATAGATTGGTTATAGGTATAGAAGACTTTTAAATTTATTTCCAATCATCCTTTATAAGGTGATTACTCTGAAATATGTTTTTTTTAAAATTAAATACGACAGACCAAGAACTTGCAGCAGTACAAAATCCGAAAAGACAGATAGTAAACAGTGATCAATTTAAGTATATAATAATCTGAATTTTTGAAACGCTTTTATTTACTATATTTTCAATACGTTATATATATGGTGTACCATACAATAACTGACTAAAATAGGCTATGTATTCACATCTTTAAGGTTTTTACACCAAAGACTGACCTTTATGTTTATCTAAATCTTTGGAAAACAGGCTTCTTGTTGGGAGCTATGTTATCTAAAGTTATAGAGCACCTTCGTATGCATTGACCGGTGGGGAGTTTAGCTTGATTGAGGGCACCGAACTACTAAGCGACGCCCCTCCCGTTTGCCCCCTCCAGGGTAAGTTTAATTACAGCCAAGCGGTGTCGCCCCTAACGTTCAATCTTAATGTTTTGCATGCAAATGTTTTTGTTTTGTTTAACGTTAAACAAAACATAAGACTGTTTTGTTTTATCTCCTATCCTTTTTGATAACAAGTTTTTTTTTTAATTTATACACTAGATAATAATACCGCAACGGGTGAAGAGAAAGGTCCAATTGGTGATGGCGGTGATGACATACGGATCCGAGACGTGGTCACTTACGACAGGCCTCATAAAAATGCTCAAGATCACCTAGGGAACGATAGAGGGGCCATGGTAGAAGTTTTAAACTTTCAGTATTAATTATATAAGATTTTATTCTGGAAATCGAACCTGGGACTTACACTAGGCTAACACTGTTCGAAATATAAGAATATTTATTACTTACTACCATCAAGAAAAAAGCGGATAAATAAATATTTTAAATAGCTATACTAAAAGTTATTTGTTAAGCAGTAAAAATTCAACTATTATATATATATAATTAAAATCATAGTTTATACAGCAGTACAGTTGAAAAACTGAATACGGAATATTTAGGATGTTGTTTATTTAAGCGGAAAAAACAAACTTGAAAATCAGGACCATCGCGTGAGCTACGAACTATTTCCGTATGAATTTCCTGCGGACAAGGGATTAACGGCCCAGCCCGATAGCCGTGTTTGGCCCAAGTCACGAGCGGAAGCGGCGGCGATCACAAAATATATATACAGCTGATGACAGAGATTTTTGTATATAAATTGCCTTTGCTTGATAGTTGTTGAAATTATTGAAACGGTAACCTGCTTGCCCATTCACAAATAAATTGATCAGGTGATCTATTATAGATGTAAAAGCGGTTTCAAAATTTTATTCAGTACATAATAAAATTATTGTTAACTCTCTATCACTGAAAACTATTTACTATTAGAAGTTATTAGACTGTCGTGTTCTAAAAGTAAAAATACGTCAATGTTACATATTTCAGATATATTACTTTATACAAGGTTATTGTAAATAGGTGTAAAGTTTAAAAGCGATATATACAATCTTTTTTAAAGCATTTACCTTTGTATCCAAACATTCTTTATATACAAAAACTTCATTTAATAAAGCTTCTTATACTTGACACAAGATGGAGTTTTATTCGCTGTGATGTTGATCGACACCGATAGATGGCGCTGTCATACAATTGCCTATCGCTATAGTTTGACAAATTTGTTGACGAAGTTTGATCTTAACATACATTAAAAATTGGCATTAAAAGAATCACATTGTATATCTGGCAGGAGCATATAAAATGTTAAAACAAATTATAATTTCACTTTAAATATACATTGTTTCAATGTTCAGGCGATTCTAAAGTTTCATTATTTTATTTCATAAAAAGCAAAGAGACTGTAGTTATTTCAGATTTTCTACGAAGTAGTGGTAGCCCAGTAGTAAGGATTGCAACTTGCGACAGCAGGCCGCGGGTTCAATTCCCGAGATACAGTCATATATACGATTAACACTATGTGCATTAATTATATAGGGCTGCCACTACTCAGAAGATTGCAGAGGGTGGGTTACACCGTTCTCTGCGTGACACTGCGATCTATTTATACTGCGATCGATGCGACTCGGATTCCAAACCTGGCGATTATGGTATATACTGCCTTAGATATCTTTGAGGAAGAAATATGCCTTGCAGTGAGCGTGTATGGGCTGAAAGGATTACCACTGAAAATTCAAAATACACTATTTTCTTAACTAAAATTAAAACAACAGATTTGTTTTCCCGTTGTAACGTTAAAAGTTTCTTTTATTAATCTGGAAATTGTTATTTATTTCAAAACTCTTCCGTGCACTATTTACTACTTGGTTTCGGTTGAAGTTGATGCTGTTAGTCTGGGGATTTTTACAGCTTCACCGGAACTGAGTTCACGGAGCGGAAGGGTCTATGAACTTAAAAATAAAACAGCAGCTGGATATACGGATTCCAGTTGTACGATGACGTTCGTACGTAGTAAATCGCCCTATCCGAGTAGAGCTGTGTAGTGTTGATGTTGTGTATGCGACTTGGGATGGCAGCGTGGACAAAGGCGGACCAAGAATGGATCCGAATCACGGTTAGGGAGCAACCAGCCGCCCTCTAAGAACGGCTGTTGTGGTGTGAAGAGTAGTGTTTTGTTCTATTGTGAATGATGCAATGTCCCTTTCAGAGTGTCGCATCTTCTTAGCAGAGTTATGTGTATATGTGTTAATATATATGAGATTTATACACCTACAAACGATTGAATTCTAAAACACAAAATTAAAGATCAAGTTAATTAAGATATTCATAGTAGTAAGTTACAACGAAGTCTAGATTAAAATATATCACGAAAACATTTAGACCAACGAACAGGCGACAAGAAACGAGGCAGAAAATCGTAGAAGTACCCCTCTCACTATGCAAACGATCGCGATAAAGTTGCGAATGTAGTCATAAAACAGTATCAACGTTACGATCGGGTTTTCAGACTTCAGCGAGTACTGAACTTCAATAGTTATTTTTGTGCATTTATTAACTTTCGTTGTCTTGCAACTGTATAAGATTGGGATTGAATTTAGTGGACTGTATTTAATTAAAAGGTCTTGGTCCAGAGAAAGAATTAATTTATTAAGACTTAATTTCACAAGGAAGCGGAGACATGTGTGCTCGGTAGCGGTAGGGAGCAGAGAGAGAGAGTGAGCACAGATAAAAATATTTTACAAATTCGCCAAACCATAGACAAGATCTTACCTAAAACATTTTTGGTTGGTACTATTGCCAACAGCAACTAGACATTTTTTGCTTATTAAAATAAAAAAGAAGTTTAAATTTGTTTGAGGAATATCTTTATCACTATAACTGCAAAGCATAGATCTCCAAAATATTCCTACGATAATTGATCTTCGGGATTCCGCTTTTAACAGTTTCCTGTCTATGTTGGTCTACCTTGCGACATGCCTACCGACTTTCTTATTTATTTATTGAATCTGTATAACACTGATATTAGCATCCGTGCCTTTGTTTTTAACAATTGCCGTTTTCCATATTTATTTTGCTCAAGTTTCTGCATGTAACGATTTCCAATGGTTGGGAGTGGTCTTCATCCAACAGCTTCTAACGACCTCAAAGTATACAATATGCAATAGAAAAAAATTAAAGTTAGGCATCAACAAACAAAAACAAAAACAAAAAAGATATGTAAAAATAAATAATATTAAACTGTGATAAAGATAAAGATAAAAATGTGATACAACAAAACTAGAAATTAAGAAAATGTAAAATGAAAAGAGGATGAAAGAATGGTAAAACAGAGCAAAAGGGAAAGAAAGCAGAATTGTGGTTTAAAAGAACAGAATGAAAGATTATGTGAAGAATGAAAGAGAAAAGAATGAAAATAAAATAATTAAGTGAATAAATTAAATGCTAATAAAGTCCCTATGCCAACATAAATAGGGGTACGAGAGCCCCCCAATAGCGGGGGTCAATAAAAAAAAAAAGTCTCAAAGTCGTACGTCGACCTTGTGGACGGAGGCCCAACGCTGTGCTTGCTGACAGACTTATGTCCAACAGTGGACTTTAGTGTAGTATAATTAAAACCTTAATTCCCAGATATCCTTCCATTCACGTCATTTTATTAGACAAAGTGTACATGCATCCGTATTAAACTATATTAAAATATGCATTGTGAAGTTTCATCCTGCTTCTTGTTCACAATTAAAGCTAAATTTAAGCTAAACAGAATCAAAAATATAGTTGATTGAAAAATAGAATAGCTAATAAGTTGACGATCTATAAAAGTTATGTTAAAAGATACTATATTTTATAGAATCAACCGTTACCTTGTGGAAGTCCATCCTAAGTAAGAAAAGGAAACAATGCAAATCACACAACCGCTACCGTCAAATCACTAAAAAAATGAGTTGCCGCATAGGCATTTATCAGCGGGCTGGCGAGTGGTGCACTTTGTTGCACGACTACCACTGCATGTGCGAAAGTGGCTAAATATTGGTCCTTTTCTTACTTTTGTTACTATGTTGAATAAACGTTTTTTATCTTTATTTCTACTATTCTTTAGCGGTTTTATTGGTTAAATCTTTGGACTTAGGTACAACATACGTCTTTAAATTGACTGAAATAAGAATCAAATTCAAATATGACTCAATTATTACTTAGTTCCTTTACAAGGTTTCCATGTAATATTGGTCGGTATTATAGTCTATATATGTATTATGGAAATTGTTTAGGTTCTATTGTTCTATTATGTGATTGTTTTAAACAATTTTTTTTATGTTCTCTTGCGAGTTTTAGCTCTCGTAATACTAACAAAATTGTAACAATAGATGCCCAAGATAATGATAGACATGAAATTTTTAAGTACGATTGAAAAATTTAATTGAATGTACATAACTTAACTATGGTATAGATTAACTTAGAGGTGTCAATCAAAAACAAAAATAAGTTTGACCTTACCCAAATCCAACTTGAATTGACTCACTTTGATGGCGTGATCGAAATAAATCGCTCGGATGGCAAGAGATGAGACTTAGGGCGGCAAAAGCCGGCGACCGGGCAGCGAAGGAGAGGGGGGTAAGGGTGAAGGAGTGCGAGGGGGGGTGAAATTCAAATTGGATTGAAGGAAGTTTAGATTGGATTGAATTTTCTGCCACCTTGTTTAATTTGGTAAGGGCAAACGGATAACCGACGACGTCGATACGTCTGTTGTAAGTGAGGGAAAAAAATTCGATTGTTCCACTCCATTACTTTACTCTTGAGATATAAAGTTGTAAGAGTGCCTTATCTATAATGAGTTTGGGATGATTTACAATCGAAAAGAAAAGTATTTTTCATTTATTCGGTCTCTTAATCTTATAACACGAAGTCAATATTACCTTCTTCGTTATCCGACATCCGCTCACTGGAAAGCGTATGCGTTCCACCTAGTGTTGGAGCCTATCCATGTCTACCTACTTGTGATCGGTACTTGAGAACCTTTCGATCTCAAAGACCGACGGATGAACAGGCAATATGCTTTATCCTGAGTAAGAAAAGGACCAATATTTAGCCACTTCCGCACATGCAGTGGTAGTCGTGCAATAAAGTGCACCGCCCGCCAGCCCGCTGATAAATGCGTATGCGGCAAATCAATGCGATTCACACAACCGCCACCGCCAAATTACTCAACACGTGTTTCGCCCCTCCACGGGGCATCCTCAGGAGTTATGTTACACCGATTAGTGCCAAACACAGAGACTCTGTGCGGTAGTGGCTAAATATTGGTCCTTTTCTTACTTAGAATGGACATCCGCGAGGTAACACCTGATTCCATTAAATAATATGCTCTATCTGTTCTCACTTCAGACAAGCAATTCTTCAAACTATATCGGTGGCTTTGGTTCATATGCAGATCTCTTCACTCATAAGAGATAGAGTACCTTTTATATTCAAAGATATGAACAAAATGTTTTAACTAAAATTTGTAAATACCAAAAAATATCAGTTTTCATTGAGAAAAGTTTAGCTATAAATTGCTTACATACATCTACCTTTCAATTCTTCATCACCTAATTATTACAGATACTTTTGAAAGCGTATTATTAAAAAGCTGATATGGATCAACACTCGTGGTGTTGATAGCCTGGTGATGTACGACGTCAAAATAAGATAGTCCACAAATTCGATGTCTAGAAGAGCAAGTGTTCACAAACCATGAAGGATGCAACAGAGGAAAATATATATCGCAACAAAAACAACATACGATAAAGGCAGATAAGCAATATTTTTTTAAGATGAAACATATGTATCAATTATAGTATTATACATAATGATTAGTTACATGTGTAAAAGATTCAAACCGGTGAAAATCCATTGAATTGGAAGGTCGTATATCTAAAAGCTTGGCGGCCTCGCGATTCAGTAAAATAATATGTAGCGGCGAGTGCTGAAGGTACCCGAGGAGTTCTCGAAATTCACTACCTTAAAACAGGTTTATGGCTAGCCGCCCTGTGCATCATATCGCCTTAACCCTTAACTTGGCAGATTTTTTTTTAATATTACATTAATATTTATACCACTTGACTTTGAAGACCCAAGGATGCCAACAGAAAACACTGAACAAGCGTTCGAAAATTAAGAAATTACCTAAACATTCACATACTAATGATAACTCTGCGTTCAAAATTGATGCCACTATTTTTTTTTAATTCTGGTGTATCTCTACAGATACATTATCAAGAAATGGGTTAAACCTTAAAAATCTGCAAATGATATTTAAGCATTTCGGTCCCGAAAAGAGGTGAATGTGGATCGGCAAAAACAATTAAAACTTTTAAATCTATTTACAATCACCTATATAAAGTTATCACTCTGAAATTTATTATATTAGTTTATTTTGTCTATTAAAACACAACAGGATATCATCTGGTAGAACCACAATCTAGAGGAATAGATAGTAAACAACGATTTGTTGTAACATATGTTAAGCTAAATTAATAAATTACTACGTTGTCCACTAGATGGAGCGAGCATAGCGGGACGTCATCAGTGGTGATCTTAGGAGGTGGTCTATGTACTGTGCATCTATTGGTTTTTACGGTGATGATAAGGATGATAATAAGAATGATTTATTTATTTAACAATTCTTTATTGTACATGCTAGGATATATATATAAATAGTTTCAAAATAATAAACAAAAAAGTACAATGGGCGGTCTTATCACACGAGACAATCTCTTACAGACAACCATAGTATTTAAACAAAGGGATTAATAATGGGCGATGGTGATACAACACTTGGCTTTTAAACTTCTTACCAATATTCCCGTATAAAGAACAATTAAACAAAAGTTGTACTAGCTTAAAAGTAATAATTTATGTGACTTCTATTGCTAAAGCGAAACATATATTCTAAAAGACTATTTATAAACACGTGAACACAATGATACTAGTGTAATAAATACTTCACCATTTAAACCTCCTAAATTAACGACGTGAAGAACGTATCAGTATCTCTTTACGTTTGTAAACTGATCACTTGTTGAACTAAACCTCCAAGGTTTAATTAAATACGTTACGTGATACGTCAATTGTCTTGTCTTTATGCTAGTGTTGTATTTGTATTTGGAATGTGAAGGAAATAAATTATATGCGTACCGTTAATGATGTCATGTTCTTTTTTTAATTAGATTAAAGAAAACTTAATAGATATATAAAAACTTTTTGAATAACCATATATCATTTTCAAGTACAATTATGTTTTTCATATCAAAACAAAATATTTAATCAAGAAAAGGACCAATATTTAGCCACTTCCGCACATGCAGTGGTAGTCGTGCAACAAAGTGCACCGCACGCCAGCCCGGTTTACTGATTAGTGCCAAACAAAGAACCCTGTGTTTGGCACTTATCGGTGATTATAGTATATCCTACCATATATATCTTTGAGGAAGGTTCTATGTTTAGCAGTGGAGGTCCATGGGCTGAAACGAGGAAACCACGATGACATATCACTGATTGAATTTCAACACTTTTTATATTTTAACACGATATTTTGTTGAAATCTGTCAAATTATTCATAGTTGCTAAACTTTATTGCATCTGTTACAAAAATAAATTAAAATATTTTTACAAATTTAATATTTTATTTAGAGATGAAATAACAACATGCTTTTGAAAACAACGCAACGTTTTTAAAAAACTTTTTACGTGTCTGTGACTTTTTTTATTTATATTCTTTGCTGTTATTTATCTAACTTAAAAAAACAATTCTAACTTTTCTACTTAACAAAATTTCTTCTGTTTTTTTTTCTGTTAATTGCGTTGAAGATTATGTAAGACCAAAATACTAGTGCATATTCAAACGAGCTACTAAATGTAGCCATCCAAATGTAAATTACGTGATAATCAGGGAACTTAAATAAACTTGCTTACATAAGACACTTGTGGCAACGGTAAAACCATTTTTCACTGGGGACATACTGTAATTATCTTGCATAGGGGGAGGGGGGCGGGAAGGGGGGAGGGCTTGGATGAATGCTGAAACGGCCACGTCGTCGCTCCATTTTTCAAACTCACAATAGCCTGCTTGTGTCTTTATAGAACAAAGTTTGGCTTGATGTAACCCATGTTGATTTAAATATTACAATTTTAATGTACTACACTCCCAAACGAGCTAATATTTATGTTACTTCAGTGATTCCCAAAGTGGTCTATATCGACCCCCATGGGTCTATGACAACTTGCAAGGGGTCTACGTCAGAGCAATAAAATTTGGGGGTCCATGAAATGAAAATGGGGGTCCACGATAGTGAATCTCAACACATACACTGATAGTACCTATTTACTTACATTATACTATCTTATAATATCAAAACATTTACATTATTTATAAAAGTACCTATGATGAAAAAAAGAAACAACTGGACATTAGTAGCTGAGGTGATTTAAGATTAACCCTTACAAAATTGACGCAAAATGTTGATAATTTATTATTAAAGCATCAGGTTCATCCTTCTCACTAAAATATTGACTTATTACTTATGTTATTTTATTTATGGTTTATTTTATGTTTATTTAATGTTACGTATATTTTACATAACAGATACAAAATTTTATTTTGAGTAGTTTTATTTTAAATTCTATTAATGAATGTATACATTAACATGTGTTTTTACTTTAAGTTTTTAACACTAAACTTAACTATGTTAGAAATTTACAGGAAATCAATATCAGGTAAGTAAGGAGTTTACCCAACACGGAAAAGCATGACAAGGGGTCTACGACACAAAAAAGTTTGGGGAACTCTGTGTTAGTTTATATCTAAAGTGTTTTACAAGTGATGATGTAATTGAAAAGTGAGCTATGAAGTTGATATTCTCGTAATTTACTTCTAGTCAGAAATCAAGAGATATATATATTAACAAAAAATACCCGATGAATAAAATTTATAAAATTATATCTGACATAGGACAGGCCAAAAGCGCACAGAATAGATTGCCGCTGATGCCTCTAAGTTTTGAAGAGGCCACTTCCATTTGACTATTATATATCTGTATAGGCTGTTGAACGTCTGAACTGTGACAAACGGATTAAATAAATAAAAATGATTTTGGAAATTTAATTAGAATTTTACAAAACTAGGTAACACTAAACTATTATGTCAAATTAGATTGACAGAACAAATTAACACGAAAAACTAAAAATCGACACAAATTATTAACATAAAAATTATAATAAACAATTAAAAACGTAAATAGGTTCTAAATGACCCAGTCGCCAACAGAGGCTTTAAATTAAAACGACCGATTTTTGTGAATCTCAGCGCGTATATCGGCCAGGGTGGAGAATCTGACACCTATCTTTCATCCCTCTAAATGTTAAGGCTGGTCCACCCCTAATTTTTTTTAATTTTTAGACAAAATTTTGGTTTTCATTTATTTATGATACAGCATACAAAAATACATACAATCCTAAATTTCCACTCCTTTACGATCAACCCTTATTTTTTATTTGTGAATTAAAAACTTGAATTTTTTTCGCGAAACAACGTTTGCGGGATCAGCTAGTTCTTTTTATATATTTGACAATTCAAACAGTAGCACTGTTGTAATGCAGTCCATTCTAGCATATGGTATTTAAATCATCTAATATATAAAATTTCCATGTCACAATGTTAGTTTACCGTACTCCTCTGAAACGGCTTGACCGATTTTTACCAAATTTTATATACGTATTCAGTAGATCTGAGAATCGGCTACTATCTATTTTTCATACCCCTAAATGATAAGGGAGGTCCACCCCTAAATTTTTTTTAATTTTTTAGATAATTTTTGTGGTTTTTATTTTATTATAACACAGCATACAAAAATATATACAACCATAAATTTTCACCCCTTTACGATCAACCCTTATTTTTTATTTGTTAAAAAAAACTTTAATTTTTTTGCAAAACAACGTTTGCGGGATCAGCTAGTATATATATATCTATATATATATATATATATATATATATATATATATATATATATATATATATATATAAATATACATATACCTCGCATCCATATATATATATATATATATATATATATATATATAAATATACATATACTTTCAGCGACTTTAGTTATCTTCGGTTCATCTATTGAAGGAGCTACACAGGCTGTGTGTACAGGCTGGTGGTCATCACTCGTGAACTTTCGGCCCCAACAGCCATAGCACTCTGACGAGCATTTCTTCGAGCTACGTCGATGATCTTGGTTCTTCTGCGGAACTATTCATTTCCGATTCAATCTCGCAGCAACACTTCGAGTTTAGCCCTTTCCATTTCTCTCTCGGTGACCTACAACCTTCTTATGTGACCCGTCATATGTAACCACGTCTCAGACCCGTATATTAACACCGTCAATATACATACACGCATATTATTACGCACAAAAATAACAAGTAAAAATAATACAACGTAAAAAAAAACAGGCAATTATAAACACTGGATCATCTTTTATATTCGTAAAACCTAAAGAAGTCACACCGAAGTTTCGTAGAATTAATTTCGTAAACGACCAAAACAGCGAGAAACGAATGATGAAAACATCGTATCGTGAAAAACCGCCTACCCCTCCCCTACTTGGTAAACTCCACGAACGCTCCCCCCTCATTTCAGAGGCGGGAATAATCGACGTCTTCGACGATAACATTATCCTGAAGAAAAAAATTTCGGCTGATAATAAATTTACGTCTTTATAATTTCAATGTTGACATCGGAGGGAAAAGAGGGAAAAAGGCCCGTCTACTCTCTACCCTCCCGATATCCTCCGCCTCTACGTACCAAGATCGCTTCAATATTTTCTCGTTTAAACTTGATACATACATTAACTATTTCACATATCAACAACCTAACAAACTGGCAGTAGGTAGAATACATGTAACAGATCAGATGTCCTCTGAAGCCTTGAGATTCTAGAATGGTGACCAGATACCGACTAGCGTAATGCTGGATGTATACCTACAAAGAAATTTGCAAGAACCAGGCAGATTCGAACTGAATCTATTAGAGATCTATATGTGAAGCCTATGTAACCTTTAGATGAGGTTCATTAAAATAGGACTATGATACTCTGCTTGGATAGAAGTAACTAAAAGGACAACGGGTTAGTGAGCGTTGAGAGTAAGGGCCTTCATAGATATAGAAGAGCAGCAACGAGAAATTGTCTCATATAGCTCCGGTAAAGTGAGGATGCCTGGAAGATATCTTCGAGAAATTGTCTCATATAGCTCCGGTAAAGTGAGGATGCCTGGAAGATATCTTCGAGAAATTGTCTCATATAGCTCCGGTAAAGTGAGGATGCCTGGAAGATATCTTCGAGAAATTGTCTCATATAGCTCCGGTAAAGTGAGAATGCCTGGAAGATATCATCGAGAAATTGTCTCATATAGCTCCGGTAAAGTTAGGATGCCTGAGAGATATCTTGTCTCCGGGATGTGTCTAGGCATGGAAACAAGAGCAACTGCAAGTTTCATAGGATCATCACCGAGCAGGTTTTAGCGGGTATCCCATAGAACCGTATCCTACTCCCAGATGACACAAACTTTAACGAATGCCTTTGAGATACATAGTAAAGTAGTAACTCCACTATGTATCTCTTTCTCTACTACTAGTATTCTATTCTGTCACGTATTATAATTTGTTTAGAACACGTTATAAATGTTAGTTAATTTATATTTATAACAAATTACGTTCAACTTTAACAAGGAACAGAAAACCGGGTCCGGACAGGCCCCAGTGGGACGTCACGTTTTTCATTACTCCTCGTATTTGTTACCAATCAAGCATCTAGCCGACAGGGAGATAGGAGGGGGCATTCTGTTCAACTGTTCTGAATTGTAATTAAGGGTTTTATATTCGCATTATTTTATAACTGATTTTAATGCGAAAGCTTGTGTCGCATTCATACGAATTCTAAATTCAAATTTTAAAATTTTAAAATTATTTATTCAACATATTTACGATGGTATTAGTGCATTAGATCTGGAAAGAATAAACGAAAGTAACTAATTTTTAACTATTTATGATGTGTGCTATGTTCTATATAAGTAATTTAAAGTATGACTTTAAACCAAAACGTACCTTTATGATTACTTTGAAACTAGCAATAAAATCTAAATATTATCTGTGATACTATTATAAAAGTACATTGTACAAAAAGTTTTTCAGACATAGAGCTTGTTTTTGTGTTTGCCACTAATCTGTGTAACATAACTCCTGAAGATACCCCGTGAAGGGATGAAGCACGTGTTGAGTGATTTGGCGGTGGCGGTTGTGTGATTCGCATTGTTTGCCGCATACGCATTTATCAGCGGGCTGGCGGGCGATGCACTTTGTTGCACGACTACCACTGCATGTGTGGAAGTGGCTAAATATTGGTCCTTTTCTTTTTAAGACATTTCATTTGCTAAACAGACATTAGAAATATATATACAAAATATTCTTCAAAAATGTTGCTCGATATAAAAGTGAACTTTTTAAATAGTTAAGATATTTTGTTGTTATTATATTTTCGTTTCGTTTTGAAAGTTCTTATAGAAAGAAATGATAGAAAAATTGCGAATAAAACAGTAAAAAGAATGCTATTTTCTCCGTGCAAACCACTGAGCAAATTTAAAGTGAGTTAATATCAAAAAATGTAACATAAAGCTTTACGCATGACCTGTGGAAATTCAACGGTAGAGAACATGCGATCGTCGATTCTCGGATCAATCTTATAAAATAGAATAAAAAACCATATAAGTTTGTTGCTACCCATGTTTGTGATACACAAAAATAAACCACTCATTGATATTTCCTATATGTTGAGCACCGGTAGCCCAGCTGTTGAGGACTGAGACTTGCAAACTTAGATCGCGGATTCGATTTCCATTTTACAATCTTTTATAATTCACACTTTGTATATCAATTTTATACCTCCACAGCTCATAAACAAGTTTCTAAATGATGTGTACAGTAACGTCCTCTGCGTACCAGAAATTATACCTAACAATTATACCTTCACAGCTCATAAACAAGTTTCTAGATGATGTACAGTAGCGTACCATAATACCACACGGCGATCGCTAACCCGTCTAGGGTCCGTCAAGGATAGCGATTATGGTATATCCCATCATAAAAATCTTTGGTGACGGCCTATGCCTTGCTGTGATAGGCTAATTATTAAAAATATATATACATATATATATATATATATATATATATTTATATATATATATATCCTGTAAGGGACCTCCTAATTCGTCGCTCACAAGTATTACTCCCTTTTCATGTAGGGCCAGGAAATGAGCAGTGCCTTCAAGGATATTTATGTGTGTATTTATAAATATATATGTGTGTGTGTGTGTGTTATATTACACCGGACAATTACAATCAATTAAATCAATATTTTCTTCCATAAGATTTTAATCAAAAATCTCATTAAGGTCTCTATGAAATAAAAAATAACATCATTTTAATTTTATTTATTTTATATACATTAAATTAAAATTAAATCGCTTATCTTGTGACCCCAATATATTTCCTTTAAGGCACCGCTCATTTCATAGCCCCACACGAAAAGGAAGCAATACTTGTGAGCGACAAATTAGGAGGTCTCTTACAGGACAAAATTGCTCGTTTAGAGAAAAAAATATTTTATTGAATTTCCCCACCTTTTCTTTTGCTGCTATGACATTTAATGGGGGTGACCTCATTATGATTGGGGGAACCTGATTTTACCTGCCCATTAAAACTCTGAAGTATTAATTCTAATTGTCGTACATATTTTTATAAAAAGAATCTGATATTTGACGATTGTATGGAATAATCAAATCGTAACAGGTTATATAAAACCAGAATTTAGGTTTCAGATGTAAAGGCTTTAATTAGGTTCTTTCACCTACTTCCAATAACCATCAAGATGATCACTTTGAAATCTCTTTATTTTTTTCAGCCGATGGACGTCTACTGAAAAAAATTCCTGCATGAAAAAAAAATATTTTGTAAAATACTTTTTTTTCAACTCCATGCAACACGTACATATATGTTTAATATAACATCGTTATACATGTTATTCTATATTAATAATGACTCATCATAAGCTGTCTTCCATACATTAAATAAAAATATTTTCTGTATTTTCAAATTGGAGGGTAGTTGACATAACTGTCAACTACCCTCCAATTTTTATCTCACATAAATGTCAACGAAGCGAATGTCGTCACATTCGCTTCGTTGACATTTTTCTGCAATTATAAGCGAAATAGTATCTTAAATTGAATTATTTTATTGTGATAATATTAAAGTTTATTAAAGATTTTAGCAATAGATCAAATAAAAACTATAAATATCAGACGGAACTATTTTAGTTCAAATGGGGCAGATAGATGGCGCTAGTAGTAAATTGAGTCGTGCTATTGTTTAACAGTGGTAGAAGATATTTAAATTATTAATATATAAAGAAAAGTTACTAAATTTTAATATTATTCCACAGGAAATTGAACACTGCTACTACCATGGAACGGTGAAGGACTATCCTGGCGCTTCTGCGGCGTTCCACACCTGCAATGGAGTCTCTGGTGTCATCCATATAGGCAACGAGACCTTCGTCATCCATCCATTCTATGGCGGAGATCTATCGGTCAGTCCTAATTCACTTTATTCCTTCATCTACCACTTTTAAAATGCCGACCGCTAATAATATTCTTTTGACTACATAATTATAACTTGTTACTACATAACTATATATTATTTACTGTGTATTTATTAAACATTAGGTTTTGAAATCGACATGATTTTTAAGATTTAAACACATCAACGACTTTTACTATATCATGGCGACCTGTTACTGGAATATCAAAATGGAGAGACATATAATATAACCAGATACCGTAAAAAATCTAAATATTTGTAATTACGGTAAAAGATATTTTTTGCTACCGGTGTTTATGTCTATATACAGGGTGGGATATTAAGTTATATCTAATAGATTCAAGCGTTACCTTGCGGAATTCCATCCTAAGTAAGAAAGGGCATAATATATAGCTACTTCCGCTATGCAGCAGTAGTCGTGCAATGAAGTGCACCGCCCGCCAGCCCGCTGATAAATGCGCGTGCAGCAAACAATGCGAAACAACTACCACCGTTAATTCACTCTACACGTGTTTCACCCCTCCACGGGGCATCCTCATGAGTAATGACTTACACTGACCAGTGCCAAACAGTCTATTAAATGATGTCATCTAAAGTTACAATAGTGTACATTCTAGAGTATAGACCGCAAATTCTTGCAAACTCATTTGCATTTCGCTCGCGAAATAGCAGAAATGAGCAGAATGGACGTTAGTCGTCGATATATTGGCGTAAATGCAGCTCTTAAGGTATACCCGGAGAAAAAAAATCGAGTGTCGTGAGGGCTCCAAAATCAACGTAATGTGACGTCATGGATATATATATATATATATATATATATATATATATATATATATATATTTCTGACTTCTTCTTTTCAGCTGATGGACGCCCCCTGCAAGACATATGCCTCCCCCAAATAACGCCACGGTGACCGGTTCTTCACCATTCAGCGACTTTTCGCAACCTTGACTATGTCGGCGATCCACTTAGTAGGTGATCTACCTACTCCGCGTCCACCGGCTTGTGATCTGTTTTCTGGCTAAACTCAAAAAATAAATAAAAAAAATTATTCTCACATTTTTACTAAACACAATTCAAGTTTATACTTTCAAATTGAAACTCAACAGGGCATATATTTCGTAACATTATATATATATATATATATTTCGTAACATTATAGATATTCATACGAAAGAGGTTGATGAAGAAACGAAAATTCAAATCTGTTAAACTTTCATCTAACAACCGTAAATATAATAACATTCCGTTATATTAATTCACATCGCCCGACCTGATTATGTTGTTTGAAACGAAACAATAGAATTGAAGTCGTCCGTTTGAAACGAATCAACGAGGTCGAATTCAAACGCTCGCTACAATAAGCGACTACCGATTCTGTCAGGTTTCCTTTTACAAATTCGCTGATTGATTTAATGTACGTGTACATTTATGATTGTAAATGTTGATTTGTTAAGGTAAATCAATATATGGACTGGAAATAATTAGCAATTTACATTATTCATAATCTTCCATCAGTTTACTAGAAGTTCATTTATGACTGAGTATAAATCAGAGATTTATTAATTCTGAAATTATACTATATATTTATATATACATAAAGGTAGTCCAAACACATCATTATTTCAATCGTAAGACCACAGCTGGATATAGGCCTCTTGCTCAGATTTTTAAAAAGACGAAATAGAAGCGGCATACACCAACATCTTTCAATGACTTTAACAACGTCCTGTCCACCTTTTAAATGGACGTCCCACGCTGCGCTTTCCCATCTGTGGGTACCTGAAGACCACGGGGTAGTAAGTTCTGTCATCAAATGTACTTTTTATTAAATAAAACTTTTATACTAATACCAAATTATTTAAATATTATAAGTTATAAAGGGACTAATATATGGTTACTTCCGCTATGCAGCAGTAGTCGTGCAATGAAGTGCACTGCCTGGTAAACACCGAGTGAGGTTCACTCGGTGTTTGGCACTGGTCTGTGTAAAATTACTTCTGAGGATGCCCCGTAGAGGGGTGAAACACGTGTAGAGTGAATTAACGGTGATAGTTGTATTTCACATTGTTTGCCGCACGCGTATTTATCAGCGAGCTGGCGGGCTTATATATTCGATAATCATTTAGTAGGTCATTTCGTACTTTGAAGACGTCTTATAATAGATGGCAAAAAGCTGTTGATAACGAAGGTGAATATATTGTTGATCAGAAATAAAAACTTGTAAAAAATGTAGTCGTGTAAATGTTACTTAAGAAAGCGACATTACTTTCCGGTCCTTCTAATATATATAACTCGACTGCGAAGGTCTGTCATGGTACATGCTTGCCTTGAAAAAACCTATTTATTCTTGTCTTGAAGACTTTCAAGTTATAACTGACGATGCTGGTAGGCTTTTTGTTTCCATAGTTACATATAGTGGTGTAAGGATCTTTAAAACGTATATCATCCTTATTACAGTTGATTGGGTGTCTAGTGGAGAAGTGTTTAGGGGGAAAATATGAAGGTAGAAGTGGTAAGATCTAATAGATGGGTTCAAATGACACTAATTATATAGTAAATTGCACATATAATTAAATAAAACATGATCGGCCAGGCGATCAGTCCAGACCGATCAACAGAGGAGAAATATAATTAAAACTTTCCCGGTTCACAGCGAAGCGTGTAATAACACATGTCCGGTGATGTTATCGAAACAGCCGTCTCTACCTTTTCTGTTTCCACAAATAAAGTCACGTTTTAGAAAATTAATTATGTTGATCCGATATTATCATACGCGTAATTCGTTGGGCTATAAATATAGGCACCTAAAATTCCGTTACGATAATATAAAACATTGTTCATTTTATTTTTTTTAGGGACGTTGTGATTATATGAAATAAAAATATATAGATATGAATGTGACGAGTGTCTGGTGGTAAGAAAATCCGGTGACTGTCGACGTATATATACGTCGTTACTGCTCTCTCCGACTTGACCTTTCTCCAACCAGATTTTATATATTCGTATCAATATATATCAGGTGAAATAACGATTATCAACTTTTGATATCATATTTGATGGTGTGTGCGCTTTTGCCTGTGTAGAATTTGACAAAAAGAATATTTCTATAACTAATTGGAACAAATAGACAGAACAGACAAACAATATTTAAAAAAAGATTATTTTGATATTTATATCTATATATATATAGATACATACATATATTTATACATCTATATATATATATATATATACATATATATATATATATCTAATGCTACAAACTAGGGATGTTGGAATGTTAGGGAATAGTTAAAAGGTCTTTTTGTTTTACCAACGAAGGCTGTATCTAATCGCAATATCAGGTCAAATCATAATATCGGTTATCATTTCAGTGTCAGGACGTTCACTGCTAAACATAGGCCACTCTCATGGATTTCCAATAGGACTGGAAAGAAACTGCCTGCATCCATCGTCTTTCAGCAACCTTCAGAAGGTTGCTGTTACATGGAGGTAGACCAATGACAATTAAAGCCTTTGGGAGAAGCTTATGCCTCGCAAAGAAAATCTATCAGTTTGCATGTATGAATGAATGTAAAATTTAGTATTTCATGATATTGAATTATTGTAAAAACTATGACGCCGCAAATAAAAAACAAAACTGTGTTCTATTACTCACTTTTACAAGGGATCGTTCTACAAGAAACATTTGTACCCTTCCAACATCTAGACCTCAATTAGGCCCTTATTGCAGGCTTAATCTGCCATTAATTTCCGGCAAGGCCTCTGCATCTGACTAAGCCTGTATACATACAATGCTATGCTAATATTAGATAAGACAAATCGAAATAATATATATTGAACGAAGATGAAATTGGACAGGGTATATCTAACACAAATTGTTATTAATAGTCTATGGACTTTTGTTACAAAATCTATTTTGATATTATACCAGCTGTGCCCGCGACTATGTCCGCGTGAAATAAAATAAGTTTTTTAGTCGTTTGAGAATTTTTCTAAAATAAAAGTAGCTAAGTTACTCCTTGTTATATCAACTACCTGCCGGTATAAGTCCTGTCAAAATCGGTAAAGCCATTTCAGAGATTATCCGGAACAAATAGATAAACAAAAACTTAAAAAAATGTAGTTTTCGCATATGTGCCATATATTCATATGCATGTATTATTTACATACATATGATACTTTAATTGTACATTTGCAATTTTTATGGACGGAAATTCTAGGTACGATAGTGAAGAACAACTTAAAAGAACGGAGAAATTCTGAAATTTCTAAATTTAAAAAAAGAATTATCACAAACAGAACTGATGTAAACTGAGATAGGATAAATCCGTGTTATATTGACGTGAAACAACCTGATGCAGATCATATACATGTCGCCGCTAATGCCTTAAGGTTCTATGGGAACCACGGACACGATAATCTCAGCCTTGGATGTCTACCCTCAAGACTTTATTAATTTCTGTGAAAGACGCTTTATGCTGATCGTTTTCAACTAGTCCTATTGTAAGCCTTCAAACAACTGACCTGCTGTCTGCTATCTAAGGTTCAGTCTGCACGGGTGTTGGTGATGAAAATATGAATATATAATCACCATTACTAGCATTTCAGCCCAAATATCGTGGATATCAGGAGTTGTCGTTACAAAATATCTACTCTTGGACCTTCTATGAGGACCTTATTAAACCGATATTTTTCATTAGTATTAATAGTGTCATTTCTGTAGCCTCTCGTTCAACCTCTATTAAGGAAGCAAAGGATCTTTATTCCCTTAACAATTTTTTTTGTCTTTTTGTTTTCATTACTATACTCATCTTTCGTTCTTTTCAATGTCTTTCTAATTTCTTTCATAATATCTTTCATTTCTTTCACTTTCCTTTCATATATCGTCGTTGCTCCCTTTGCCTTCCCTTTAAAGTTCTATACTTAAACTTTTTATTATTTTTATCATTTGTTTAGAAATGTATTTATTCTTAATTTTTATTTATTTCCTTACTATCTATATGCCACTTAACTTACATTTCTATTATCAGCTATTTTATCACTCTTGTTTATTAGTGTTTATTTTTATTTATTTAATTATTTTTATTGTTTATCCTATTACCTTTTTGCAGTAGTCCAGAAAGGTCTAACGACACTCATCACTACATTCTCTAGAAAGACAATCTTATCTCGACGGATTATGACATAATTTTAAATGCAACAACTCGTTAATGAAAATTAGATCGTTTTCGTTATTTAGATCGACGGACAGTGATTGTCCGCGATCTTAACGCAAATGAACTATAAAGAATGATATCTTGCAGATAATATAATTGGTATAAGCTTCCTTTATTACATTAATTCGACATGAAATTTAATGAAGACAGTTAATAATTGAGTTTGGCAAGGCATTACAAGGTGAACTTAATCAATATTGACATGTAATTAGAAATCAACTGTTTATTGTACATTATTAGTTGCCTCTAATAAACATATTCATTATCGTATACATACAGGGTGTTTGTATATAGATGTAAAAGCTTTAAAACAGTAATATCAATAGTTACAAAAGTTATTAATAACCTAATGTTGATTTAGCAAGACAAAGCGTTTTATGGTGCTGATAATTGCGTCACAGAGTCTCTGTGTTTAGCACTGATGCTCCGTAGAGGGGTGAAACACGTGTTGAGTGATTTGGCGGTGGCAGTTGTGTGATTCGCATTGTTTGCCGCATACGCATTTATCAGCGATCTGACGGGCGGTGCACTTTGTTGCACGACTATCACTGCATGTGCGGAAGTGGCTAAATATTGGTCCTTCTCTTACTTAGAATGGACTTCTGCAAGGTAACGCCTGATACCATTAAAAGAACTGTTTGAAACTTAAAGATGCTTCAAAAACATTTCTTATAATTGTAAGAACATAATCGATTCGTTGACTTTATATCGCGCCAACTGTCGATTCCCTTTGAGGGAAATCGTCGAACGAAATTCGCGACACCGATTTATATAGGCGAAGGAAACGATAAACCGAAGTTGCAATTATATGAAGATCTAGTTTTAAAATGATGCAAGTTATATTCAACATATTTTCACTTCACATTCTATTTTCAAATTAAAAATTCTTTCAATAAGATTTTTTTATGATTTTCAACAGCTTTGAAGTTATTACTGATATTATAATAATGCTTTGTTCTTTTAAAACTCTTATCAACTTTATCTAGTTTATTTTTATGGTCCCTTCTATTTGGGGCTTCTCGTACTTTCTCTTTCCTACACAGGGATAACAGTTACAATAATAATTCATTCACTAAATTTATTCTAATTTCTATTCATTCCTCTTTCGTTGATCACAATTTCGTTCAATTTCATTCTTTCTATTCCTTTCATACCTCATTTCACTTACGTAGCTTTCCCTCAACGAATAAGTACAGGTAGTACAATTTGTTTATATGGTTCATTTTTATTTCTATGCTTTATCATAGAATTTATAGATTTTAAATTTAGTTTATTTACTTCTTTCTTATTATTTTCCTAACACTACATATATCTCAGTTCTATCACATTTTTTCTAATGTATCCAATTCAACCAATTCGTTCCTATATATTTTTTATAATTATTTCTGTAATATGTATATATATAAATATGTGTGTGTGTGTGTAATATATGCGTGTGTATATGTGTTATTTGATTGTATATATATATATATATATATATATATATATATATATATATATATATATATATATATATATATATATATATATATATATATATATATATATATATTTTTTTTTTTTTTTTAATGTATACAGTTAATAGGTCACCAGGACTTTTTCTAATTTATAGAAAAACAAATATACGTAAATACACACACACACACACACATGTATATATATATATGTATGTGCGCCTTTTAGCTGCTTAAGTAACATTACTAAAACACATTCGTCTTAACAAAACATTGTTTCCTCGATTCAGAATTGGCTTAATATACTACCTGGGGAGACTTCGCTCACGTGGACACAGACAATGCGCCCTTATCACCCGGACTAAGGCCAGCCGGTCAAGACAATAGCCGGGATAAGGAGACATGATTAATTGAATTCCCGGACTGTTGTCCCTTGTGCCAGTCATCTGTATTTGATCCAATAGATTCTTTATACATCTTAAATTTAACATTGACGTTGTCATTGTAATTATCTCTCTATCAAAAATATACAGGTGATTTGTTATACATATAAAAACTTATCAGGAAAAATCTTTATAGTTTTTAAAACTTTTTTAACACTATGAAATGTATTATAACAATTAAGGCTTTCTTTTTAAATGCAACAGACTAATAATTTTTGCCAATACAAAATTTTCAGGCACAGATAATAAACAATAATTAATTTTAATTTGTATCGGTCCAAATAAAATAGTTTGTCGTAATCCTTTCAGTACATGAAAGCCTTCTGCAAGGCATAAGCCTCTTGTAAAAATATCTATAGGTCAATATACCATTATCGCCACACTTAGCAGCTAGGTTGGCGATTGCAGTGTGGTATGTGCAAGAACGCTTCTGACCATCCTCTGGAACTTGTTTATGAGTATTAGCAATCCTATATGATTACTACACAGAGTGTCAATCATATAAAACTGTATCCCCAGAATCGAACCCGAGCAATCGCAGTCTCAGTCTTGTGCCACTGGTTTACCATTGTCAATAGTGTGCCTTACATTAATGAACATCGAATACGTACATTGACAGCCTTTAAAACTTTTATACCTATAACTTATCATTCTGTATATCATATACATACAGGATGATTAATACTGTATCCCCAGAATCGAACCCGAGAAATCGCAGTCTCAGTCTTGTGCCACTGGTTTACCATTGTCAATAGTGTGTGCCTTACATTAATAAACAGCGAATACGTACATTGACAGCCTTTTAAACTTTTACACATATAACTAATCACTCTGTATATCATATATATACAGGATGATACAAAAGAAGTATTGGTTAAGTATTTAAATACGGGAGCCATATATGGAGTCCTGGTATTGCAGTTATCGTTGTTACTAAACTAATTATTGCTTTGATTCCCACTGTTGGAATCCAAGCAATCTCGACAGCGTACATACTTAAACCCACATAAGTTTATTGCAGTTTTTCTTCACCGCTCCTTAACGGTGATGGGATAACATTCAAATTTAGAAAATTTTACAATTTTTTTTTATTTTCCCATAATTCTAACGTATCAGTGAGGACTCTACAACCTCGCTAGTCAAAGACAAGCAAGTCAGACCAACGGTTCAAAATGTGCAGAACGATTGCGGAAAACGTGATAAAAATGTAAATAAAATTAGAGAAATAGGCAAGTAAATAAATAAGTAAATAAAATAACACGTTAAAAAATGTTTACCAAGAATAGATCGAAAATTTGATATAGAATAATAACAAAGAAATTGTAATAGTTAAGATATGAGGAGATGAAAGAATGGTATCGAATAAATGGAAAAATGTATATGAAAGTGAAAGAAAGAAAATAAAGGAATGAAAGATCATAGTAGGAAAAATAGAAGAGCGCGAAAAAATATTATTATCTCTGTTCTACAATAGATAGGGGGGTATGAGGGGTCCTCGTAGAAGGTGCCTTATTTAAAAAAAATCTCCAATAAATCATTTGTTTTGATCATCAAAATTACAGCCACAGAACCTCATGGACATAGGCCTACTCAAGAGATATACAAAAGTACCAATTGGATGAGGCCTGAAAGCCTGCTAATTATTTTCCAGCAATGAGTTTCTTTTAAACCTTTATAGGCCTTTATTGCCTCCATTATAATGGAAAAGGATGTAAGAGAGTGCGTCCTTAAATTATTTAGGAAAGTTGCACAATACGCAATAGACAGGAACAAAACATAGGTGGATAAAACATTGTAAAGTTATTAAAATAGATTGTAAAATAAATCCGTGATAAAATTGATGTACACGAGAAAATAATTAAACCAATTAAAACTGTGATACTGTAATAGAAATGGATAACTGAAGTGTTTGAGGATGTACAAAAGGAATGGAATGATTGAGAAAGGAAGATGGAATTGTAGAATGATAGGAGGAGGAAAAAGAGATATTGTGTACTATGGAAGACGAGAACGAAAATAAAAATTCTAGTGAAAAGAAAATTATTAAGAAATACAAAACCCTGTTCCCAATTAAATAAGGGGTGGAAGGAGAGGTCCCCAATAACGGGGGCCATAAAAAACCTTTATGGGGGAAGCATTTGACTTCTGTCTCGCCTGATTTTACAATGACTGGTCTACAATGGTACACGCTTGCCTAGAAAAAATCTTTTCACACTTGTCTTAAAGATTCCTAAGTTATAATTGTCTGGAAACAATGACGCCGATTATTTTTTCTTAGCTGTTTGCACTATAAATGTATTAACAAAACTCATAGTGTGGGTGAAGAAAGGAGATGGTGGAATTATTTGGTGAAATTCCGCTGCATGTTCTCTAAAATGTGGCATAAATTTGACCATGTTAGCGTTGCTCCAGTTGTAGACTGTCTGTATTATAGAGATACTATGAAACTGAAAATGGCGTGGTCTCAACTATAGAACCTTTCGAATCTAGTAGCCGTGTACTTTAGACGTCATATAGCTATGGTACTTTCTTTAGACCAGAGCTCCCCAAACTTTTTTGTGTCGTAGACCCCTTGCCATGTTTTTCCGTGTTGGGTAGACCCCCTACTTACCTGATATTGATTTTCTGTAAACTTCTAACTGTAGTGAAGTTTAGTTTTAAAAACTTAAAGTAAAAACACGTGATAATTTATACATTTTTTTTTAATATTTTCTTAGCACTTTCCTTTTCAAGATTCAGGAAACGAATAAACGTATTTGTCCCACATTCGTATTTATAGTGACGAATTGAACAAGTCAGTGCAAGGTAGCAAAGCAAAATGTATTGCGACCACAAAGCGAATACCAACATCCTACAACTTACACAATTTCATAAACATATATAATAAATTTTTACCTCATAGGTACTTTTATAAATAATGTAAATGTTTTGATATTAAAAGACAGTATGATGTAAATAAATAGGTACTATCAGTATATGTGTTGAGATCCACTATCGTGGACCCCCATTTTCATTTCATGGACCCCCAAATATTTTTTTGCTGATGTAGACCCTTGCAGGTTGTCATAGACCCCTAGGAGTCGATATAGACCACTTTGGGAATCACTGCTTTAGACTATGAATCTTCAAAATTCAGATCTCATATAATATAAAAAGAGATATATAGCCCGTTCAACGCACATGAATTAAATCACATTTGCAATGTGTCTAGACATGGAGTTATAGATTAGAAACAAAAATCCTATTTTAAAATCGTTTGACGTTTTGTATCACACTCGAACCCATCTCATGCTGTGCTAATTTTCTACCCGTCTATCAAAATTGTCCACTTCCGATCTCTCGCAGACGTCACTGGAACCATTCGGCCGCTGTCACAGGAGGCGAGCCGCTGTACAACTAGTGCATTTAACCGCACCGCTCCAATGTGTTGGCACCTTTATTTTCTATTTTATTACAACATTTTTTTTATTATTTATTCTCATCTATTTTATTACAGTATTCTTTTTAATTACTTTCTTCGTTTTTATGGTTTTATGATCCGCTTGCTACACTGTAATTGTTAAAAATCATAGTAAATAAATTTCTCTAAATAAGAGACCATGTGAAAATTATCATTAAAAATCTTAAAGAACTTGTATCGTTAGAAAGGAAATGAATTTAATATTATTCCCTTTAAACTGGGATCTTTAATATTGTTCTTATAACGTACAAATGTGAACACTTGGATGTATTAAAGTGGAAAAGGAAATAAGGTTTATTTTCGTTGTTTCAGCCGATAGACTCAAAGTATAGGCCTACCTCAGAGGTATCTATGGGAGGATGTACCATGAACAGTTCGCATTGTTAAGTATTGTAATAATGTATAAGAAAACTTTTTCGGTCTTACAATAAAACAATAAATCATTGGTTCGGAAACCAAAGATTTTAATACTTATTTGGGTTACATTGGTACATTTTACATTTTATTCAAACAAAATTATATCACCTGAAAACTAATATATATAAATATACATAATAAACGATAATAAGGCCGTCTTTTGGGTGAATGTTAATAAGACCGTCTTTTGGGTGGATGTTAATAAAGACACCTTTTGGGTGGATGTTAATAGGGCTGTCTTTCGGATGGATGTTAATAGGGCCACCTTTTGGGGTCGATGTTAATAAGGTCACCTTTTGGGTGGATGTTAATAAGGCCTCTTTTTGGGTGGATGTTAATAAGGCCGTCTTTTGGATGGATGTTAATAGGGCCACCTTTTGGGGTAGATGTTAATAAGGCCACCTTTTGGGTGGATGTTAATAAGGCCGTCTTTTGAGTGGATGTTAATGTGGCCACCTTTTGGGAGGATGTTAATAAGGCCACCTTTTGGGTGGATGTTAATAAGGCCACCTTTTGGGAGGATGTTAATAAGGCCACCTTTTGGGTGGATGTTAATAAGGCCGTCTTTTGGGTGGATGTTAATAAGGCCGTCTTTTGGGTGGATGCTAATAAAGACACCTTTTGGGTGGATGTTAAAAAGGCCGTCTTTTCGGTGGATGTTAATAAGGCCACCTTTTGGGTGGATGTTAATAAGGCCGTCTTTTGGGTGGATGTTAATAAGACCATCTTTTGGGTGGGTGTTAATAAGGCCGCCTTTTGGGTGGATGTTAATAAGGCCGTCTTTTGGGTAGACCTACACTGTGCTTGACGATCGGGAGTCTCTACTCCTGGAACCTTAAGGCGATCCGTTTCTCTATGCGGTCTGCCTACTTTCACTTAACTATCTAATACCATAATTTGATAATCTATAATATAACAAGTGTTCATAATTGTGTTAAATTTTCAAATTTCCGAATCGCAATATTGAATATAATTGTTTCTAACGAATTTCACTCGAGACCCTTGTAATCTTAGTGTAATCATTTGAATAGAAACTTAATGAATGGAAAACGCCAGGCCTGTGCCGCCCCATCCCTGCTCGCTACTAAATCCCTGCCTACCCCCCTTTTGTTCTTCAACAGCACAATAGGTCACAATTAATCTGACAGTTACGTAAATGTCTTGATTATCAGATAAACGCATCTACGGTGCTACGAAAGTCTACGAAGTGGATTTATTACTAATCCAATTAGTCATATTTCTTTGATATCCGACTGTGAAAACATTACTTACATTAAATAATTTATTGAGAATTTTCGATATTATATAGTGTGATTGTAAATAGATATAAAAGCTATAAAATTATACATTTTATATTACATTTTTTCTGTCAATTGATGTATGTGATATGGTCACTTACGACGGTCTTTAAAAGGCCGCTCAAAGTCACTCAGAGAGCAATGCAGAGAACTATGCTCAGAAATGAGGAGGTCCGTAGAGTGTGTTAATAATTTTTTTTCCATATTTTTAATAGATTTATTTACTTTATTAAGGCAGTAAGTAAATAAATCTATTAAAAATATGGAAAAAAAGGCAGTAAGAAAGTACAAACTTAGAAGCTGAGAAATATAACATTAGTTACAGTTGTTACCTTATAACTGTCTCACTGAGATCATATAATGATTTATAGTCAAACAATAAAAAAAAAAACAATAACATTACTAAACAGGTATCAAAGACTATGGTTTATATATTTAAATTATGGTTTAAATTGCATTGTATGTACTCAATAATTTCGAACGAAATTGTTTTTTTTAAAAGATACGAGAGAGCACGAGAATATATCGATATCACTAATATATGAATTGTGGAGGTAACACATTCTGTATAAGGGTGCACGTTTACCGATATTTGTCCAAGCCGTTGATAAAAAAAGAGAGATCTAGAACGCGTTCTTGCTGCAGGAACACCAACGTAGCTCGAAGAATTGCTCATCTGAAGTAGCACTAGGCACATCGCTCGTTGAACCTGTGGCCTTTGTAGCTGAAAGGTTCTCTGAAAGGGAACACGAGCTGATGAATGCAATGTTTGTAGACCATCACTAGATGAACCGACATCATAGCAAAAATCGCAGAAAGTCACTGAATGTGAACATCACAGGATGGTCATAGTGGCGATTTCTGAGTAAGGCTTATATCTTGCAGTGGGCGAAGAGCTGAAAATAAAGAAAAATAAATATTTAATCGAATCAGGCGTTACCTCGCGGAAGTCCATTCTAAGTAAGAGTTCTCTGTGTTTAGCACTAATCGGTGTAACATAACCCCTGAAGATGCCTCGTGGAGGGGTGAAACACGTGTTGAGTGATTTGACGGTGGCGGTTGTGTGATTCGCATTGCTTGCCTCATACGTGTTTATCAGCGGGCTGGCGGGCGGTGCATTTCATTGCACGACTACCACTGCATTTGCGGAAGTGGCTAAATATTGGTCCTTTTCTTACTTAGAAAAATAAATATTACACATTATAAATCTTACTACTACTACTGTAACTTTATAATTAACCTAAATACTATTACTTACGTTATACAGACAGCAGTACGTATTACTAAAGAACATGCGATTAACTTTAATGTCGTCACTTAAGAAGTACACGTGTACTAAACAAATGCGATGACGACGGGGCTTAGTGCGGGACTTAGCTCTCGAAACGTGTGTAGGATACGTTATTACAGTGTACGGTTTGCAAATTAAGCAATAAAATTTAGTGTAATGCTCCGAATTACCTCGACGTGTGTTTTCTTACTATCTCTACTCTTTTAAACACGATTTATAATATTTATGGATTACTTTCTCTAATACCAACGTCTGTAACGATTTTTTTATTGTTAGAAGTTTGCAAAGTGATTGTATTTTCTGATAATTAATAATTTTTTGAACTTATTAGCATTTTTTTATAAAAACCTCTTACGAAGTATTTGAAAACTTATGAAAAAAGATGAATGGAATCATTAAAAACATGATATCTAAGTTAGTCGTTCTCTCATTATAAAAAAAAAACTTATTCATATATCGAATATTATAATGACAAGAATCCTTAGCAGTGATGTCGCCTGATTATTTTGATTTCATTTAGGCTATATCTGATAAAGTGTATATGTATAAATCTGTATTGTTAAACATTATTAAAACGTGTTTTATTGTGGAGTTTCTTCCTTCTTCTTTATAACTACAACACCATGAGAAGAAGAGTAGAATTAGAAATAGGATAGGTCAAAAAATAATGATACGATTGATAATAGTTCTGTTAAAGGATCCAATGTTGAATAACGGAAATTTAACTTTTATTATCTCCTACGTTGGAAAGAGACTCCTGTTAGTTAGTTACTATTGCTCCAGCGCTGTGTTTTTACAAGCAATGCTTTGTTCACTAATATATTCATTGGTTCCACCATGGTTCGTGGTTACATAGAACCATTTTAGAAGGTAGTTGAACTTTACTATAAACGCCTGTGACTTCAAAGGCTGAATTTGTGGTAGAGAAACATGTACAACACACGAATATCGAAATATAAAAATATATGTAGTTGAAATAATTGAGTACAGTGCAAGGAGTGTACGAAAAGTGGTACAAAGCGATCCGCAATTTGTACAACTTTTGATTAATGGTCCACGTCTGCGGTGACTGGCGTTTTGCTTTCAACGCATTTTCCTATACGCGCAGTTAATTTTCGAATGCTTTCATGTTCGTTTGCTCACAAAAAGCGTACGGTTTATTACTCACCCTATATGTCAAATTATATCTCTTACAATACTTACACTTACCCACTTATGCTATTTATAAACATTTAATAGTTATTCATATGTCATATTCATGTTCTATAAATTATTGTATTAATTATACAGGTTATTATATTTAATAGAATCAGGCGTTACCTTGCGGAAGTCCATCCTGAGTAAGAAAAAGACCAATATTTAGCCACTTCCGCACATGCAGTGGTGGTCGTGCAACAAAGTGCACATCCCGCCAGTCCGCTAATAAATGCGTATGCGGCAAACAATGCGAATCACACAACTACCACCGTTAAACCACTCAACACGTGTTTCACCCCTCCACGGGGCATCTTCAGGAGTTATGTTACACCGATTAGTGCCAAACACAGAGGGACTCTCTGTTTGGTCTAGGATTGAACTAGCGATTTACGATCGCAAGTTTCAATCCGATATTATGTACCTTACATTAATTGACTGAAAATGATCTATAAATTCATATCTGTAATAATTTACTGTCCAATTTTAAAATAAAGTTTTTCTACTCAAAATTGAAGGTTTAATATTTTGAGGCATACAGAAAAAAATATATTTCTATATAATGTAACTACCACATTGATGCAAGACAAAGAGTTTAAATAAAGGTTGTTACAGAAAACATAAAAGATATAGCTTAGATTGCGACGAGTTTCTTATTCAATTTAAAAAAAAAATCTTCACATCATCTTAATCCGGGGTAAGGCCGGCTATTCACGCCCCCTCTCGCACCGCACGTGACACGGCACCACTTGACCCGTTTAATCCGCGGCGACATTTGTCGCGTCTGTAATCCCACGGTGTAATATACGCCCACTTCTTCTATGAAATTGTGGGGTGATATGAAATGGATCCATTACTTTAGCACAGAAATCCGTGTTACGATTCAACTTTTATACGCTCACCTTTTTATTACTTTATATCTGTCGCTAAATTATTTCTTACATTTATACAGGATGATTGTTTATAGGGATAAATGTTTTACAAAGACATTGACTTGTGATCACTCAGAAATATGTAACATCTAATATATAAAATTCTCGTGTCACGGTTTCGAACTTGAGCTCCTCCGAAACGGCTTGACCGATTTTTACCAAATTTTACATGCATATTCAGTATGTCTGAGAATCGGCTACTATCTATTTTCCATACCCCTAAGTGATAAGGGTGGTCCACCCCTAAATTTTATTTTTAATTTTTTAGACAATTTTAATTACAATTTTAATTTTTATTATGATACAGCATACAAAAATACATACAAACCTAAATTATCACCCCTCTACGATCAACCCTTATCTTACATTTGTTAATTAAAAACTTTATTTTTTTTGCAAAACATCGTTTGCGGGATCAGCTAGTTTTTTTATAAAATAATTTTATTATCATTAATTGGCAGCAAATATATGCACCTTTTTAAGCTATTTACACCTATAAATTATCATCCTGTATATGAACAATTGGCTACTTCACAAGTTGTGATTACGTAAATATTATTTTTGGAATTAGTGACGTCACTTGGAGGGCGGGCGGGCGGCAAAATTTACATTGAGATAGGGGACCTGTTTTCATTGTTACGCAAATCATATTATACATATGCGGTGCTCAGACATTGTGTTATATGAAGGCTGTTTATTGTATAATCATATCTGTTTGCGCAGATTCTGGATTTAATTCGCACAAATATTACGGTTCGTGTGTTGAAAAAGAAATATTCATAAACATTTTGTACGCGATTGTACTTGTATATTTTTAACTTGCATATATTTGTGAATGTAAACTTACATGGTTAATTATAAAGAATTTAAAATTAATGACTTAGCGTTCGAGTTAGTTAATTTCATAAGAAGTTGTGTGAAAAGTTAAAAAAACAGGTTGAAATCACATAACCATTTATTTTCAGCTGAAGGATGCGTTTATAATGATTTCAGTTTTCAAATAAACCTGGCTCTTCTGGCTTTTTTCTTGATATATATATATACCTATATATATATATATATATATATATATATATATATATATATATATATATGTATGTATATATATATATATATATGTCACGAGTACTTTGTAATATCAAACATCTAAATGAGTCAACAAACCAAGTTCCAAATATTTAGATCAAGTAAAAACACTTCAATGCTATTAATAATTCTAATTTTAGACTTAACCCTTAATTTGATATAGTCCGGTGTGACGGACACTTAATTAAAATAAATCCTGCCAAGTTTTTATTTCATGTTCATCGATTTCTAATCGATTAAATGTTTATTTATACCATAAACAAATAGTAAAAAAACAGTAATGATTGTGACAGTATTACATATGTCAGTTGAAACGCAAAATGTCTGCGAAAATGCAGCCACCTATTTTGCTCAAGGTATTTATAATTGTTTTTCTTATTTTTTGTGGAAAAATGAATTGAATTATAGATTTACTTATTAGATAATAAACATATCAATCATTATTTATAAAAACATAAGAACTTTATTACATTTTTATGATGTTTATTTGTAACTAAAATGTTTTGTCCGTCACAGCGGACATTGCTAATTGTATAGAAAAGTATCACTTTATTACAATGTCCGCTGCGGCGGACAACGCCAAAATGTGTGTTGATGAGTTTGGTTTTTTTTTTCTTTGCCAACAGTCTAATCGCGCAAGTAAAATTATTGCTTTAGTGCCGAATGAACATGCACCTTCCGATGCTAGCGAAATATCAGATTCGGAAACTTACCAAGCGACAATAGAAGAGGGTGAGGATGATGATTACATAGACCTGCTAATAAGGCTGTCACATTTATTAGTTCCTCTGTAGCAAGTGAGTCTATAGAAAAAACACGCCGATATTTGAAAGACGCAAAAGCCAAAATCGATGTCCAATGTCCACAGATTGTGCGCCAATACAATAGACATATGGGAAGTGTTGATCTTTCTGATATGCTCATATCACTGTACAAAACACCCTTCAAAAGCAGGAGATGGTATTTAGCGATATTTGCACCGATAATTGACATTTGTATAAATAATGCTTCGCTATTGTACCGCCAAAAGCATTCCGGCAACGTGAAATATAAAAAACCTTTGAAAGCATTTAGATATGATTTTTATGACTTATTGTGCAAGGCAAACAGATCTGCTAAAAGAAAAAACTGAATCCGTCAAAGTAAAGAAACCGCATGCAGCCCGCACTTTGAGTCCATTAAAATACGACAAAATAGGACATTTCCCTTCGACCATGGAAGAAGGACGCTGCAGGTTCTGCCAAAAGAAAACTGTCGTGTATTTGCATAAAATGCAACACAAGATTATGTTTCGTAACAGGAAAAGCCCCCAGAAATGGTTTTTTAAATTTTCATACAAAATAAACTGTATTTCGGTATCAATTAGTTCTAAAATGTTCATTTCTGTATTTTTCTTTAATAAAAAAAAACGTAAGAATAATTATGGTTTTTATTTTCCGTAATTTGGCAGTGTCCGCCTCAGCGAACATATAAATCTGACCATCAATTTCACAGTAATTGGCAAGGTCCGCTGTGACGGACACCACTTTTCCCAGCAGTGGGCTATTGTATTTTTTTTTTCATTTTTCCAGGACTTTATGACATATCTCCTGAAGGCACAAAATTACGAATTCATATATTTTGAATATTTTTATCGGTGCCAAATTAAGGGTTAAAACTAAGAAATGGAAGTTCTTAGATATTTTTCCTTTCTACAGTGTTGTACATAGTAAATTTTTAATTCTGTATCACTTATAACAGAACAAATAACAGAACTATTACTCATATGGTAACTTTTATTGTAATTTTAACTAATCTGTACTGCGGGTGTATATAAATAAATAAATATATCTTGTGGAACTTTATTATATATGCGTACATATAGTTGAACGATTTATTAACTTAGGATGAAACTTAGGCAACTAAAAGTATAAAGCCGTGCAGTTTGAAATGACAGTAGGAGATATAGCGCTTTGAAAAAATACCAACTGGGTCTTTAAGGTTCCGGTGTGATGACAACTGAGTTAAATGCACAATGAGTGGGGTTCCTGCAGACAAGGTAGACAGATACACTTAAGTAAGAAAAGGACCAATATTTAGCCACTTCCGCACATGCAGTGGTAGTCGTGCAATGAAATGCACCGCCCGCCAGCCCGCTGATAAATGCGTATGCGGCAAACAATGCGAATCACACAACCGCCACCACCAAACTACTCAACACTTGTTTCACCCCTCCACGGGGCATCTTTAGGAGTTATGTTACACCGATTAGTGCCAAACACAGAATACAGCCATTAAATACAGATACACTTGTCATTGGAGGACACTGCTTAAAGTCTATGTCCAGCTGTGAACTTGCAGCTAAAATTATAGAAAAAGTAACTTGTTTCAAATAATTTCGCTACATATTTATATTATAATTCATTATTCATTTTCATTCCAATTCTCTTTGTATGTTCAGGCTAATGCTAACATGAAACGTAATTTGATATTGAGTAAATAAATTATTTGATTTACCTATTTGGTAAACGGCAGACCGATATGTAAAACGGCAGTATAAGATTATACTTGTGTATTTAGGTATACGATATTTGTACTGACATATCTGTAAATCCTCTACAAAGTCTGACAAATACAGTTTACTTTGGAGTTAAGTTTGTTTTGTCCCTCGTGATATATCACAAATATTGTGCCATATTACACAGGATGATCCGTTATATGTAAAAGATTTCATATTTGATTCTTTATATTTAAAATCAATAGTTTATTAATAATAACTTACTGATAATATAGTTAAAGGTATGAAACGTTTTGTTAAAAATAAAATTTAAGACCTTATTCGTTTTCTGCCGATAGATGGCGGTTGTAAGGCATACGCCTATCCTAAAGATCGCGACGATGCACGTTTCTGCGCTTACCACATCCTTATGAATTCAGGCGTTATTTTGAAGAAATCCATCCTAAGTAAGAAAAGGACCAATATATAGCTACTTCCGCCAATGCAGTAGTAGTTGTGCAATAAAGTGCACTCAACGCGTGTTTCACCCCTCCACAGAGTGACTCTGTGTTTGACACTAATCGGTGTAATATTACTCCTGAAGATGCCCCGTGGAGGGGTAAAACACGTTTTGAGTGATTTAACGGTGGTAGTTGTGTAATTTGCATTGTTTACCGCATGCGCTTTTATCAGCGGGCTGGCGGGCGGTGCACTTTATTGCACGACTACCACTGCATTGGCGGAAGTGGCTACATATTGGTCCTTTTCCTGTTTACCACATCCAACTACTTTACACAACCTCAACTTTGTTGTCGGTCCATCTTATAGCCCGCTACTAAGTTCATCATCTGAAAAGGAAGAAGAATACGTATATAGCTCACTTGTCAACAAAACACCTATTATCGAACACACTGTATAAGTTAATCATTACAAAGAAATTCTATTGCAATGCCAAAAGTCTGAAAGGATAGATAATAAACAATATAATAAAATGTTTTTTCATACTATATTACCATTACGTTATCTATTATTTCTGAAACCATCGATTTGTAATATAAGTTAGTCGTTCCCCAGTCGCCTCCCAAAAAATATCGATTGGGATATATACCATAATCGCCACGCTTAATAAGCGGGTTGGCGATCGCAGTGTGGTATTATAGTACGCAGAAGGCACTGATACCCATCCTCTTGAAACTAGTTTGTGAGCAGAGAAAATCCTAAATAATTAACGCACAAAGTGTGAATCATTATTATATTGTTATAGATTATTATGTTAATAACAACTATGCATTATTTGACAAAAAATGAGCTATAGGTATATACCTTAAAAGCCTTTTAACAAGTCCCTATTACTCCTGAGGTTGCCCCGTGGAGGGGTGAAACACGTGTAGAGTGTAACGGTAGTAGTTTTGTTTCGCATTGTTTGCCGCACGCGCATTTATCAGCGCGCTGGCGGGCGGTGCACTTTATTGCACGACTACTGCTGCATAGTGGAAGTAGCTATATATTAGTCCCTTTCTTACTTAGGAAAGTAATTCCCAAATCTATTAGATATTTAAAAAAGTTATTCTGTATATGTATATATATTTTAATATTTACTAAAATGAAGTACCTTTTTACCGTATACATAAAAAATATCTCCGGAAGATTATTTCTTAAACTTTTTACGTGAAATCTTCGATGCGAATGTACCCTCATGTAATCTTAACTGATTCGATATCTAATCGGATCTTTTATCGCACGATTTCGGATTTTTCGCAATCGCTTCGCTTCGCCTCGCTCCGTGGGTCGGGCAGGTCGCTTTGGGCAGATTGCCCGCTCGCTCTTATATCAACTTCGTTATTTTTAACGACGTTTTGAATTATTTATTACTCTTGTTCCATTGTTATTGGATCATTGTTGTACTTTATTAATCTAGTTGTTTTGTTTTGCGGTATATCTATTCGATATTTTGTTTTATTGTTTTAACATCACTATACTTTATCGGTATTTTATATTATTATTTATAAAATTATATGTGTTTAAATTTTTCCCGAATTCATCGAAGATCCACGCTCTGAAATTCATATTAATTTGGTGATTGTTGACGAATTTTTTTATAATTTTTTCGTTTGTACTGTCAGTATATTATTACGTATTATTTTACTGTTACATAGTTTTTTTTTTAAATCAAATATAATTTAAATTACCAGGAGCATTTATTTAATCTGTTTATGCAGTCCACACGCTTGCCAACATTGATTGTGTATGTGTGTGTTTCTTTCCAAGAGGTTTAAAAATACGTTTACGTACCATAGGGCCTGACGGTGGTGCCCCGTATGTCGGAGTCGATCTAGGCGTCAATACCGACTAAAAACAAACCTCTTTTTACGGTATCCCTGGTCCCCACGGCATGGCCGCTAGGCATTACTTCGCGGAGGTGATTTAACCGCAGCTTTCTCTGAGAAAGTGGTTGTTCAGGCCAGCTTCCTACGTTCCTGCTCTATTTTTCGCTTTGTGTATCTGTGTGTGTGTGTAATTTTGGGACCCTATTTTTTAAGTAGACAGATGACAGATGAAGAGATAGAAGGATAGCCACTCAGTTACCAGTCCGATTTGGCCGTGTATACCACGAACATAGCCTTATTTTAACAGCCACGCATTAAAGTACAGTCTGTATTAATTGTAAAATATTGTTATTAATATATACTTTTATTTACATTGTCTTCTTTTATATATTTAGTTAAATTTAACCGTGAGAAGACTGCAGTTTTATTTATAAATATATATATATATGTATATATATATATAAATTGACGTTCAGGTGTTAAGTAATAAATAAAACAAAAAATATTTCATCTGCATCTTTTTTATTTAATGTACGAAATTTCGAACATTGATAAAGAAATATATAGGCATCGCGTGAAAGAGTTTTTAAGGGTGTCAACACACGATCGCATCGATTTAGATAAAGCGTTGTCAGGATCGCCTTGGGACACATTGGCGTTGGCTGAATTGCACGCATCCATATCTCTGAATCCATTTATTTTTTCGAACGAAAACAATTTCGTGCGAATCTATCGACGCTTATCTTTAGAATAGATAGATATATAACTAATTGCAACTCTGTTCAAATAAATTCATTTTAATTTTTCATTTATTAATATTGAAATCTATTTAAGATGATATATTGAGACTATTTACGTATATCACAAAAGTTTAAACTTGAAGGACTTAACAAAATCTGTGATAAAAATCCAAAATAAACTTTACAATATTCTTTATAAAATTTCTAATGTTTATATTTAATTAAGTACATAATTACTTAAAAATAAATAAACTTTTCTAAAACACAACGAAAGGAACTTTCTGGTCTCACGACTTTATTTAAATGAATCTCTTTCTAGCTTCCTGAAGGATTTAGGCCTAACAAGAGCCAATATCAGCTAATTTCTGTAACTAGTTTCTAAAGCAGTATTGACAGGATATTTTTTTATCTATTATAATTGAAGTACTTTATTTATTTATTTACTTTATTGGAGATAGACAGTGACAAAAGACAGTAAGAAAGTACAAACTTAGAAGCTTAGAAATATAAAATTAGTTACAGTTGTTACCTTATAACTATCTCACTGAGAACATAGTTATTTATAGTCAAACAATGAAAAAACAAATAAAAACGTTACTAAACAGGGATCAAAGACTATGGTTTATATATTTATATTATGGTTTAAATTGCATTATATGTACTCAATAATTTCAAACGAAATTGTTTTTTAAAAGATACGGCTTGACTTCTATATCTGACGGAGCGTAAGATAGCACATGTTTGCACAGAAGAAACCTTTTCACTCTTTTCTTGGAGACTCCTTAGTTATAATTGTCTGTAAACATTGACGCTGGTAGATTATTTCTCCTTGGCTGTTCGCAGTATTAATGAAAAAGAATTTCAACCGTGTACGGATGTCGTGAATCCGTGCATCATATTGTTCGATAGAAGAAAGGAGATGGAGAAATTATTTGGTGTGGTTCCAACGCATATTCTCATAAATACAGTCTATGGAATACTGATAAACTGGAAACTTGTCTCCTCTTGGCTCGTCTGTGTAATTGTAATTTAAAAACTTAGATTAGTAGAAGAGTCTATTTGGTAAAAATGGACACCAATAAGTCTCCCTAAATCTCCTACGCAGGTCAGTGCGGAACACTCGGCCTCTCTCCTTAATGAATCCGGAATTTACATGGAATCTACAAAATGATAAGAAGATACTTCACAATTTGAATATATTTTCATAGTTATACAAAACGCTACGCATTATTTTTTAATTTAATATCAGTCTAATACGTCATTTTTTTGGTTCCAAAATGGCATCAATTTTTTTTCTGTTGCTCTGTTTTTCGGGAATCTCGTTCAAATCATATTTCTCATTCTCTGTTGAAGTTGTTGCTGTTACCCTGAGGACTTTTACATCATCAGAACTGAGTTCACGGAGCGGAAGGGTCCGTGAATATAAAAAAAATAATCTAGCTCATATGAATGTTGCACAGGGTTTTTATATACATATTTTTTTCATTTTTTTTGATACTCATCTTTCGTCTCTCTCATTCTTTGCTCTAATTTCTTTCACAATAATTTTCATCACTTTCCATAATTTTGTCGTCAAATATTTGATAGTTGCGAAGTGTGATAATTTACTTTGTTTAAATGTCATGAGTTGTTTTTTACTATTTACCTAGTAATTTAACCTAAACAAAGATATGAAAAATATATAGCAAAACACTTTTCTGTTCGACTGTACAAATAGTTCCATACAAAATAATTTGAGTACATACGAAGCATCGAGTCAAAGCGAGTAAGTATGTGAGAAGGCTTTTTAAGACCTACAAAGCTAACGAAGTAGCAAAGAATCGCAAAAGTCTAATGCGAGAGGTGGAGGAGGAATGAAAAAAAATCAATTGGTTATTCAATTTAAGGCTCCCTCCATTCCAATTACGAACACCTTTGGTTGATTAAGTTCGCTTCAAAGGCTTTGATGGCAACTGTTGGTTTATTAGCGGAAAGGTCAAGGAACCTTCTAAAGTAATGTCAAAAGTCAAATGACATTTGGTAGGCATACATTGACAGTTACATACCACGTAGGAACTAAATTTAACTAAAATTACTAGTATTTCTGTTAAAGAAAACCTTCTAAATACATCCTAAAATAAAGTAATTTTTTTTAAAGTATATGTATCCAAAAATCAATGGTTTCAGAAAATTGGTTAGCGAAATTCGGATTATTACTTATTAAAATTAATTATCTTTTATAATCTGTTCCAGCAATTTTTTATTGACAGAAATTACTGGCCAGTTGCATTACAATAAAAATAAAAAAAAACTCTTATGCAACGTGTTTCAGAGTTAAGTAATATATAAGTTTTTAAAGCTTTTGTTGACAAATGAGTTGTTTCTACACCTTCTTCTACATCTTCTTCATTTGTCTACATCTATATATATATATGTACCCTTGAATGCTATAGTAAGATTTTTTACATTATGTATAATATAATGGATTGTAATATAATATAGTATTATTTAAGATTTTAAGAGAGACTAAGAAAAAAAAGATCTAACATATCTTATGGACATAATTATATATTATCTGTGCTCGCGACTTTATTCAGGAAGAATTTAACAAAAAAGTGTTTAGATTTTTTTCGTTTATTTTTTTCTGAATTAAAAGTAGCCTAAGTTACTCTTTATTATATTAGCTACCTGCCAGTATAAGTCCCGTCGGAATCGGTCCAGACATTTCAGAGATAAATCGTAACAAACAGACAGACTTTTTAAAGGTTATTTTAGTATATTTATCGTACATATATTTATATGAATGTAATAAAAAGCGTTTATTTGAATATTACAAACACACTACAATTTGATTTATTTGTATGCGAATACTCAACTCTAGAAGTATTTGTTAAATTTTTGAAGACGCAATTTAACAACATATATGCCGGTCTCGCGCCGGCGCGAGACATGGAGTGTATCTTCCGACCAACTTATATGATATGTACGGCGTCTGCATTGCATGTATCATGCTAACATTCTGGTATTAAAGTTGACAGCTTTTCAATGAGTTTATTTTCATTTTATTACACATTAAACACTGTGTATATTTCTAAAAAAAAAAACAATTTACGGGAATATCTAAGGCATTTAAGCCAGTTTTGAATTATTTATACATTGCGCTTATAAAACAAGTTGTATATAGTTTATGAGTTTGACAACACCTGGTTCACCCGCAATATACCATTAGGGATAGTCTGATGAAATAAGATAGCTGTTACCTCGCGTGCGTAGCGAAGTTCCGACAAAGTTATAATTGCTTCGCGGTACGTCTGATCGTGTACGACAGGTGTCCAACTAACGTCTAATGGTTGGAACGCACGCTAACACTGCTTCCGATGATATATCGTTAAGGGAACACCTAAATTAATTTCGCAAAGTTTAAATTGAAATTTTAACATCGCTTGAATCGACTCTACGGTTAACTGTGTCAAGAAATTGTGACACTGTGTTGATTTATCACATTTAATTATTATTTAACTTGTGGCGGTTTCTATGGTTACTCATGTAAGCTGTTTGTACCCTGTAGGTGAGAAAAGGACCAATATTTAGCCACTTCCGCACATGCAGTGGTAGTTGTGCAACAAAGTGCACCGCCCGCCAGCCCGCTGATAAATGCGTATACAGCAAACCATGCGAATTACACAACTGCCACTGTTAAACCACTAAACATGTGTTTCACCCCTCCACGGGGCATCTTCAGGAGTTATGTTACACCAATTATTGCCAAACACAGAGTGAGTCATTATCGGGCTGGCGGGCGGTGCACTTTGTTGCACGACTAACAGTGCATGTGAGGAAGTGGCTAAATATTGGTCCTTTTCTTACTTAAGATGGACTTCCGCAAGGTAACGCCTGATTCCATTAAATACCCTGTAGGTGCTTTTAATGGCCCGCGTTTTTGGGGACCTCGTGTGCTTCTACTGTTTTGTGTACACAGGGACTACTTTAACAAATTTTTTTTTCGTCACAGTATTTACGGTCTTTTTTTCTTCTCGATGTGTCTCTATCTTTCATTCATCACCACACTTTCGTCGTCTTTCCAATTGAATACTACAGGTTTACATTTTACTCTGCTTTGTTATACTAAGTTGATTTTAATAAAATTCTTAATAAATTGAGAGGATCCGTAGTATCTACTCCACCTCAAGAATCCATCGGCAATCTTTTCTGCTCGCCGTGAGTTTTCCAAATTATTTCAGAAGTTATACAGGATGATCCATGAACGTTGAAGTTTCGTGTGTATTTCGAAAAAGGGCGTCGAAATTCTGTTTAATTTCGAAAACATTCGATACAGCCGAACCTTTACAACGCAAGGGAAAAAGCCCACGTGGGAGGAGGAATCTCATCGGCGGGCAATTGCTACGTTTCGGGCATTAAATAAATTGGTTCCGAAACAAAATGGCAGACGGCAGGGACAGGGTGAGCCTGCACTTTGTATAATGAAGTCGTGTCTGTAAAGCTGGCTCGAACCGGTTCGGACCGGTTTAAGCGGGCTCGAACCGGATATATCCGGTATGCGTGGCTGGCGCCGAATGTATTAAATGGTGATTTATCAACTTGCAATCCAATGAAATGCTGTGAGAGGTTTAATTCTACTTTATTTGTCTAACTATGATTTTGCTAATTTACGATTTGTAAAATTTTTATCGAATGGGATCGGATCGGAGCGTGAAGGTAGCGTACCTAGAAAAACCGAGGGGTCGAAGACCAGTGGGTAGACACAGGTATCGCTGGATCGATCGCGTTGAGGCAGACTTGCGCGAATTGAATGTCAACCAATGACAGACGATGGCGCAAGATATAGGAAAGTGGAAGTCTCTCGCTTCGGAGGCCAAGACCCACTTTGGGTCACTGAGCCAGCGGAGTAAGTAAAATTTTCATCATTTATATGTTCCTAGTTCCTAGAAGAAACTGAAAACCGTTTAACATTTCATTATTTACAAAACATAACACACAAGGACACTTGCCATCAATACGTCAGATAAACAATATAGAACCAAGCACCGTACCTGGTTCTTTTTCCATGCAACGCTATGGAACCCTGTGGTTAATTTATAAAATGCTGAGAAGTTACATTACAATTTGAGTTAATGGGGAAAATGTATTTTTACAACGGACCGCTAAAGATTTTGGTTGGACCGATTTTAATTGAAAGCCTTAAAAAGGTCGCATTTCCTCCAGAACTTTGAGAACCCCGCGGCAATGTATTCTGCGTGCTATGTGGCCTTTCATTTGTTACTTCAAAAGGTTATATATTAATACGTTTAACGTGATATATAATAAAAATAGATACACATTCCGAAGAGGTGTAAGTTGTACAGTTTTAATTAAAACACGAAGTAAAGAAGACAGCCGCCAAGAAAAACACGAGTCTCGGTTTACCTAACGCGTGGAATGTTTACCGAAACCCTAATCGAATAGGGTAGGGAGCTTCCCTTTAATTCGAATGGGAAATTAGATTTGAATCCGAGACGGTCGGGTTGGTTCGTGCCACACACTACTTAGATTTCTGACATGCGTCTAATACATGTTTGATTGGTTTTAACAAATTCTTTTGATGGTATTACATTTTAAATGTAATATAAGATATAAATATTTTAAGTTAAGTAATTAAAAGTAATCGAAACGTGGTCACTTATGACGTGACTCACAAAAAGGCTCAAGGTTACTCAGAGGGCAATGAAAGGGCTGTTCATGGAAATGAAAAGTGCCTTGGAAGAACCATAATCATCAACGTAGACCGAATAATTACTTGTTCAGACAAGACCTTAAGGACTTTATAAAAAGGCTCAAGGTTACCCAGCGGGCAATGAAAGGGCTACTCTTGGAAATGAAGAGTTCCTCGGAAGAACCATGATCATCAACGTAGATCGAATAATTACTTGTTCAGAGAAGACCTTAATGGCTTTCTCCATCCATCTTAAGTAAGAAAAGGATATATATTTAGCCACTTCCGCACATGCAGTAGTAGTCGCAACAAAGTGCACCGCCCACCAGCCCGCTGACAAATGCGTATGCGGAAAACAATGCGAATCACACAACTGCCACCACCAAATCACTCAACACCTGTTTTACCCCTCCACGGGGCATCTTCAGGAGTTATGTTACACCGATTAGTGCCAAACACAGAATTGGAGGTCTATAGGAGGAGCCAATTTTCAGTAGTGGATATATTTTGAGAAAACGCACTACTGTAAGGTTTATCCATAGCCTCAATAAAAGTTCTAGACGTTTTATACTACTTTATAACCTGATTGTATGGCTGTCGAAGGCTGTGTTCTTGATCAGTTAAAGGATGTTCCATAGAGTAATATGAAGTAAGAAAACTTCGGCTTGGAACGTCACTTACAACGCGCTTAATTTAAACTCAAGTACACCTGGCGGGGTCGATTTGATCGGTAGATATTGTCTGGCTAATATACTATTACATATCACGAGTTATAGAACCCTCTAAACAATAAACACGGAATCCTACCTTGAAGTAATTTATCAATATTTGTGTACGGTTCTCGGAAAATCTAACCGAGTACTATCTCGAACTTACTAGAACCTTATCCGTAGTATAAACAGGTGTACTCCCCATGTCGACAGTTCAGTGTTATTTTTCGAGTTATAAGATTAAGATCTACGATCAGCGATACAAAGTGCCTAATTGGCAAGTTATTTAGACAGTGATTTTTTAAGCGATTTAGAAACGTAGTTTGGACTAAGCGAAAGTATACTTTGTGTTAAAGTAGGGTGACCATCTGATTTCTGAATAAAGGACTCGTTGTGAACCAGTGGTGTTTCATTTCGAATCAGAACCTACTGTACGTAACAATACCACCACTTAGCATTAGCACTATGAGAAGTATCAGAATGTTGTAAAAGGTTTAAAGAAGTGAATGTATAGCATTTGTCAAATAAAGTGAGCACTCTGAATTATGTTATTTTTTTTACGGATTTCGATATTAATTTTAATATGAAGTAATATGAATTTTGAAAGCGTGTGAAAGGATGGTAATAATATCAATATAGCATATATAAATTAAAAATTTATTAGAGTTGCGTGCGCTACGCGAAGCGCTGCGATCAGGCGACATGACTTCAACTTGCAACTTGCAACCTTGTGTCTTTGGCCACTTGACGAAAAAAAACTATCAACCCCATCATTATACATATATTATTATAATATCATTACGTTTATACTTATAAAACCTATGAATTTTTATTGGGCATCTATATATGTGTGTGTATATATATAATCACCATATATAGACTCTTGTTCTTCCGTACCGTCGCATCTCGTTTTACGTTTATTAAAACTACGTTCACCAAATTACAAATTATCTTCAAATTATAATTACACTTGTAACGTTAAACTCGTAATTGGTTCAAAAACCCCAGTACACGCGCTACCCTTTCATTAATGACTTTATAATTCGCCGAGCAGTACAACTAAGCAAAACATTCGCTAGTTTTAAATATAGAACACAAAAACATTTTGAACGCAACTCACTGACGTGTTTCGGGACAAAAAACATGGTTCGTAATCCCGTTCCGTGGAAAATACTTTCAGGCAACCGAATTTTAGGGGTTCCCCGGTCAGTGTTAATTGCTAATCATAAGTTTTGGGACTTTCCGGGTATCGTTAGATGGTAAAAGGCATCTATGGACGTAATTAATTAACCACCTTATACCTAGAGTGGTCATGCATACTTTAGGGAAACAATTCAATTGAAATTTTAAAACTTTGTAAAAGTGTTTCCGTCGTCCAGTTAGCGAATAACTAATTTTAGAACGGATAAAACATATATAAATTCCTACAATAGCAAAGGCAAATTAATTTTGATGAACAATACTTACATTTAAAAACAATATGAAAATATTCTATTGTAAGGAAATTACTATAAATCGATTTAAGAATCCATAAAACAAAATTTTAATTCCCACAATGGCAAAGATAAATTAACAATAGATAAACTATGGTTACATTAAAAAAAATATATTAAAATATTCTGTTGTACATAAATTAATATAAATCGATTTAAGAATCCATAAATAAAATTTTAATTCCCACAGTGGAAAAAATAAATTAACAATAGATAAACAATGGTTACATTTAAAAAATAGTAAAATATTCTATTGTAAATAAATGGCGACAAATCGATTTTGAATCCATAGATAAAACTCTAATTTCCACAATCGCAAAGATAAATTAACAATAGATAAACAATGGTTACTTTAAAAAAAATGTTAAAATATTCTATTGTTAAGAAATGGCGACAAATCTATTTTAGAACCAATTAAAAAAATTTTAATTCCCACAATGGCAAAGATAAATTAATAATAGATATACGATGATTCCATTTTAAAACAAAATATTAAAATATTCTATTGAAAAGAAATTACTACAAATCGATTTAAGAATCCATAAATAAAATTTTAATTCCCATAATGGCAAACATAAATTAACAATAGATAAACAATGGTTATATTTAATAAAAATAATAAAATATTTTGTTGTAGAGAGATGGCAATAAATCGATTTAAGAATCCATAGATAAAAATTTCATTCCCGCATGGAGTTATAGTAAATATGATCGAAGAATCCTAATTTAGTATAAAATCAAATAAAGATTCTTAAATTGATTTATGAACGTTACGAATTATGGTGAACCTTTTAAATTAACCTTCTCCCGCGTCCCAAATTGAATCCGCAATACGACGGTCCACTTTTACAATTGAATAGATCGATTCACGAATTATAAAGATGGCGGCCGTGTATTTTGGCGCGAAAAAGTGGATACGTAATGACGCAATATTTCACACGGCCTCACCGCAAGTAGACCGGAGCTCCTACAATTTATTTAGTATTGCGACGTCGTTTTTCTGCTCCTCTATCTTTTCGAATAAATCTTGGAAGGAAAAAAAAAAACTTCGGACGATACGCTGGCAATTACTCTACCGCGGAATGGGGTAGTGTTGCCCATTGATCGGGAATGGTCCATAATGGGTGCGCGCGATCTTGGATCCCATCTCGGCTATTATAGATAGTAACTTCCACCGGAATTGCCACCATAAGGTAAAAGCACCGTAAGTGGCGTTGCGGTGTTTTTATAAATAAAAGAAATTTATGTAATGTGGTAGACATTATCTGTGAGCGTTGCGAAAAAAAAAAACTTTGGAATACTTCTCTACGGAGTTGCGTGTATGTTAAATTATGAGTACGAAATCTCTTTTATAAACCAGATGTATAACATTTTTTTTATTTATAGTTTTACTTTTCATACAGTTAGTTTCTTAACTTTCATGTATACAGGGTGATGAATTATACGTGTAATTGTATTGAAAAGGTGGCTGTACAAGTCGTTAACTGTCAACTAATGTGAATTATTTTTTTATTAATGAAAGTACATTGTAATTAAAAAAAATAATATAAACTTCCACATTTATCAGTAAAAAGTTATCGATTCTTGAACAGTTCTTAAATAAGTGATAATCTGTTCGATATTCTGATCGAATTACGCACACACACATATATATATATATATATGTGTACATATATATATATATATAATTACCGTTGAACTTTCTTGGATAAAGACTTCTTCTAGATCCTTCTAGATTTACCTATCCCAGCCGAGCTTTGTTCAGGTTATACCAGCCGTTTTAACAATGTCATCCAAGCATCATGAGTCCGTATGTAACATGAGTTCAGTCATGTGTAGAATACTGTAGCAATCTATGGGATGGATCGAAGTACCAGCTCGAAGGTTTGGACTCCAAAAACAAGCTTTATATTCTACAGACTCCATTTTGGAGAATAGAGATTGGAGTTACGTCAATAAATTCCACTATCTTCTTTCTTATTTCAAACAACAAAACGTAGATTCGCGACATCCTTACACGATTAAAATCCCTTCAAGCCTCACTAAGCGTTATAATAAAACCTTTATAGTGCGAACAGCCAAGTTAACTATAACATGAAGGACTTCAAGTCAAGAATGAATAAGTTTCTTCTAAGCAAGCATGTAGCATTGTAGACCTTGTCATCGTTTAACATCTGGCGATACAGATGTCGAAGACTTTGCGTAAATTCGAAAAAAAGGCTTTAATTTATTTTTCCACTCTTTCTATTTCTAAGGTTCATTTCAAGGTTTAAAGGAGACAAAAGCAATGTAAATTAAAAAAAAACTAATTTTAAATAAAGAAAATTTAATATAAAAATTCAATTAGTTGATGGGCGATATGAAAAAAAGGAAAATCATTTCATAATGTCGATTTTAATTTGACTCGTTTCGTAAGCCGGTGTAATAACTTTGCCAATAATGAGAAATAATTTTCACGGGATTGTAATCAAGCGGTATTTTGTGGGTAGCTGATGTTTTTCATGCGTATTCAGTCATCACGGCAATATCTCCCTTCTCCCTGTGGGTGGGATATTTATGACGAGTTAAACTTAATTTATTAAGGCTCTATTTATGAACGCTAATCCGTTGATACGGGGATGGTAAAATTTTTGTTATTCAACCCACGTCTACCTGATAGATTTTGCTTTAAGTAGATCTATTTTTTTTATAGAATTTTTGGTAGATATTTAGTATATTTACGTCTTTAATGGAATCAGGCGTTATTTTGCGGAAGTCCATCCTAAGTAAGACAAAGAGCAATATTTAGCCACTTCCGTACATGCAGTGGTAGTCGTGCATCGCTCTCTCACAAACACAAACTACACACAAACTCTGTGTTTGGCACTAATCGGTGGAACATAACTCCTGAAGATGCCCCGTGGAGGCGTAAAACACGTGTTGAATGATTTAACGGTGGCAGTTGTGTAATTCGCATTGTTTGCCGCATGCGCATTTATCAGCGGGCTGTCGGTCGGTGGACTTTATTGCACGACTACCACTGCATGTGCGGAAGTGGCTAAATATTGGTCCTTTTCTTACATAGTCACGTCTATCCGCAAAGCGATAAATAACATCGTTAAAGTCGTTCCCAAGTTATGGCGTGACAGAATCAAATAGAGATTCGTTTCTAATTTCTTTTGTTTGCACATATACTTAGTCTGGCCATAAATAAAGTTATATTAAAAAGAAAACAAATATTGCTTTTGAATTTCGAATATGACATGTTTTTATATGAATCTTCATCGTGTTTTCTAATTTTCTCGCCGATATATCGTAAAATATTTTGTGATATTAAAAAAGAACTGAAACGTGTTTGTGTACTGTACTGATAGATATAATGAAACCTTCTATAATTGTGACAGGAAAAGATCTGGGCGTCCACGTAATGTTCAAACAAAAAAGGCGATTAAAGCAGTAAGGGAAAGAATAATGTTCGAAAGCAAAAGATTTTACATCAGGACATATAATTGCACCTAGAAATATTTCGCGTATTTCAAAATATGACAGGATTTGCAGCCTTTAAGAGATGCAGTGGTCATTTTTTGACTGATAATTTAAAAAAGAATAGGGTAGTAAAAACAAAACAACTAACTAGCTGTACGCAAAGAGAGGTCACAGAGAAAGTTTGTTTGCGAATGAGATATTTTTTACAATTGATCAATATTTTAATGAACAAAATTATCGTATTTATGCTGATAGCTCTAAAGAAGCTTCCTAGATGGTCAAGAGAATGCAACTTGGGTAACATTTGACTTCAGTGATGGTTTATTGAGGCTTTAGCTATGAAAGTATAAAAGACTCATATATTTATAAAAAGACATCTAAACATTGGCACAAGTTTATTAAGATACCATTCTTTAGAAGATAGTTCAACCACTTAACATCACGTTGAATAAATAAGAATGGTCCATTCAACAAGACTCGACGCTGGATCATAAAGATTGATCCACCCAACCTTGGTTAGAAACGAAAGTGCCAGTCTTTACCAGAGCTGAAGACCGCCATCTAGACCTGATCTAAATCCACTGGATTATGATTTATGGTCAGTTTCAGAGAGTAAGGTGTGCTCTAAACTACATGATAATTTGGAGTCCCTAGAACAATCCATACGATACGGTAGTGAATAATTTTCACATAGATTGCGTTATGCTATTGATAAATGGCCTCAAGGTTTAAAAGATTATTGCGTGTAATGGAAATCACTTCGAATATGCTTTATATATATAAATCGATGAACACTAAATCTTAGGAATATTAAAAAAAAATCTTTAAAACAATATTTATGGCAAGACTAAGTATAATGTAAACTGGACTTCCATACCATAGGTATTTAGTGTCGTACCTGATGTACTTTAAAAGAAATTTCCATTTATGTATCGACTCATCACGATATTTCTCTAAAAATAAATTTAAAATGCTCAAAACTTTTTAAATGAAAGTCTTTTATCAAGTAAAATGCAGCTAAGAACAGTTTTCATAAAATTATAACCACGAGTTGAGTTGAGGTGGCTTTATTTAAAAAATGCGTAATTTCAAATTATCATGCCTATAGATATACAAATTTGGTAATTACATTTTGACATGTTAAACATTAGAATGGATATTATTAACCCAAAAAAGTGCGAGCCACGCAAATCATGCGATGGATAGATAGTTAGAATGTTAAAAGTTATTTTTTATGGTACCAGATAATCTGTTTAAAAGAATCAAAAAGCCTCCAACAACAGGTAGCATATATCGACAGAGGTCGTTCAGTTAAAACATTTTCCCAAAAGCGAGTGAGCTCGGAGGGGCAGTTTGCATTAATTCAATCCACTTCCACTTCCGGTAACCGTGTACACCGGAAATGAACTCCCAAGCCTCACTCAGCTATAGCGTGTAATATTGTTTCGTCTACTTTTGTTGTTGATTGAATTATTTTTGACATCAATTTACTTAATTATGTCATATCTTTTGTTTACTACAAACTTATTTTGAAAACAAGTGTGCAGATAAATAACAAGTTTATCTCATAATTAATTTATTCCTAACTTTACAAAGGTACTTTTAAGAGTGTTTAGGTGCAATACAAAAAAATATTTCACAAAGCACCTTAACAGTGCATCTACGAGTAAATAGCTTGATATCAGTGTTGTTAAAATCACTGACAAAATTTTAATAATTTAAAATAAATAAAGAAAGAAAATAAATATAGATAATATATAGTTTATTTTAAGTAATAAGTAATAACGGTAAGGTTTTTTTGAAAAAAGTAAGAAGCAATAACAAGATAAATGTAAAAAATAATACTAGCATAAAGAGGCTGTGATATATAAAATAATCTGCGATAATTAATGTAAAAAACCGTGATCTAGGAATGTAGATGAAAGAAGGAAGATCTACCAATGAAGAATGACAGATCATGCAAAGCGTAAACGGAATGAATGAAAGATAAGGTGAAGAATGAAAGAGAATGTAGAATAAACCCCACACAAAGCAGGGAAGAACAAGAAATAAATAAATACCTCTAGGCCTCCTCCCTCTATCATAGTTTACAGGGACTATTTTGAAAAAAATATTTTTTCTGTCTATATTTCTATTATCACTTTCATCCTATATCCGTTTCAATGTGACACATCCTCTCCTCTTTACTCATCATGTACTCTTCCATTCCTTTTCATACTTTATCTTCTTTCATACATCACCTTGCTTTTGTCTCTTTCACTCAGGAATACTATACGTTCACCCCTTTTTACTACTTTACATATATATACACACATGCATAATAGCTACCAATATGTTACACTATCAATATTGGCAAGCGTGTGGACTGTATAAACTGATTAAATAAATTAAAACACTGCTGATAATTTTAATTATAATTTTACAAAACTAAGTGACAAAATAATACGTAGCAATAAACAGACAGCACAAACGAACACGCCAAATTGCATCGCAACAAAAACTGTCAATATAAAAAATATTAAAAAAATAATAAAAATAAAAAAGATTTTAAATGATCCAGTCAGTTGCCAACAATCGCTAAAATAATATGAATTTTAAAGCTTCGAGCTTTGGCGAAAATTTGTCAATTTATTGGTATTCTGTTATTACTTTTAACTTAGAGCATCGGCAAAAATTTGTCAATTTAATGTTATTCTGTTACTACTTTTATAGTGGGAACAATCAAGAATAGAAACAATCTGCCGACGTCGCTGTTTACAGGTAGATATAACTTAGGAGGATTCAAGTAATGTAAATAGGTATCTAGACATGTACCATTTTAGACCTCGTCATCAACTTAACATCAGGTGAGAATCAAGAAGTCAAGAGGTCAAATGCTTTGCCTATAACAAATTAAAAAGTTCGGTATATTAGTACTGTCTGCAGTAATTCAAAGTTGTTTTCATAAGTGATCATTACAACTGTCCAATCATCAGCTGTTTCCTGAATAGAATAAGGCTTTTATAATTTTGTTTTGAACCTTCTGTCATAAAACCATGTAACTATTCTATTTTTCAGGTAATTTTCAATCTATAATAAAAATAAGGTTCAGTGAAAGTTTTGAAATACGGCATTTATATAAATAGTATATGTATATATTTAAATATATATGTTATGGTGTATTTATATATAATTATAGTAAGTAGAAACCATTAATATGTTTATGATATGATTTTTTTTAATCTTAATGATTATTTTCCTTTTATAATTTATGTCATTATATTATATTGTTTTATTTTCCTTACATTAATTTATCTCTACACTGCCTTAAAGATTAACTGGTTAATAATGCCTGTGGGTGTAAATTCACAACTATATATAAATAATATAAAGTGTTGAATAAATGAATAAAGAGTCAGGAGTTAATATTTAAAAAAAAAAAACATTACAGGCAGTCAAGCGAAACGCTGCAAGGTCAATTTACTTGAAATGGACTGGTTTCAATTTTAGATGTACTCGACACAAGGCTAAAAGTTCTCCTGAATTTTTCGTTAAAAATTTCAACACTGCTTGTATATGTTGTTCCACTTTTATAATATATAAATCCATTTTTGATTTTAAAGATATCATAGATGTTTTTAACTTGACCGAAGTTCAAGTGTGTCTAGAAAGAGACGGACGATATCCATAATGTATTTATTTACTCTTTTTACACAATGCGTAATGGCGGAATTAAATCATTATAGGCATTCTCTACAACAACCAAAGCTGAAGCGAAACAAATAGACTGATATACTCAGCAAACAAAATAAATATTATTAATTAAAAAAAAATTATAAAATAGATATTATTAAATTGTGATACATTATTAAACATGGTAGCTGTGATATAGTGTTAGGATAATAAATAAATAAAATAAATAAAAATGGCCCCTATAAAAGTAAGTGTAAGTAAAGCAAGTGAGGCGAGGTATGAAAAGAGTAGAAGAAATGAAATGGATTTAAATTATGACAAACAAGAGCAGAATGAATGTAAATAAAATTTAGTGAATAAATTATTATTGTAACTGCTATCCCTGTGTCGGAACGAGAAAGTACGGGAGGCCCCCAATAGTGGCGCCATAAAAAAGAGGCAGCGAGAAACAGACTAATATGAATGATTTAATGGATTCAGGCGTTACATTGCGGAAGTCCATCCTAAATAAGAAAGGACCAATATCTAGCCACCTCCGCACATGCAGTGGTTGTCGTGCATGAAACAACCACTGCATGTGCGGAGGTGGCTAGATATTGGTCCTTTCTTATTTAATATGAATGATATAGAAAAGATTGTATTATATACTATATGTTATGTATACTAAAAGATCGAGCTTTGAATTATTCGACCTATAGTTTCAGATTCCGCTAAATTTTAAGATTTTGTAAAATGTTAAAGCTGATAAATATTTTCATTTTATGTATAAACACATTAATTAACACGTATTTATAGGTACGTAATAAATAAACATGTGCAATGGGCAGTCTTATCACACGAGACAATTTCTTACAATCAACCATAGTATGAAAACAGTAGAAGTATAAATACACACACGCACGCACACGCACACACACGCGCACGCACACACGCACACACACACACGCGCACACACACACACGCGCGCGCACACACGCACACACGCACACACGCACACACACGCGCGCGCGCTCATAGGTATAATACATATTACGGTGTAATACATTTTATAAATGAAAACATCAAACATGATTTGAATCGCACTTGCCTGAGAGAGAATAAACAAACAGAAATAAAAATAAATGATTTAAAGGGTAAATAATCATAGGTCTAGTAAATATTTCTTAAACATTTTCTTAAAAATAGGTAGTGATTCGATGTCTTATATTCAGAGGTAAACCATTCCACAATCGAACGGCCAACGAAGAAGAAGGCTCCGGCATTTTTAATTTCAGATTCTCTGACGACCTCAAAGATATCTCAAGTGTATCACCAAGAAATTGAAGGAATATTATATTAATTATATATAAAGCCTTAAACCAATAAATTAAACTATTATGGCCTCTAAATAACTTAAGACTAATAAAGCAACTAAATTTAACAACACGAGGTCTTGACCTCGTGGCTGGAGAACTTTCCACAAACAATATTAATCTTACCCCAACATAATTTACACACAAACGCTTATCCACAATTAGAAACGACTTTCCCGTGCATCCGTCATAAGATCAGCTCGAAAGCCTTGTTTATTTTCTTAAATATATCTCACACCCTGTATGTTGGAAATTATTGTTGTGAAACTAAATTATGCCTTACCACAAATGTTTTGATAGCAGTTGTCTGAATGTATATTTTTAATTTAATCAGGCGTTACCTTGCGTTTATTGCACGGCTACCACTGCATGTGCGGAAGTGGCTAAATATTGGTCCTTTACATAAGAATATAAAATTTTGTAATTCATGTCCGATTCATATGCAATAAAAACAAAAAAAAATCTAAGTATTTTTTTGTTATATTACACCTGGTCGAAGTCACAGAGCACAGCTTATGTTGAATAATTTTTCTTTCTTGAATGCATTTTTATTTTGTTTTGTTTTAAAAATACAACATTTCACACTATTTCACACATCTCTCGATCAAAAGTTCGACTTCAACGTTGATACGATCATTCATTCTTTTCATTCGTTCACTTAAGTCGGTGAATAAGACTTATTAAGATGCATCGGTCCGTCAGCGCCGAATCTCCAGCGCTCATAAATCACACCTACGTAAATGTTGAACATTAGAAGAGGGTACGCATAAATATTTTTACACGGGCTTGAACTCAGGTCATTCTATATATCACTAGTGGGGACGACATACGAAAGGTTAATGTAGTTTTCGAATATTTGTACTAATATAGGCAAGCGGTAGAGATGTGAGACTTGCTATCGTACATCATGAGTTAGATTCCCAGGATACAGTTTTATTTAAGTCACAATTTATGCATTAATTATATAGGATTGCCACACCACACAAATATGTTTCCACGGGATAGACAGCAGTGTCCTCTGCATATATAACACAACACTGCAATCGCCAACCCGCCTTCTAAACGTGGCGATTATGATATATCCCCCATAGATATCTATAAAGGAATGTCTATGTCTTACAATGTCAATCCTCTAGACACCTTGGTAATAAGATATATAATTTTAAATTATTTTTTATCTAGTACATTTAAGCAGTAGTAGAACAGTGGTGGAGAAATGAGACTGGCGATCATAGGTAGCGGGTACAATTCAAGAGATACCTCCTTTATAAATCACACTATGCAACTCCAAAATATAGGAAACAGAGTCCTCTGTGTACCATAATACAAAACTGCTATCGCCTACCAAACATGGTGATTATAGTATATCACCCCATAGTTATCTTTGAAAGAGGTCCATACCTTACAGCATGGATGCACAGACCAAATACTGGTGGCCCGCCGACAGCAAAAATAATAATCTCGTACATTCGAAAAATATTGAATTCTATTCCAGAAAAAAACCAAAAAAAATATGTTCAAAAAGTGCCTATACTGGCGGCCGGCCCGCCATCAGTTCATGATTTGCCCGAGTGGCCCCTAGTCTGTGCAACCATGCCTTTTTTTTTAAATGGTCCCCGCTGTTGGGGACCTCTCGTTCCCCTATCTCGTGTGGGACAGGGACTTTTTATTTCTAGTAATTTATTAATATTTTTTATTATTATCATTCTTCTCTTTCATGTATCATCTTACCTGTCGTACTGTTTCTTTCATTCTACAATTTTCCCAGTCTTTCTCTTTCATTCCATTAGCCATACATCCATCCTCAACCACTACATTCTAGGTTTCCTTACTATTTTATTTTACAACATTACATTTATTGTTTAAATATTTAACACGTATTTTCTTTATAATTATCATATTATAATATACTGTTTATTGCACTATTTTCGGTACTACCATATTTCTTTTATTTAAGTGTTTGTTTTATTTTTACCTATTGCATTTATCACCACCACCTTCCTGCAGTAGCTGAGGAAGCATTCTCTCTCCCCTTCGTCTTGCATGATGGCCGAGATACTCCTTTCGCAACCATGTCTTACAGTCCACCAAGAGGACCTACCCAATCCGCATACACCAACTCGTGTTGACTCGAGAAATTTTCGGACCCATAATCTGTTAAAATTGTTTCGTAATTATCACGGATGCTCTCCCGCCGTTTCTCTCCCTAATTAAACGTGCACACAGTTTAATTTATATATTAATAACGCATCGCATGTATTAACAACATCGTTATTACAATAATCTCCAATTAATATCCGATATCGATATTACGTGTAATGAAATTTCACACATTCATCTCAATTATAACATCCCTCTGATCAATTTATATACAAAATCTGGCCATAAATTATTTTACAATAAAAAAAAACATGTATAATATTTGAAATTGGAACTTCTCATTTCTGTGTCCTTAACAATGCTGACAGAAGTTTTATTAGGGTCATCGGATAATGCAGAATAGAAATCGCTTTCAACCGGTCCTATTATAAATCTCTAGAGAAGGCCCACGTCCAGCTGTGGACATCTTCTAGCTGAAACAATGACGATGATATGTACTCGATATGTTTTTTTAACTAATACACAAATAAGAATTATATTTTTAAATATTAAAATGTAATGTTTTGATATAGTGCACAGTTCCCCAAACTTTTTTGTGTCGTAGACCCCTTGCCATGTTATTCCGTGTTGGGTAGACCCCCCACTTACTTGATATTGATTTCCTGTGAATTTATAACTGTAATGAAGTTTAGTGTTAAAAACTTAAAGTAAAAACACATGTTAATTTATACATTTATTAATTGAATTTAAATTAAAACTACTCAAAATAAAATTTTGTATCTGTTATGTACAATATACGTAACATATTAATAATTTTTTACTTCATAGGTACTTTTATAAATAATGTAAATGTTTTGATATTATAAGATAGTATGATGTAAGTAAATAGGTACTGTCAGTGTATGTGTTGAGATCCACTATCGTGGACCCCCATTTTCATTTCATGGACCCCTAAATTTTTTTTCGCTGACGTAGACCCCCTGCAGGTTGTCATAGACTCCTAGGGGTCAATATAGACCACTTTGGGAATCACTGATATAGTGTGTTCCATCTATTTTTTTTTCTTTTGACCATAGCTACTTCAAACAACATATGCCTATGTTTATTATACATTTAGGTACACCAGCGATATACATAAATTATAGTCTAAGTTAGTTTAAAGTTATCGTATAAATAAAAGTTCTATTATGTGTTCCTTTATAAGTGATACAGTACGAAGTTTACTTTATGCAACATTACAGACAGATCAGACTAAATAGAAAAAAACCACATCGAAAATAGAAAAGTGATCGCACGTAAGAGAAAACATGTAGCTTCCGACTTTAAACACCGAAAAAGCACTTAACTTGAAAGTGTTTATTCCGCCGCTCAATTTTCTTCAAGGCTGTGTGCTTAAAAACACTTTAAATTAAAAATCCGTTCATAGATACAGTGATTTATTAATGTGATTTCTAAAGAGTCTATTAAAGCCGTCTATTATTATATATATGTTGTATGTTAATTTTTGATATATATTTTATATACTATTCTTACAAAACGCTACCAGAGTTCTCTGGACAAAAAGATATACTCACAAATTATATACTAGTATTATCGATACGATGAAAAGTATTAAAATAATACAGGATGATCGCTTAAAAGCCTTTACGGTAAAAAGCCTCTTTTGCACTTCTTCTTTAGACTTAAACCAATGATCGATTATGAGATCTATAGTGAAAATTGTGAAGATAGATGGCGCTATGTATTCGTATCGTCTATACTAGCGCCATCTATTAGCGTCGTTCGAAGTAACTGCGTTCATATCCATACAGAGTAATTGGTTAAAAATATATAAGAAAAAATATCCTTTTTATGTTAGGGTTGGCAACACTGTAAAAATTATGAAATTTTTGGTGTTTTTTTCTAAAAAATTCTACCGTGACTAGTAATTTACTCATTAGTTTTACAAGTTAAGATATATTTTTTTTAATTTAGTCACAAACGCTTGTATAGTTCCAATGTTAGCAAAGAGAATATAGATAGATAGAGTATAAAATGATCACAGTGAAATATGATATATAAATATATTTTTTCTATTGGAATAAGACAAACTAATAACTTTCGGCTATACCAAGTATGCAGCGACAGATAATAAAAAATATTTAATTTTAATATGTAAACTGAATTTTAATAGCGCTTTGACTTTTTATTACAGCATTATTATTACATTTTTTAGTATATGTGAAACCGTTGTACATACATTAATTGACAACAAAAACATCCTGAATAGACTTTATTAAAAACATCAAAGTAACCGCTATCAGTTTTAAACCATGCTCAAGTATAGAACCAACTGCATAGCTGTGCATGCATATGAGATTAGTTTGCATCACGGTTCAGCGAACACGGCGTGCGGTTTTGCGACAACTCTATCACAGTTATGCATGCATGCGAAACGTCTGCAACTAGACATGTTTTAATATCATGCAAATGCATATTGTTTTAGTGAAAACATCTTGAAATCCTTTACAGTGATGATATTATAGAAAATTATAACAATTTTATTTTAATAGATGACACTGGTTGATAATTTATGTTGTTACTAATACTATCTATAAAATAAACATGTTCCAATAAAGAGGTAATATTTAGACATTATTATTATATTATCATACTTATATTACATATTATCACTGTAATGATTATACAAAATTGTATACACATTATTATATTTATTATTAATGTAACATATATATATATATATATATATATATATATATATATATATATATATATATATATATATTATCCAGAGCCCTTAATGCTGCGAGATATATAATAAATAATATAATGTAGAGATAATAAATTATTATAATTATGGCACGGCACACATATAATTTTTTACTATATTACATGCAACCAATATAAACGCAGGCTGTACCAAAGGTTCGACTGCAAAAATCACAAATTAATTTGTTTAAATGGAATCAGATTCGGTACAAACGGATGGCTGTGTTCCTTATTTTGTCTTTTGACATCCAAGTACTTTCTCTCCGTTCTTCTCTGAGTGATTTGTATTTTGTTATTAGTCGTCATGACAAACGCATCATTAACATACAGCAATCAAAGTTTTTTTCTTCTATATTTCGTCTTTTATCGTCAAAATTAGATCAAGTCGGTCTCTATTCAAATGATTTACACCCTACTGATCTCAATTCCATCGTCTCATTGGTATAAAAGAAACGAAAGTTTTGTTACGGAAGATCGATGTTTCGAAAAGTTTCATAGCGTTCATATCCAACTTATGAACGGAAAGTTGATTTATATTGAGATGTAGCCGAATGAACTCATGCGTCGCGGAAACTTTTGGATATCTCTTTTCTGCTCCGTCACTGGAATATCTCTTATTAAGTTTCACATTTGCATAATAAATTCTAGTCAAATCGCATCGGTTTATTGAGCAAAAAACTCAATTAAAATAACATTAGACAATACAAGTCCATATATAAACGAGTGAACTTAATGCCTAAGTCGTTCTTTACTAATTAAACATTTATTTAAAAGACCCTAGTTTTTGGGTACGTACCCTAAACAAAGAGTTATATCTTCAGGTATTTTATTTCTCACTCTCCTTATATTCTTCACAAATTCCTTCACTTACATATCATCTGCGTCTCATCGCCTTCCTTCCCTCATCTTCGCTTTTAGATTAGATAAATCTTGCTATCACAGTATTGACTATCTTGTTAACCATTAGGTAAGTAAGGAGGCATAAGTGTACTTGACACATGCACACACACGCACACACACGTACACACACGCACGCACTCACAAACATACACACATGCTCGCGCACACACACGCACATACACACATACATCTTTAGTGTGTGTGGGTGTGTCAAGTATATAAACCATCATCATGTAAGACAACCACCACTGGACGTAGACCTCCCTCATAAATTTCCTAAAGGCCCACATCGAAGCAGCCTACATCCAACATCTTTCGTAGTTATCTTTGTTAACATAACATACAGGGTGATTGGTTGAAGATGTGAAAGCTTTACATGGTTGAATTTATAGCTCATTTGCTCTCATTTAATGTATGATACACCCTATGCAAAACTCGATGGTTTTCTAGATACATCGTGTGTTACTTTAAAAGCACTTTCAAAATTCTTATTACTACATATTAAAAAACATTTGTTTCATATCTGTTCCCGTACACTTTGTACAGCTTTGCAGTCATCCTGTGATATTTTAGGAGAAATATTAATTATTTTAATATATGCATTGTTATTAGTATTGATCACTTTTTACAAAGTTATAGGACATAAGTACACAACTAAAAATTATTTACTAAAAATGTGCAATGTATTAACCATTTTAATGCTTTTACAGCTATGAACAATCACCATATATAATGATGTTTCCACGATCCATATCACTGGCCACTACAGCTACAATAATTTTATGTCAAATCATTTTTGAAATTCGAATTGTAATTCGAACGCAGATTTGAATTCGATAACAACGTTGAGGTCGCTGCTGTTGCATTAGAGTTATGTAAATTGTAAGTACTCCACATATGTGAATACACTTTTTTGATCACTCTTGACTATCATCTTCCTAGCCAGCGTGTGTCTGCATATGGTTAGCATTATAAATCTTATTCACAAATACTTATATAATAGATGTATTTAAAATTAAAAGTAAAAGAATAAAGTCGTTAAAAAAAAACAAGAGAGATATGCTAAAGTAATCAGACGTTGAAGTTTAAAACAATATCACTGTTCTAGAATGTTCTGAAGCGTTCTAGAATGTTAATGCCGTCTATTCGCGTTCACCGCACCGTCTGCTCGGAGTGGATGCAGTGTTCATTAAGAGAGTCGCGGTCTGACCCGAGAACTAAACTAATTTAGGCTAAACGCTCCAGGCACTCGTAGAATCGAATAATGCCGACCGACGCGGGCGTCTCGTTGAGAAATTGATCTGCACCTACATTTCATATAATTATAATTAAAAGTTATCCAACCTTTACAAAAACATTATTGTTAAAAACACTGGAATTACACATCATTATGCCTCTCCCAAAGAGATCTATGGGGGTATATATATCATAATCGCCACGCATATCAACCGTTTTTTTACCCTCTCCTTCCACCCCTATTTAATAGGGAACAGGGTTTTGTATTTCTTAATAAATATTTTACTTGAATTTTTATTTTTATTTTCGTTCTCGTCTTCCATAGTTCACAGTATCTTTTTTTCCTCCTTCTATCATTCTACAATTCCATCTTCCTTTTTCAATCATTCCATTCCTTTCGTACGTAAAACTTCAGTTACCTTTTTCTATTACAGTATCACAGTTTTAATAGGTTCATTTATTTTCTCGTGTACATCAATTTTATCACGGATTTATTTTACATTTCAACAACAACAACAAACTATTTCAATAACTTTACAATGTTTTATCCACCTATGTTTTTTTCCTGTCTATTGCGTGCACTTTGTTGCACGACTACTACTGCATATTCGGAAGTGGCTAGATATTGGTCTTTTTCTTCGCCTGATTCCATTAAACATTATATTTGTATTTCCGGATCGATCCTAAATCCAATGTCTATTTAAATCGGATATACAAACTTGTTAAACTTTTAATAAGATACTTGTTAATATATCTATCCATTCTAATTGAACAGCTCAAGTGGTTTGCTGTTCCGTTTCTTCTAACTACAGCTTAACTCACTTTACAGTCGCTGCGAACTGAAACACAAGGAGTTGTCGATTAATATTATTAAGTTCGCGAACAGGACATAGAATCCTGTTTAAGGATTTGCATTTGTTTTTCAACACTAATAGCATTGACTTATAGTAACTAAATTTAATTTAGTCAACTTGATATGCGCTTATAAAAATTGTTATCTTAGATTTAAAAAAACATCCTAATAAAGATGTAAGAAAGGAGACAACTAAGGATGTTTACAAAACTATTTTTAAATCAATTGTATGCTATTTACAAAATACAGGATGATTGGTTTATTTATTTACTTTATTGGAGATAGACAGTAACAAAAGACAGTAAAAAAGTGCAAACTTAGAAGCTTAGAAATATAAAATTAATTACAGTTGTTACCTTATGACTATCTCACTGAGAACATATAATGATTTATAGTCAAACAATGAAAAAACAAGTAAGAATAAAAACATTAATAAACAGGGATCAAAGACTATGGTTTATATATTTATATTATGTTTCTTTGTATATTTATATTATGGTTTAAATTGCATTGTATGTACTCAATAATTTCGAACGAAATTAATTTTTTTTTTTTTTTGGTTACGGATATAAAATCTGTAAACGAAGTTGTGTGATTGTTGAACACGTCTGCTAATAAAAATCTTGAAAGCTTTTATAGCTATTTCAAATCGCTCCGTATAAAATTATCACCGTGAAATTTTATAGTTAAAAAGAAAAACGTTTTTAAATTGAAATTCAATAGACCAATTACTTCTGGCACTATAAAGTCTGCATGGAATGATAGAAAACTATAATTAATTTTAAAATGTAGCAAATTTAAACAATTTATTTTAAATAGGTTTTACCATATATATACAGTTATCCTTTTATACTCACTCACACACACGCGCGCGCGCGCACGCACACACACGCAACACACACACAAACACACGCACGCACGCGCACACACATGCGCGCGCACGCACGCACAGACACACACACACACATACACTAATATATATATATAAATATAAATATATATATATATATATATTTAGAGATTCGCGACCTTCATCATGTCTGTCTACCTGATGGGATCCTACACACCACGTCTACCGACTTTTTATCGCCACTTAAGAACCCGTACAAACCTTCTGCCACTTCAGACGTGAAATTGTATAAGCCATGTCGGTTATTTTGCATTTTCTTCGTATCTTCTAATTTCTAATCCAGTAATGTTAGTAAAAAAAATATATTTGTGAAATTTGCAGAAAGTTAATTATATTTAACAATCTAAAGATGTCTTCAAAGTTAAAACTTTGTTCAAATGATACGGTAATCAGTGTGGAAACTTGAATTTAAATAAACTACTATCTCCGGAGCTGCCACGAGTTTCGGTTACTTTTTGCGCATTGTTAGCAATTGGACTAATTGGTATTAACTAGTCCGGTTCAACTTTAACTTGTTATTGAAACGCTAGTACGTCTAGCTGTGAATCAGTACAACTTGGAGTTAGATTTAAACTTTTAATTATACTAGACCTTTATTTAACTGTCTTTTGGTAACTGAATATCTTAAACCTTGACGGTAGCCTGGTAAAACAGAACGTTGTAAAAAAGTAACTTACTTACTTACTCCGCTGGCTCAGTGACCCAAAGTGGGTCTTGGCCTCCGAAGCGAGAGACTTCCACTTTCCTCTATCTTGCCTTTCCTTTCCTTTATTTTAACATTGTTTATTACAAAACATTTTTTTGGTTGACATTTAATTCGCACAAGTCTGCCTCAACGCGATCGATCCAGCGACACCTGGGTCTACCCACTGGTCTTCGACCAAATAAAATCTAATATATAAAATTCTCGTGTCATGGTGTTCGAACTTGAACTCCTCCAAAACGGCTTAACCGATTTTTACCAAATTTTACATGCGTATTCAGTATGTCTGAGAATCGGCTACTATCTATTTTCCATATCCCTAAGTGATAAGAGTGGTCCACCCCTAAATTTTATTTTTAACTTTTTAGACAATTTTTTTTGGTTTTTATTTTATTATGATACAGCATACAAAAATACATATAAACCTAAATTTTCACCCCTCTACGATCAACCCTTATCTTACATTTGTTAATAAAAAACTTTAATTTTTTTTTGCAAAACAACGTTTGCGGGATCAGCTAGTAAATATATAAAAAAGTAACATTAAAAATAAATTCTAGATAATTTTTCACTATAATAATGAGTACATTCAATCGTATTCCTGTAAGAAATATAAACACTATTATCCTATTAAAAGATAAAGAAAAAAAGTCACTCGGGCGTGAATTCACTCTCGCGGACGGCAAAGGTTTTAATGCTCAGGCGTGAATTAAAGCCTGCGGACGAAGGAGAGTTAACCAAGGCGTCTTACCTAATAAATAAGTTTTTGCATATTTAGAATTATTTCTGCAAGCATCGGACGTAACATATCCATCTAAAAAGCAAACAGACGATCTAGCTAGGGCTTGAATGTGCTAGATGGATGGAGGGCGAAAGCCTGGGTATAAGAGTGGATGTTTCACGTTAAAATGATGATGTTAATAAAAAAAATCTTTTGTAATAGAATATACACTGTCTTATAGCTAATTGTGATAATTTGCTTCGTGTAATAAAACAGACCATTGTACTCTTTCGTTACTATGACGCAACTATTTATATATTTTGCATCTTGTACAATGTAGAACAGTATTTGCCAGTGTGGTATTTACGCCCCACAGGGAAGTAACTTAAAAGTGGACTCGATACGAGTTTAACAATTTTGCTTTAATGTAATATATATATATATATATATATGTGTGTGTGTGTGTGTGTGTGTGTGTGTGTGTGTGTGTGTGTGTGTGTCTCATAGGGGCTTAAGTGGGATATGACACAAAAAGGTTGAAAATATCGATATAGAGCATGAAATTAAAATTTTAAAATCCTGTCTCAATGACTGTATAATTTATAAATTAATTCCCTTCTTGTTTGTTTTCATAAATTTTTCTTTTACACATCGAGCGCCATAGAAGTCGGAAAAGTTTAACCTTAGAAACCATCTTTTATGCGTGAGATATAAAATATCGACGGATGCCGAATTTTGATTGTCATAAACAAAATGAACGAGCTAGATACACGAATCCGAGTGGGCGGCACAAGTTAAACAGCTATCAAATGATTTAAACGTAACTGCAAAATCATAAAATCTTCCATTAATTCGTATCTTAGAAAATAAATTTTTCCAAAAAAAGGATTCGAAAACATTCTTCGTTTATTTATATCATTTGCTAAATACTGTACATTGGGGTTGATTTATTTCTCGTAAACTAGATGCTGAAAATGAAAAGTTCGTAACTTAAGTCGTAACTTTGGAAAGGGCCTGGGACCAATGATCGATGACCAATTTCCCTAAAGGCTCTAACGGCCTTACCTCGGTTCCTTATAGGTAGATTACGAGGCAGAAAACTTTTAAAAATCGAACATCGCAAGAATATAAAGGTTATCGTTCGACGTGTTCTTTTTTCAATAATTCAAATTCGAAAACGAATGAACTGTTATATATATATATATATATATATATATATATATATATATACGTATATAAGTGTATATATATATACGTATATATATACACATATATATGTATATATATGTTATATACATATGTATGTATGTCTATGTATGTTTATGTTCGTTTGTTTGTAAATATGTATTTCTTGTACACGTAAACTACCCATTATTAGTAGTTTTACCTTTTCCATACTATGGTTGTCTGTAAGAGATTGCCTTGTGTGATAAGACCGCCCATTGTAATTTTTTATATATTATTTTAAAACTTATTAAATGTATCATAACGTGTACAATAAAGAAAATTAAATTAAATAAATATATATTTATACATATATACATGTAAACATATATGTATGTGTGTATGTATGTATATATATATAAAAATATAAATATATATATATATATGTATATATATATATATGTATATATATATACATGATGTTAATTTTAAAATCTTGTTAAAGTAATCAAATAAATAACAAGAAGAAATGAACTCGTTACAAATATTAAGACTATATAAAGTAAATCAATAATTAATATTTCACATTTTACTCTAACTCCGAAAGAGTTGAAGGCTTATAAATGAAAAGAAAATTCAATATAGTCAATATATATAAACCGGTAACAGATTTCTCTTATTCGCAATCGAAGTTATTTAGCTTCGTTAATTAGATGAATTCGTTTATTTAAAAGGAGTTTAAGTATTATACACATTTTTATAAAGGCCCCTTCTAGTGGGGGCCGTTTGCACTTCTATATTTTTTGGAAGGACAGGGTTGTTTCATTTCAATTAATAATTTTTACACATTACATTTATTTGCGCACTTTTCGTGCGTTCTTATAATCTTTCGTACTTCATCTTTCGTTCCACATTTCTTCCGCCTTTCTCTTTCATTCGATATCATTCATTACTCAGTTCCACATTACTCTATTTTATTTTAAACATTTGTTCTATACACATTTAATCTTTATTTTGCTATATTTGCTATTTTATTTCTCAATTACTCTTATTTTTTACTTTTATTTCTACTGATTGATTTTACTGCATTTTTCCTGCAAAGTTTGAGGAATATTTGTCTTTAATGGAATCAGGCGTTACCTTGCGGGGAAGTCCATCCTAAGTAAGAAAAGGACTAATATTTAGACACTTCCGCACATGCAGTGGTAGTCGTGCAACAAAGTGCACCGCCCGCCAGCCCGCTGATAAATGCGTATGCGGCAAACAATGCGAATTACACAACTTAGAATATTTGTCTCTTTTCGTCTTTCTTTATTAGCGAGGCAACTCCTCCCAGATCTTTATGCCTAACCGGCATTCGGAGTCGATCCGGAGTCCTCTGAATGCGGGACAGTGGGCTACCAGGTGGACCACGGTCTGGTCCACGCCTGGTTCATGGAAGCACGGGGGGTCCTCCATGAGCTTAAACAGGTGAAGATACTCGGAGAACCCCCTTTGCGCCGTGAAGAGCTGGAACAAAACCTTGTCCTCCTCGATACTGCGGAGCACGCGATAGGCTGATACGGCATCCAGGATTTAATACAACACAGATTATAAATCTGTTATTATATTGTTTTTGTGAATGATGTCCAAAGAAAAATCCGTCTAATTATAGTTCTAATATTAGAGACTAGTTTGGAAAATTCGTATGTTCCTTTAATTCTTTTTTTCTTTATTTTAATTTCTTTAATCCCATTAATGAGCTCAATCAGCATTTACTTCTTTTAGAATTATTTTAAATTCTTCTAATATGATATGAATACATATTATATATAGAGATACTACCTGATCCCGCAAACGTTGTTTAGCAAAAAAATTAAAGTTTTTAATTAACAAATAAAAATAAGGGTTGATCGTAGAGGAGTAAAAAATTAGGGTTGTATGTATTTTTGTATGCTGTATCATAAAAAAATAAAAACCAAAAAAAATTTGCCTAAAATATAAAAAAAAATTTAGGGGTGGACAACCCTTATCACTTAGGGGTATGGAAAATAGATAGTAGCCGATTCTCAGGCCTACTGAATACGCATATAAAATTTGGTAAAAATCGGTCAAGCCGTTTCGGAAGAGTACGGTAACTAACATTGTGACATGGAAATATATTTACGTAGCCGTACGTATAGATATAATGGAAAATATAGATATGAACAAAGAAGCATAATGTCCAAAAATCCTATATATTTCCTGAATAATTAAAATCAACGCGAGCACAAAAATGGCGCACCCAAAAAAAAAAAAAAACTAATTCCCGCAAGTACACGCCGCTAATTTTTTAATACCGAAATTCGGCTGCTGATATACGACCTCGTTATCACAGCACCGCGGCCGCAATATTTTCTGGTGTATTTACGCGCTTGTATTCAGTCGTCACCTTGGGAGAACTTTCCGAATAAATCTCGATGAAAATAAAATTACCATATCCACTTTGTTCGTTGTTAGAGTTTAAAGTGATTCTGAAATCACAAGAGTACTTATCTTGATTATGTATTACATATCAAATACAATACCCGGCGATAAATATTGCACATCGAGTTATGGAAAGAGACAATCGGCTAGTTTCGGCTTAGTAGAACACTATCTCTGTTCCATACTACCTATGTGACTGTTTGACAGTTGTATTTCGTACGACAGAGATAACGCTCTACGTAGCCGAAATTTGCCGATTATCTCTTTCTAAAGGTCGATATGGAATATTTATCGCCGGGTATTGTGTATAATTGCGATATTATTAGCATTATTATTTTAATGCTACTATATATATATATATATATATATATATATATGTGTGTGTGTGTGTGTGTGTGTGTGTGTTTATATATATATATATATATATATATAATAGTAAGAGACCTGTCTACGCTTCTTCTACCAGCTGGTGTCGTTGCTCAAGAACCTTTCGGCTTCAACTGCTATCTTTTGCACCAGCGATATGCCTAATTTATTTTTTCAGATTTATGACAACGCGATCTCCTGTACACACTCATAACTGAAACTTTAAGAACTTTATGAATCACATATTAAAGGTAAAACAAATTACCATCATATGTATATATAACAGGATTTAACTTTTTTTTTCGACTGTATAAGTGCCAGTATCAAAACTACCACAATAATTGCTTCGCAGCTCTATTTGAAGAGAAATGCTTCTCTTTTTTTCTCCATTCACCTCATTCACATCGAACGAGCGGAAACGGTTCGTCGAATCAAGGCTTTATTTGGAGGCACGAAAATATTTAGTTCGCATCGTTCCTGTTGTTTTGGCATGTTCATTGTTTTTTTTTTTCGGCCATTGTCAATAGAAACGAGGCACAATGCCGGATAACTTTTGACCTACTAAATGATCAATTAACAGGTGGTATAAATACACGAATTTTTTTTTACAATTCACAGCCGTATTTAAAATAAGAATGAAAATGAATAACCCTAATAATAATACGGCTTTGTAATTAAAACTTTAGCGTTATATTTTTTAGCGGTTCGTTTTTAAATGCTAATTTTTTTTTCGTTGTACCTGTGCGAAATTAATTTTTTTTTGCGGTTACATTTAAAAATGTTTGCTTTTAAAAAAAACTTTTACATTATAAATATTTCTGTAAATTTTAAATTTTAATTTTTATAAACGTTCTTCTTCTTGCTTTGTGTCTGAGGATGGTGCCTTTTTGGAAGGTTTATCGCGTAGTATGTTACGTCATATTTGCCAGACTTCGGCTGTGTTGCTTCAGACATTATGACAACGAGCGTGGTTCAACGGGTACATAGGGCTATATACATATATACAATTACCAAAAAAATGCAATTAATGTAATAAAAAGCTTACATAAAGGTAATCGTCAAACCTTTTAGTAATCCCTAATTATTTCTTACGGTTTTGAGTGATTTACTTAGTGAGACTTTTTTATGCGATCTTTATTCATCACATAAAATGTTTTATTAAACGATTTTATTTAGTTCGACCCGTACGGAATTTATTTGCTTGGGTCAAAATTAGAAATTGAAATTTAAACACCTTCCCGTTGTCAGATTGATCTGAAATTTGGTACACACATTTAATTTAGATGACAAAACAATATAATAAAATCGATAACATTATAAATTTAAGATGGCCGCCGATACAAAATGGCGGATTACACACTTTTCCTTAACCCCCTCAATATGGGTATCAAATGAAAGGGCTACACTAGTAAAACACGATGATTATGTAAAAATTTAAAATTCAAGATGGACGCCGTTCCAATATGGCGGACTAGGTACATATTTTTCCACAACCACCACAATATGGGTATCAAAAAACCGTTTAACTTAAAAGTTTTTTAAATGTATTTATTTGTGTTACATTAAAATATACACTCAAGATGTTTCTTTGCGTTATTTATGCTATTTTTTATGCGATCGCTGTACAAAAAACAGGTTTACATATTATAATAATGTTCAACAATTGCGGGATTTTATAACGCAGTTACGCTGACAGATATATTTTGATTTTTATAATCACCCCATCGTACACAGATAAAAAATAAGCATAAACGACTGACATATATCTGTTATAGATAAAACAATTACTATTATCGTAAACACCTTATATAGATCTGTCAAAAAGTGACATTTCTGTCAACTAAAATTAGAAATCTAATCAAATTTATAATGTCCGTTTGACAATCGGCAAAGGCGTCCTTCAACTTCTTCCACTCTACCCTTTTTGAGCCACTCTGTTCCAGGTCTCTATCCACTTGCTTAATTTCACCATGCCAATGTATATACGGTCTGCCTCTCTTTCTTTTGCCTTCTGTTTAAGGTATCATCTGAAAAATATTTTGCTCCATTTATCATATGCCTAACTTGTCTCCATTTCAATGTTCCTATTTTAAATGTAGCGTCCTTTGTATTTTTATGTTCAAATATAGATAACAGGATAGAATAACAACACATCATAGGGGATTTAAACCATAGGGCTAGGTTCGGTGATTTTGCAGGTAACTTTGATAAATTACGAAAGGGGTTTGCTGAAAATTGCATCGAAGCTTACCCCCTGTTCGCACGCCTGCGGTACGCTTTGGCAAGGATTCTATTGACTACGTGTAGGGTGTCCTTGTTGAAATTTTTTCTAGGACATTCCACATTTATTTTCAGAGAATATTTCATAAACAACTAAATTTACTGACTGTGGTTTGATATTTTTAATCATTATCTGTAGAACATCCACAGGCAGATATAGGCTTCATTTCAGCCTATAGATGCCCACTGCAAAGCAAAGTCCTGGCCCAAAAGATATCTCTATAGGGATATTCCATAATCGCCAAACTTTGCCAGAGATTGGCGATTGCAGTATGATGTTATGGTACGAAAAAACGCTGCGATGCATCCTTTGGAAACTTATTTGTGAATAGTTACAATCATACATAATTAATGCACAACAATGTGAGTCATATAAGTTTTTATCCAGGGAATCTAACCCGCGAATTACATTGAGTTTTTTCCTGGTTCTTCTCCACAGCACCTTGTCAAGCAAAGTAGAATGAAAAATCAAATAGATTAAAAAAAATTATAAATAATAAGTTGACGATCAATAAATCTGTTAAAAGTTCCAATGTTGAATTAACAAATTTTATCTTAAATATTTAATGGAATCATGCGTTATTTTGCGGAAGTCCATCCTAAGTAAGAAAAGGACCAATATCTAGCCACTTCCGAATATGCAGTGGTAGTCGTGCAACAAAGTGCACCGCCCGCAACACAGAGTTTTTTTTGGCACTAATCGGTGTAACATAACTCCCGAAGATGCCCCATGTAGTGGTGAAACACGTGTTGAGTGATTTAACGGTGGCAGTTGTGTAATTCGCATTATTTGCCGTATGTGCATTTATCAGCGGGCTGGAAGATGGTGTACTTTGTTGCACGACTACCACTGCATGTGCGGAAGTGGCTAAATATTGGTCCTTTTCTTAGTTAAATTTTATCTTATATATCTTTTTATATAATCGCAAATCTCAGTCTTGTACCGCTATAATATAGGACATACGCTTCCTGTATAGCTTTCGAATAGCAACTTTTAAAAGCGGCATATATTCAACAACGACTCTAGCAAAATCTACTCTGCACCTGCTGTTTCGTGGTCTCTTCTCCAGAACCTTATAACCCTGACCGCCACTTGTTCTTTGCACTCTATATTCACCTACAGCTACTTCATCATACCAATCCGAGTGGCTATTTACTTTAATTCGTCTACGGATACATAACATATATTCTCTTATTTATACTTCTAACTTTTCTATACTATGGTTGTACGAAAGATTGTCTTGTGATAAGATCTCCCATTTTACTTTTGTTATTATTATGAATCTATTTAAATTTATCCTATCGTGTGCAATAAAGAATATTGAATTAAATTAAATTCTCAAAGTATATGCCTTCTTTAATTGACATTCTTGATTGTTTATATTATTATGAAAAAGTATGTTTTATGTTTTGAATATCAAAATTTTATATTTATATTAAATATTGTTTTTACCCGTGACGATTTATTGTTTAACATTCGTAAAAATATAAAATAAACCTAATAATTTATTTATTAATAGTTTAGTCATTCTTAAAATTCTGTTAGTGAATATTAAATATCCTGCGTAGTGTAATAGACATGGTGTTCCTAATTGAAAACATGAGCGGAACGGAAATTTAAGTCAGATTCGAGCTGAGCGTCCGACGTTGAATATTTCACCTTGTGACCTTAGCAATAGCGTTTATTTTACATTAAATACAATCAGATGCCAGTAATTGGACTAATTAATTGATGGGCAAGGCTTCGTACAAAAAGTGGAGCGTCTAGTTTTCGTGTACACGCGGACCGACTACTGATGGTACATGTACAGTGTTTGAAAAGTTCTCTTTATTTATAGAAGTTTAATTCTTCCAGTCATATATAGGGTGATTGTAAATATCTAATGGATTCAGGCGTTATTTTGTGTAAGTCCATCCTAAGTAAGAAAAGGACCAATATTTAGCCACTTCACTAACACTCTGTGTTTGGCACTAATCGGTGTAACATAACTCCTGAAGATGCCCCGTGGAGGGGTGAAACACGTATTGAGTGATTAAACAGTGGTAGTTGTGTAATTCGCATTGTTTGCCGCATGTGCATTTATCAGCGGGCTGGAGGGCGATGCACTTTATTGCACGACTACTGCTGCATGCGCAGAAGTGGCTAAATATTACTCCTTTTCTTACTTAGACATAATATAGGAGAATTTAAAAAAAAAACATGTCTTACTACGGGCCTTCTCAGAAGACTCAGGTCACCCAGAGAGCAATAGATAGGGCTATGCTTGGAGATTCACAGAGAGGTTGAAAAAGAAATGACGAGATACACAGGAGAACTAATATCACCAACCTATCTCAAAGAATTTCACGTCTTAAGTGGCAGTATCCGGGGCACATCGCTAGTGCTCTAATGGCCGTTGGAACCGAGTTGTTCTCGTGTTATGACTACAATCCAGTAAACGTGGTATAGGAAAACCTCTTCTAAGTAGACCGATGAGAGAGTAAAGTTCACAGGAATTCGCTGAATACGGACAACGCAGAATCGATCATCGTGACGATCTTTGTACGAAAGCCTATGCCTGGCTGAAAATAAAAAGAAGAAAGACATATATTTCGTAATCTGAAAACAAAGCACACAGCCTCAGAAAGGAACGGGGGTATATCTTGAAATCTAAAATATATCCAAATGAATGTAAATGAACTTCAGTTCTAATTAATAAAACAAAGAGGCACGAGCTCGTTCAGTATTTCAGGTATAAAATCATATCTTACGTACAACGTAAATTGATATCAGATATTCACGACGAGTGTATATAAATATTTAATTTCTATTTTGTTTTACCTCCTTTGTCAACTGTGATGACTAAATAAAGTGTTTTTTAAAAAAAGAACGCCAAATTTTTTACGATATTTTTTTTTAATCTGTACAAAATAATTTGTTATAGACGTGTGTGTCAATAAATGTTTTATAAATGGAAAAAGAAACGTTGTAAGCCAAACTGCATCTATAATGTTTTTTTTTACATTTCTTTACACTACCATCCAAAATTTTGAAAGCGGCGAGTTAAAATCAAATTAAACAAAATTTCAACAATCTTCAATTACTTACATCAAAATGAAATTAAAAATTTAACACAAAGTAACTTAGACCTAAGAGAATGTTAATAAGTAATAGAAAACATAATCAAATTTTAGCTTCATCTAAGTGACCACCTTTTGCTTTAACGATTTCAGAACAAATTTCAGGCATTCTATTAATCAACTTCTTAAAATAATCTTTATATAACTTATATCGTTGTTTGTAGATATAAAATCTATTTATAATAAATCTAGACATATGAAACACTTAACCTTCAAACTTTCTGAAAATCGAACAACAAATAATTAAAAAAAAAAAACTAAAGAATGGTTGGTATTAGCTATAATAATTACATGACACTTAAATTCTTCATGTAATTATAGGCATATAAAGGTTGATTGGTTATATGTGAAAGCTTAAAAGCGATGTGCAGCTAATTTTTTATCAAAAATTTAAGGTTTTCACATCTATTTCCAATCATACTGTATAAAGTACCCTGATAAGTGTTAAATACATTTATTTGTCTATAAAAATGCAAAGAGCAACAATCTACAAGGACAGATGGTAAACTATAATTGGTTTAAAAATGCAGTTATTAAAATTTTGAAAATATTTTTCTTGATGAGTTGAACTCTGGAGCCTTTAAAAGAGTGAACAGGTTTCTTTTGGATGGGCGTGTACCACCTTTGTCTTCATCTACACTTTCCATCAGGAGAGATGGAAGACATACTCATATTCCATTATTAAAATAAATAATAAAAATAATATTATATCTTACTATGTTATAATTAAGTTATATATTTCAAGCTTTTGCACTCATTTTCAATCAGCCTGTGTACATATAAACATCTTTAACATGAGAATAAATCTGTTCTGACATTACATTAATCAAACGTCACTTAACCTTCTTTCCCGCGCATTTTACTTTTTTTTTTAATCGTAAGGCAAAAGCACTCACAGTTATGCCTCATTCTAAAAATTCCCGCTTCGAATTCCACTTAAATTCTTTATCGAATCAATCTCTAAAAGGAAAATTTAATTTAAGGTAAGGTACAGGTTAAATTGTTCAAAAGAGAATAGATCGATACCAATATATCATACTATTCAAAGTCACTTTCCTTCTATAAAATTGCACCATATATCTCTGCTCGGATAAGGCCAATGTTCTGCACGTAATGGCCGCGTAGAGGAAAAGCGTAAAGTGAAATCTGCTATAGATGATAAATTTTAACTTAGACATTTTTCATGCTATAAAAATTTAAGTTCAAAATCGATTAGATATATAACTTTTTTTAATCTGTAATTCGCTATACTAACAGTATTGACTTATTGTCAAACCGGTACATCAAAAATGTAACCAAATTAAAAAATCACACAAGATAATCGAAGATATACGTGATATTATCCGATATAGGCACACTGCAAGGGTCAAGGACCTCCCCCAAAAGTCGTCACGATGGCCTGTATAGCGCTGCTCATATTCAGTGACTTCACGCAAACTATGTTTCTTCAATGGTCCCGTTTTGGTAGCCTTTCGTTCAACTCCTATCATGCCTTTATTTCCATACGAGAAATATTTTTCTTACTCCTCGATGTCTTTCATTCCTTTCCATATCTCATTTACTTAGCCTTCCAGAGCTCTACAATTACCAGCATATCAAACAATTTTACATTTAAGTAAGAGAAGGACCAATATATAGCTACTTCCGTCATATTTCTAACTACTTCTTGCAGTATTACTCTGCGGTACTTGACAAAAGTAAAAAAGGTCCTCGTCTCTCATTAGAGATACGATATTACTCTCTTCTATTCTGACTCCTGCTTCTATCTCTAAATCTAGTTGGGAGTTCTCCAAACACAATTCATATGATTCTATCATTATAAATTACATTCTTGAGACTATTCGACTTCCAACCATAGAAAATCTGCTGTCATAGCCATTTTAAAGTCTAGGCTATTTTTATACTTACTATCTCTCTAATGGCGTCAACTCGTCATATTGACAATGACAAAATTTCTTTCAAACGAACCTGCGGACATCTGGCACAGTGCATTTATAACCTTCTTTGTGGATTATTGAACCAATATCGATTTGACATATTGACCATATCTAACTATAATCTTTTTTTTAAATTTTTAATTATAAATCCGTCGCACTCCATTAGAATAATAAATAAAAATAAAATATTTCTAAATGAATATATTAATTATGAATTAAATTTGAAATTAATTAATTAATTTTATTATCTGTAAATTTTGACGTTTGACAAATCCTGACATGACAACGTGACCTGTCAAACGTCAAGATAATAAATTTGCGCGCAACGTCAACTGTCAAACTTGGGAAGTTCGAAACGTATTGAAAAACTCGCAATTAAATCAGTGATTATATTTATGACTAGATTTTATATGAAACATCGTGAAATCAATAAAGTATTTCTTGATTTATGGCGTGATCAAAGGAAATAAGGATTTGTTTATATTAACATACCTCTAACATACATTAAATATGGCAATTAATGTATGGCGATGAAGCTTTTTACCTGTAAAAATCATATTTTATATAGAAAAGGATTTAAAACAGATCATTACGTAAAAAAGTTGAAATAGCACAAAAATAGATTATATAGAACAAGTGAAGAACGTAATAGCGCAAATAAAACTCAGAAATTTGTCGTTCCAAAATTAAAAAAAAACCTTAAAAATTAAGTTTTAAAAATTTTAAATAAATATCAGTTTCTAAAAGTGTACTCACATATATAAAAAGACTTCTAGGTGATATATGTTAAACATAAGGATAGGGATGTTCCTTGATTCGATATCTGTTATAAATAAACCGGTATTATAAAAAAAAGATTCCGTATCTAAATCGATGTATCTTATCAATTTGGTATATAAAGCATGATTATCCTCACAAATAGGCAGCACTTTACGATCACTTGTATTGTCACAAATTGCTTTCACTGAAAGAAGGAAGGAGGTAGTACTTTTATAATAAAATATTGTCGTGGCATGCCATCCAGGGCTGGCAAAAAGCATTCTTTATTTATTATTTATTTATTAATTTAAAATTTATCACATAAGATATAAACTGTATTCAAATCCGTCTAATTATTTTTTTTTAAATTATAATTTAAATAATAAATTAAAAGATCTTTTTAAAATTTCTTTACATATTTTAATAAAAAATTTTAATTTAAAACTATTGAATTGGAGTCTCTAATCATATGTTTTATATTGAAAATGTTTTTTTTTATCTAAATCATAATATTCTTTATTCGAATAAGCTATTGCAAGCGCTTTCGAATCAACATAAAATGTCGGTGTTGTTGACCGTACAGGAAGCTACCACCAGCTCGAAGGCAGTTCTATTAAGATCCGGCGAGGAATTCAACAGTTGCTCTTTACAAATATAGTTTTATAAAGCGTCCGCGACAATAATTACCTTGTATTAGCATCAACAACATTTAATTCCACGCATTAACACCATTATAGTATTCTTGAATACAATAATATACTTTTTACTATATTTTTTTAAACCTCACCAGGGGCAGATCTGAAATTGTTTGCGTAATTTTATTTCACATACGTATACCTTGTGCCATAAACGATTTGTTTATTTTAATTGATAGCTGAATTATTTTTAATCTGTCAAAGTATTTTGATATGACAATATCAACTAAATACTTTTTTTACCTGTCACCTTGTAAGGTTTTTAGTATTTCCTTTGTTTCTCTACGACTTAGAAACGTGGACAGTAAAGAAAAAACCTGATTGACGTTTTATAAATGTGATTCTGGTGAAGAATATTGTGGATTTTGTGGACACAGCGCTGGGATAATTTCTACATTTGTCTCACGGTAATCGGTCGCTATTAAATTTTAAAATATATTGACCATGTTACAGGAAAGAAATAGCTTTTTTGCAGCTTAATCTGTGTGCGTATTCATCGATGGAAACAATAGTCCGCAAACTAAAAATTATACGCTGTCATATCGTATTCCAGTTACAAAGATGACTTTCGAACGAAGAGAGAGTATCCCCGTGTAGGTGCATAGTGTGGTCATTGTAGTGTAGTGTTGTGCGAAGCAACGTTTGTGTAGTGTTGAGAACGACATGGGCAATATCGTTCTTGCGCTATGTTCCTGATACGAAAAGAAGATGGATGTTATAAATTCTGTACATTAACCACAATTTTAGTCGTTTTAGTCATAACATGACCACTGCTGGGGAAATGAATGTCCGATAGATTTCTAACAGGACCCCTTGAAAGCGAACTTCATCTAGAATCTTCTATAATAAGGATGTACTCGTAATACGCTGTGGTATTGATCCGTGGTTTTCACTCCAAAACCTTGTCATCTATTCTTCACTCCACGCATCCTACCATCTGCCACTTTAACCAACCTGTCATACTATATAAGTCACTTTTATTCCACATTTCTGAATCAATATAAAGACTGATATCTACTATATATACTATACTATATAAATATTACTAGTATGTCATCAAAAAAAAATTATACTTTGTTCATCTCTTGCTATAATCACAACCCTATATTCACAGAGACGGTTGGTCCAAGTGGTTCGTTCCTTTCACCCCACCTGCCGCTTATTTATGACCCAAAGGAGCTACTCACGTAAATAATGGACCTCTGTCAGGGTCCGTGCGGGCGGGAAGAATTATTCAATATACAGTCTTTATTGGCTTCGCTTACATCGGGGACACGATTTACGACTATAGTGAAACAAATTTAAATTTGTACAATTGTTTATTTAGTAATAGTTAAATTATTGATGGCAATAATACATGTATTATTGCTATCAATAATTTATACAATACAATATATTACTAATTTTTAATCTTATTATATTAGCATTGAAAGCATTTATATCATAACCAATCATTCTGTATATAGATAATATATAATTTTTAATAGCAATACAGTAAAATTTGATAAATGTCAGAAGAACCGAAGGCACCGTTGCTGGTAGGTTACTCATCTAAAGTGGCAGTATTCGGGACACTGCAGCCGAAGGCTGAGGGGGCCGAAAGGCTGCGTAGGTACACTGCCCACTGGTGGACCGACCAAGTACTCTATCTCACAGGTAGTCGCGTGATATGGGCAGTGCAAGACTGGTCATTGTGGAAATATTTAAAGTAGGCCTATTCCTTGCAGTGGGCTTTTATCATGTGACATGAATGAATGAATTATTTAATGGATGAATGGATTTCTAAATGAATGAATGAATTTATTCATTATTTCATTGATGGATGGATGGATGGCTGAATGGATGAATGAATGGATTAATTAATTAATTAATAGATGGATGGGTGGATGGGTGAATAAATGAATGAATGAAATGATGATTGAATTAATTAATGGACGGATGAATGAATGGATGAACGAATTAAATAATGAATGTATTAACTAACGGTTCGATGGATAAATAGTTGAATGAATGAATGAATGAATGAATAAAATAATAAATGGATGTATGAATTATTCAATGAAATAATTAATGGATGGATGAATTGATAATTGAATGAATGAAATAATGAATTAATTAAGTAATTATATCTTATCCATCACACCGCGGTAGTATTTAGGTGGAAAACTTTGTACATGTGTATAAAATAGTGGTAAATTCAGTGTTGCAAATGCTAAACGTAAAACAAAAGTCTTAATATCTCATGTTTTGTAAGTTCACTTATACTTTCATCATCATAACAGCCGATAGATGCTCACTACGAAGCATAGGCCCCGGCCAAAAATCACGACGATGACCGGTTCTGCGCTGCACCTAGTGGGGTGATTATTCACGTGGCGTCTACCGGCACATGGCCGTTACATCGGCAATCTTGGTTCTTCAGCAGATCTACCCATTTATGATTTGATCTGGCAGCGAGACTCCGAGCTTAGCCCTCTCCTTTGCTCTTTGGGTGATCCACCTAGACCACCGTTTCGTATCCATATGTCATCACCGGAAACACGCATTAGTCGAAACGATACAAGACTATTAAAAAGTAATAATTTATTATGAAAGAAAACAAGTTGTCTTTTTGTTAGTATATCGTAAATAAAGACGACGCAATTAGTCGATTACAAGATGTTTCTACTATACTGTTGTATTGAAAATATGTTGTATCTACAGAGATAATGTACTATAAGTAAATTTCCAATATATATCATTTTAATCGTACATTTCAAATGTAAATAACTAGAAAATTAATTAAGAAATAAACCATCGAAAATCTTTAACGTTCGTTACTAGGTAAAGTAACAATAAAGCTTACCATACACGTACCGGGGATTACCCGTTTCTCGAAAATGCAACCGAAATTCGTTAGATACGAATATGCAACAGCGTTGTTCCATTAGAGTCGTATTGGATTATGAAAGTGAGCAGAATTATTTACAATAATCGTTCTGCGATAAAACTGAATAACACGTTTTTATTTATAATTATTTATCACGTTAATATCTTCAGAAAGCTTAGATTCGTTTTAGTTAGAAATGTAAAAATTTTTACTAAGTAAGATTCATCATCTTCATCATCATATCAGTCAGCATAGACCATCCCCAAGGGTCACGATGGCAGGTACTTTTGACCCCGCTTTTGAGGTCTCTCGAACCTTATGTCATAAATGGACAGGGACAATATTTTCTCAAAAATTTATTGTTTTATTCGTCTCAATATCTTTCAGTAGTTCTTCTTTTATACTCTCCATTTTCTTTTATTCCTTGCTTTATGCATACGATGTATCGGTCATATCTTCTAGCCTGCCTATGGTGTGAAAGATAAAAAGAAAACAACGAACAGTTGCCGAGAACTGAAGAATATTATATATTTCTTTAATGAAATCTGGCGTTACCTTGCGGAAGTCCATCCTAAGTAAGAAAAGGACCAATATTTAGCCACCTCCGCACATGCAGTGGTAGTCGTGCAACAAAGTGCACCGCCTGCCAGCCCGCAATAAACAAGTAAATTATAAAGAAAATACTGTCCTTGTCCACCCATGATATGGGGAGGTAAACTGAATTTTAAGTTAATAATTACAGATTAATTTTAATAATTATATAATCTTAGATATCTCGTTTATAATTCCGTACATATTTAACGTTCTAGACCAGTGATTCCCAAAGTGGTCTATATCAACCCCTAGGGGTCTATGACAACCTGCAAGGGGTCTACGTCAGCGAAAAAAAATTTGGGAGTCCATGAAATGAAAATGGGGTCCAAGATAGTGGATCTCAACACATACACTGCTAGTATCTATTTGTTTACATCATACTATCTTATAATATAAAAACATTTACATTATTTATAAAAGAACCGTTCAAGTAAAAGAATTATTATATATGTTTATAAAATTGTGTAAGTTGTAGGATGTTGGTAATCGCTTTGTGGTCGCAATACATTGTGAACATACACTAAACTTAAATACAATTATAAATTTACAGGAAATCAATATCAGGTAAGTAGGGCGTCTACCCAACACGGAAAAACATGGCAAAGGGTCTACGACACAAAAAGTTTGGGGAACTCTGTTCTAGAACATTCTATGTTGCATACACATATGTACAGTCAAATATATAAATATTCCTCATTGATAATCTCGCTTGCCGTCTTAATGACAGATCTATATTCTCACTGGCAGAACTCTGAGACACTTGTAATTATATAATTTATCTTTGACGTGTCATAGAAACTCCTTGGAGCATGCCGACGCGAACCGTACAATTTTGGTACAGAAGGCAAGTGTCAGCGTTTTCGTTTACGTGACAACGGAACGTATTACTCACTAATTAACAGGGTGTTCTCGATATGATGTAATTAGAAATGTTACTAAATGCACGTAGATTGTATGTTGCTTGCTTTTCGGAGATACGGCCTTGGTTGTATTTTTTAAAGTGACGTGAGCTACGTGTGTCGTTGGTTGCTTTGGAATACATTTTAGCAGATTATTTGTACGCAAAAAATTGCGACATATATATATATACACATATATATATATATATTTTGTGTTCACCCGGGTCGACGTGCTCCACACTATCGAGGTGGACGTCCAGCTCTTCACGAGGCACGAGGGGTGGCTCTAGTACCTTCACCGGTTTAAACTCCAGAAGGACCTCTCGTGCTTCTGTGAACCGGGCGTGGACCAGACCGTGATCCACCTGGGTAGCCCACTGTCCCGCATTCGGAGGACTTCAGTACAATTCCGAAAGCGAGTTAAATAAAAATATAAGTCGGGATACCATCGCCTCACTAATAAAAGAAAAATCCGACAGCCCAGTGTTTCTTGATTATTGCAAAAAAAATAGTAAAATATCTAATGAATATAAAAGTAGCACATATAGTAGATAAAACAATGAGAAAAAATTGTAGAGAAATAAAACAATAACTTATTTAAACTGTGATAAATGGTAAAATAATCAAATTATAAAATGTAAAATAGAATAAAAGATAAAGTAAAATAATGTGATAAACATAACCTGTGATGTTAAGGCTTTACGTGATGTAGCATCCATCTTCACTCCGTATAAATCGTACACAGAGAGACACTTAAAGTTTTCACATATTAATTAAATTATACAGAAACTTTGAATTTTCCTCACATTGAGAATATTCACACTGTGAAATGTTAATTATTCACGTACCAAACTCACGCGACTGGCCATTGTCGGGTGCGGAACACATTAGAATTACATTAAAATAAAATCACCAACTTTCATAATTTGAATATTAAAAGTTTATCTTTTGTTCCATGTACGTTATTGCATGCACGACCTTTTTGTAATGCAATATACTCGTACACAAGACAATCTAATATATAAAGTTCTCGTGTCACGGTTTTCGAACTTGAACTCCTCCGAAACGGCTTGACCGATTTTTACCAAATTTTACATGCGTATTCAGTATATCTGAGAATCGGCTATTATCTATTTTCCATACCCCTAAATGATAAGGGTGGTCCACCCCTAAATTTTATTTTTAATTTTTTAGACAATTTTTTTGGTTTTTATTTTATTATGATACAGCATACAAAAATACATACAAACCTAAATTTTCACCCCTCTACGATCAACCCTTATCTTACATTTATTAATGAAAAACTTTAATTTTTTTTGCAAAACAACGTTTGCGGGATCAGCTAGTTGTTCATAAATACAAAAACTTTAAAACTGTTCTTATTTCAAATCGATTGTATAAACTTTTTTCTCTTATGGAATACGACTTTCTTATAACTTCTGACAGTAAAAAGTCTGCGCGGGTACAATTTCTTTATAACTTATTTATAGGTTAGGGACTTTTATTTTTTTAATATTTTTTTCACGTATATATTTATTTTTGCGCTCTTCTTCCATGCATCTTAAGATCTTTTATTCTTTCCTTATATTCAACATTTCACCTGTCTTGCCCTTTCATTCCATTTTCCCTCTTTTTCGATGCCTTTCATCCATCACCTCGTTTCTCAGTTGCATGGATACAATTATAAATGAGAAGATCCGTAGAAGAACCAAGTTCACCGACTTAACTCGAAGAATTGCCCTTCTAAAATGACAATAGGCAAGGCACATTATGCAAGATCGAGCTTCCATCTGACCGGCTGCTATTTCCTACCTTATATCAGTACTATTACTTCGGAAAACATTAACGCAGGGAGACGAAGTAGAGAAAGAGACTCCAGCAACGCTTCTGTGTAGTATCTCAAGGTCCTTTTGAAAATCGATGGAGTTGTAGCGAAATAATCACAGTTGTCAAAATGCTTTCGCTTATCTGTCAATATATCGGTCTACGCATGCGCAAAATGTAAGGACGCGCGGCGTATGATTTGTAGGCGGTTGTCAAAACCGCGTCTCACGCCGAAAAATATAATAATGGCGAACGGCGTCAAGTAACATATGTGTTGTTGTTAGTGAATATGTATTAAATCTTTAGTACTGTTATGTAATATGGATTTAAATATCATATAAATATCACTTAAATATCTAATATCAATTTCGAATCAATGTGTAATATTTACAAACGAGTGGTGAAAGTTTTATATAAAAAATATTTCATTCGTATGACAAATAATTTATTACGGCATTGGTGTGTCTGATGTTGTAGGCGGATGACCTTTAAAATAAACTGTGTCTATCTTTCATCCAAGCGTTTTAATTTTTGTGCTCCAGCTCGATAGGTGTTGTCTCTAACATTGCCTCCCTAACCTGTTAAACTTCACCACAGAGTAAGTAAGCTTCAGAAGATATTCTGCGATTGAAATAATTATAAATTACAATACGAAACGTTTATAACATGAACAAATAAATAATCTAAACACTTGTATAAAAACCGTATGTAAAAGTTTCCTTTGCCTTTCCACCAGTAAACATGGATGCGAATTTTTCGCGCCATTTCCTTCAGCAACTTATAAATAAACGTTTCAGACGCCTGCAACAATTTACTGCGAAATATAACGTGTTACAATATTTTACGTACAATAAATGACCGGAGTTACTTCACTGGACTTTCTTTGCGACCGCCAACGGCCTTAGGCTAGTTGATTTAAAGACTTTTATCGCGCAACCGAGTATTTTATTCCAGTAACGATAGTTTTCCCAAGACGGTCGACATTTTCAAGTTCCATCACGCGTTAAACTCTATTTATGTGACTTATTTATTTCATAATGCTGTATATATGTTACGTTTGAATATATTTCGGTTTATTTTAAATTGTGAACAGTCGTAATAGAATATTTGTTTAAATTCGTTTTTAAATTAATTTCCCAAAAAATTTATTATAATTAAAAATAGTGTCATTAATACAAACATATACAAATGGTGTCTACTTTTTGGACTTTAATTTATCATATGTCCTTAAAAAATCATTAAAACCACAATCATTTTTTAAGTAATAAACAAGTAAAGAGAGAATAAAGTCTCTAAAAACAGACCATCTATAATAAAATCAGGGTGTATTTAAAAAAAAACTAAGTTATTTTACTTAACAAATCCGTCGTGGATCTCGGGGTATGCATTAATAATAAGTTAGTATGTAGTCAGTAACCTTAGATATCTCAGGTCAAAGGTCTAAAATATATTAATAAATAGATATTATTACATAACATTCAAAAGTTTTCAGTTGATCGAAACGTATGTAACGTAACTTGTTGACTCATTTACATGATTATTATTATAATGTACAAATGAAAAATTATTAAATTTCGTTTAACACTTTCCATGCCACGGAATTTTTTGAAGATTTTCCATTTAAGCCGCGTGGGGCGTATACGACCAACACTTTTTCAATATTACAAAGCTAAAAGGGAAAAAGTTAATTTTAACATGCACTACGTACGCGCATACGTGATGTAAAGTTATATATATATTTGACCCTACAATTAATTTGTTTAAGAATCCTTTATTTTTCAATGAGAACTGCAAATGGCCTGAACGGAAAATGCAACGGGGGTCGTATACAACCCGCATGGTATTGAATGTGTTAAAAAAGCAACTGTTGAGTTTCTAGGCGGCACTTTTCAACATATCAGCATTCAGAGCCAATGGTAGCTTACCGCTAATGTGTCGATGATTCAAAAGCGCATGTAAATAGTTTTTTAATAAAGATATTTTGAATTTGGAATGGTCTAAGATCTACAACGTAATATATATATATAGTCTGTGAAAGGTCTCAAAAAATTATTTTGTATATCACTAAAACACTTCTATAATTTATTTTATTTATAACAATTACACTCAATCGCATATATATATATATATATATATATATATATATATATATATATAGAGAGAGAGAAAGAAAGAAAGAGAAGTTATGTGTACATAGATATTGAAGACTCTGTGTTTGGGACTGATAGGTGTAACATAACTCCTGAAGATGCCCCGTGGATGGGTGAAACACGTGTTGAGTAATTTGGTGGTGGCGGTTGTGTGATTCGCATTGTTTGCCGCATACGCATTTATCAGCGGCTGGCGGGCGGTGCATTTATTGCGCGACTACCACTGCATGTTCGGAAGTGGCTAAATATTGGTCCTTTTCTTACTTAGGATGGACTTCCGCGAGATAACGCCTGATTCCATTAAATATAGATATTGAAATTAGATACATAATAAAATAATAAATTAACACACTTTACGCGTCCGCAATATCTTACGAGCGGTAGAAGCCTTGATTTAAAGAACTGAGATATGAGTTCATAGGTTCGATTCCCGCTGTACAATCTTGTATAATTCAAACTTTGTACATTATTTACATATAACTGCTACAGTTCACCAACAAGTTTCCAGAAGGTGGGCAACAGAGTCCTCTGCGTACTTTATGGTACGCACCACACTGCGATCGACAACCCGCCTGCAAAGCGTGGCAATTATTGTATAATATGGCCTAAAGATATATATATATATCTTTAGCAAAGACCTATGGCTAGCAGTAGGCGACTGTGGAATGATCCTTATGAAGTGTATATAATTTTCTTTAACTTTCTTTACTTGTGATATTACATAAAGTTTAAGCATTCACATTAAGGTAATTCGGAAGATTAAAAAAGAAACTTTTAATGTTTTACTTTCCCAATTACCGGAGGCCTAATTTAAAAACTAGTCCGGGGACTTTAACCGGGATACAAAAAAGGAAGGCTTCGCCGGCGGGTGGACGGTGTGAAGCGGCCAATTTAGCGGCATTTTCCCGGGAAATTGAGGTCGTTTTTCATGGCACGCGGGCTGAAGGGGGAAAAGCCACGCAGCTGCTCGGTAGGTCCGCAAAAAAAATGGGACCTTGCTGTTAAAATGACGACATGTTATTTATTCCAATTACTAAATTTGTGTATTTTCCCACGGCTGGGATAAATAGTACTTATACTATATTAGATGCGCAACTAATTTATCGATGTTGGGCAATAAATGATTCGCAAATGAAAAAAATATGTCATGTCATGATCAAAAGAATCTTTATGGATATATACTTGCCGACACGAACGCTGTATTTCGATTTTCGAATTCGCGTTCGTTCGTTCGTGTATGTTCGTGGACATTTTGCCGTTACTCCGCTGTTCTGTTTTTTTTTTTTCAAAAAAAAGAGTACTCTCTTTGTACTCATGACACTATCCATAAGAAACTGTACCGTTCGGCGAATTTGTATGTATTTTTGTCAGATACATATGTGTAAAATAAATATAAAACAAAATGGCAGTCGTGACGTCACACAAAACATATCTAGGGTTACTATCAAATATATCTATCTAAATAGTCTGAAACTGTGACTTATTTAAATTATGTTTTCTAAAACAAAATTGCTTTCAAAAATACTGTCTAATATTCTAGCTATTCGTTTTATTTGAAATTAATTTTAATAAAGTTTCAATTAAATATATTTCCACTTATAAATTTAAAAAATCATAAGTTTTGAGATACCAATATAAATTCACTCGTTTGTTATCTCTTTAAAATATAAGCCTCACGTGAATATTCATTCAAATGAATCTATTATTTAAGAGTAATTTCATTAAAATGTTTGCTTTGTTCGTACAAACAGTTGAAATTTATTCGTTGTCATATGCCCGTGATAGTTTCAAAACGGAATTTGTTGAATTAAATTGCATTTAAACTATAGAATATTGCGATGAATTCGTGTTTTTATTATTTTAACTTGAAACAAACTTTGTTATATTTGTCAAATGTTAACAATGAAAAAAGGAAACGTGGTCCATCACTTTGGACATTGTTAATGAGCTCAGGATTACGAGATTGAATCAGAATGAGGATTTACGTTCACGTTCCGTATGCTGGCCACTACAACCACCATATATTTATGAAGAATCATTCTTGCATTTAATAATAGAAAAAAATATTTAATTTCTCATACTTCACTTTAGTCGTTTAAGACCATAGACTTCAACTGTATATGCGTCTCTTAAAGATACATATATGAGATATAGCATAATCACCACGCTTGGCAACCAGGTGGGCAATCACAGTATGGTATAATGCTACCCGTCTTCTGGAAACTTGTTTGTGAGCAGTAACAATCCAAGATAATTATGCAGTGGTAGTCGTGCCATAAAATGCACCGTCCGCCAGCCCGCTGATAAATGCGTATGCGGGAAACAATGCGAATCACACAACCGTCACCGCTAAATTACTCAACACGTGTTTCACCTCTCCACGGGGCATCTTTAGGAGCCATGTTACACCGATTAGTGCCAAACACAGAGACAACAAAAGTTTACGCTGTGTTTGGCATTTTATTGCACGACTACCACTGCATGTGCGGAAGTGGCTAAATATTGGTCCTTTTCTTACTTAGGATGGACTTCCGGGAGGTAACGCCTGATTCCATTAAATCAATTACATAAGATGGGAGGAATCGAATCCGTGATCTCAGATTTCAAGTATCAGTCCTCTATCGGTGAGCTACCAATGCTCGCTACATTGCTTCGTTCATAGAATAAATTAAAAAAAATATATCATAGCTCGATACAGCTTTTAAAACAGATTAAAAATTTGTAGAACGTGAACTGTCAAATGTTCGAACTTCAAACCGAACTGTCAAATGCGCAAAGTTCACAGCGAACTGTCAAATGCGCAATACGCAGTTGTCATTATTATTGAAAATTTTTAAGTTTCTACATCAAAGAAATTTTCTTCATAGTAGGGAATATATAAAAATAGATCAATTAAATCTGTAAAGTCGTTCTCTTGTTATAGCGTAAACAAGGGAATAGCAATCCGTTTTATATATATAGATAAAAACAAAATATACATTGGACTTACTTATAAATTTACTTTCCAAAGCCAAAACACGTGCCTTCTCTTAAATAAAGGATTTGAGGATATCACACATCTTTCGCATACTTTATCCAGGATGTAGGAATTCATTTCTAAAATAGATATTGAGATGTATTCCTTTGTTCTTTGTGCGAAGTTGGCATACATAAAGAAACCTCAAAACATCTCGTCGCAGTTTTTTTTATTAAAGGCTCCAATAATTCTACAGCAGTGGGATCATGTAGCTTTCAACAATGAACCAAAAAGTTATCGAACAAAACGCTCATCAACATTACAATATATAAATCAAGTTATTAATATATCAACATAAAAATGTTTTGGTTAGGAATATATTTGTAAAATTAGTTTATTTTCTCTTCATTTACCATCTTTTAATTTCGTCTAGTAATGTACAATGCAATATTTACCGGAATAACTTCCGAACTGTGCATGACGTTTATATTATATAAAATACACTAGATGGCGCTAAATTTCAAAATGGTATCGATTAACTGCATTATGTTGCAAGCGACACAACTAGATGGCGTTGTTCTCAATAATCTAAAACAAAAACATTAAAACTATTGTAATAAACAATTATAGATATATTAAATCAAATAATAACCCAGGTTTCTTGGTAAAACATACAAGATATACATATAGTTTCATTACATTAAGAAAAATATAGATTTTAACAAAAAGAAGAAAAACCACTGTTGATATACGCAGATAAATTATATGACCATATATGCACAAGACGAATTTCGAAGTATTGCAGTGGAAGCGTATCTTCTTGAATTGCATATATTCACCGTAATATACTTTATTTTAATGCTTTAATTTTTTTAAACATAGAAATTAAAGAAAACTAAGTAATAAAAAATTACAATACTTGAGATTATTTTAATTACTGTATTTACATTGTTTGTAATCACAAAATAAAAACAATCGAATTTGTAATAAGTTCTTCTCATGTCAAAGCTTTTTGTAACCTCGTAGTTTTAAATGAAAAAACTATTTTAACTTAAACCATTTTCTATCTTAAATCTTAAACCATTTTTTTTGTTTTTTTAATCTTTGGTTTTAGGTTTTTTACTTCATCTGAGGTGGCAAGTTGTTTTTTTTTTCACAGTGTCTCTACCAATGTCCAGTTTTTAACACTATACACTAAGAGACTATATATAAGGAAGACCAGACTATATGTATCCAAAGTTTATTATTTATAACCACCAAGTTGGTTTAGAATACCATTCCAGAAATAATATTTCCTAATAGTAAAGCGATTAGCTCTATTTATTTTAGACTTTAAATTTCTGTCCAATATTTAGGTATAAAGCTTAAATAAATAAATTATTTTTCTTATAATAAATATCTAAAAAAATGACTGATGTATGGAGTTAAGACCTCCCATACACGTACTAAATCAACCATTAAGGAACCCATTAACGTATTATTATCGGTTTGTTTCAGCAGAAACACCCACATGTGATCTTCGAAGCGCGTACGAAAGCGAACAAAGGCTGCGCCAACAAACTCGAGTTTCGACCGAAGAGTCGGCGCACAAAGCACGTGTCTTTCGTTGAAGAACCTTTGGGAGATGACCCGAGGAACATGTAAGTCGAACCTCTCTACCATATATTTTTATATATTTTTAGTATTAACTAATTAAAAGCTCTTGAAAAATATTAAGACACAATGAACTTACATTTATAATGACCAATTGCTTAATAAGCATTTTTGTACTACTCTAGTCAACCGACAACTAGCGCCATCTACCGACGTCAAAATAAGTCGCAAATATTATGTTTATTTTTTCAACAAGAACTTTGTCTTTCGAAATTGTAATGTAACTAAGAATTTATATTAAAAGCATTCAACTAGTATATTTATTTTTTTAATAATAAAGAAACGTCAAATCTATTAGATCTATTTAGACTTGAAACTATTACCCGTATTTCTTGAGAATATGTGGTTTAAAAATCTGGTTTGCAATTTGCAAGACTTTGTAACGTAATGTTGAAAAAATATTATATTTTATAAGTTGCTAGATTATATTTGATTTGCTTTCTCGGGTCTGACGGCTGTACGCCCCATCTTTTCGTACTTCGTATTCATATACGATCATTCTGCTCTTTCAGTGGTTGCACAAAAAAATATATGGTGATCTTTTTTATTTTCAGTCGATAGATGCCCACTGCAAGGCACAGGCCTCCCGTAAAGATAGCTACGGTGACTGTCCAGCCCGATCTTAACCATGTCGTCAGTCTACCTAGAGGGGGGCATACTCACGCCGCGTTTATCGGCTCATGCTTGTCTAACCTTTCTACTGGCTTATGGTCGCGGAACATTTTTACTGGCTCGTGGTAGTCGAACCTGTCTACTGACTTATCGTCGCGGAACATTTTTACCGGCTCATGGGAGTCGAACCTGTCTACTGACAAATGGTCGAGGAACATTTTTACCTGCTCATGGTTATCGAACCTGTCTACTGGCTTATGGTCGCGGAACATTTCTACCTGCTAATGTTTGTCGAACCTTGCTACTGGCTAATGATCGCGGAGCATTTCTACCGGCTCATGGTCGCCGAACCTTTCTACCCCAACATACTTCGAAGTTAGTTCTATTTTTTCATGGCCTTTTCACTTTTTTTTTCACCTAGGTCAACCTTCTTTGTAGTCTTCTTTAATCGTTTTGTCTTTAATCTGACCGCTCTAGTAAGCCTCGATCTGGCCCAGTTACTAAACTTTTGTTAAAATACTAAGAAAGTAAGCGAGGATACAAAGATCACATAGTAAATAAAACGTCTATTTCTAGCTGTCAAAGAAAACAAAGATGGCGTCCGACGATTATCTTTGAATAATCGCATTTTTACTAGTTTTTCAGTATAAATAGAATAATTATTTGTATAACCGTTGTGTACTATAAATACATTAATTTTATAAAATTATCAATGCGAAATAGGTTTTATTTATTACTAGATGTGACCTCAGAGACATTTATTTTCTAGCCACATTGTTTTTCGTTCTGAATTTTAAATCATATCATAAATTATCGATAGATTTCTCCTCGATGAATCTAAAGCGAGTTATAATTATTCATATTACTTGAAATGGGCGTTCTTATTATTCTATATAAAACTTATCCTTTGTCTTACCGAGTTATGGAATTCATAAGAAAAACTCGCCAGTTGCAAACTTAGACTTGCTGCATTATTCACTTTGCAGTCGAGGACGTGGTGTGATTTATAAGATGCGGGGTAGTTCTCTCGTCCGAGGTAGATTTATCTGCCCGTTAGGTGATGGCCATTTCTCTTTTGTATGCACTCATTGAATATTTAAAATGTAAATTATTATCGCCGGTTACCTTGTTCGGTTTGGTAGAGCTTGAAGTGAAATTTTAAATAAGTGATTTAATATAAGTTTAAGTCATTGCCTTTTTAAATTCGGTCTTCTTTATTACATGTTTTTATAAACATTTTGAAATCCATTTTTATATTGTTTTTTTGATCATCTATGCAGAACATAAGTACGTTCACTTCGTGTTGCGAAGGTTTGGTATTTAGATAGAGGAAAGTAACATCGCCTCGCTGGGCACCCAAAAGAGTGGACACCAGAAATATCTGGAACACTTTAGGGAGGATAATCGGAATAATAATAAAAATAAATAAGACGTAATTCAATAAACAGACTGTACAAAAACGTATATATATATATACACACACACACACACACACATATATATATATATATATATATATATATATATATATATGTGTGTGTGTTTTTTTTTTTTATAGAGGTTTAAAAATACCTTTACGTATCATAGGGCCTGATGTTGGTGCCCCGTATGTCGGACTCGATCTAGATCAATACCGACTAAAAACAATCCTCTCTCTTCGGTATCCCTGGTCCCCACGGCATGGCCGTTAGGCATTACTTCGCGGGGGGGATTTAGCCGCAGCTTTCTCTGATAGAGTGGCTGTTCAGGCCAACTTCCTCCGCTCTTGCTCTATTTTACGCAACTCCTTCAGCACCGTCGTACAGTACGCGCTCGTAAGTTCCCAGGCCGAAGGCGAGGATAGCATTGTAGCTATCAGAGTTTCAGGATAGATTTTGCATCCCACACCTTCTTCCCAAGACCTCCTGGCTTCGTTAAATCGGGGGCAGACGAAAAAGACATGTTCTGCATCTACATATATATGTGTGTGTGTGTGTGTGTGTGTGTGTGTGTGTGTGTGTGTATAATATATATAAATATGTATAATAGTAAAAATTATTAGTAAATAACAGAATTTTAATGTATTAAAATCAACGAAATTACAAAAAATCATCTCATTATAATGTTTCCGAGAAATCGCTGATAAGTCTTTTGGGAGGCTTGCGTTAAATTATCTTAGAGTCCAATCGCAGACTCAATAACTTGGCTCTTTTACTTATTACACCCACTTTAGACCCTTGGGGACGTTTTAATGATGCCCTTTTACATTCCAGACCCTCGTTTAGGGGCATTGATTTGGTGTCTAAAGATAACTGTTGACTAACTGTACTGCATTGAACACGATGGACAAGTTTATAAATTTTATTCGTTATTCAATCTTTAAAATCAACGCCATGTATACTGTAAATAAAACAAATATCTTTTTTTTTTTGTACGTTTGAAATTTACATCTTTTTACAACACGATCACAATAAATATGTATGTTTAACAACAACTTAAAAATAGTATATATAAATCATTGTTTTTAAACGCAATATGTAATGCAGAGCGTTGTAAAATCGCATATTTGTTGAAAAAATTATTAAAATAGTGTAGTTACAAGGTCAAGTTTCAAGAAGATGGGTGGCAGCGTTCTCTCCATAACACCACAATACGATCGTAAAATCCGTCCACCAAGATTATTATCTACCCCCATATCTTTGTAAAAAGCCTATGCCTTACAGAGGGCGTCTATGAGCTGATTTTTCATATGCTCCCACCTCCCCCTCTTTTGGGCCTCTCGTACCCCCTTGTTTTGGGACAGGGTTTTTATTCCTCTTTTATTATTTTCTTTCATATCCTTTTACATTTTTATGCTCTTCGAAACAAATTACTTAAACATTTTGTTAAAAATAATTATTAAAAGTGAACGTAATTTGTAATTCAGATGAGTCGTGGGTTGTTGAGCAGCGCAAGATTGATCATCGCGGTGATCATAGGGGTAGACATATGCCATGCACTATCTGTTTATCCGTTATCATGATAACGATCATAAGTAAGAAAAGGACCAATATATGGCTACTTCCGCTATGTAGCGGTAGTCGTGCAATAAAGTGCACCGCCCGCCAGCCCGCTAATAAATGCGCATGCGGCGAACAATGCAAATTACACAACTACCACCGTTAAATCACTCAACACGTGTTTCACCCCTCCACGGGGCATCCTCAGCAGTAATGTTACACCGATTAGTGCCAAACACAGAGTGCACTTTATTGCACGACTTCTGCTGCGTAGCGGAAGTAGCTATATATTGGTCCTTTTTTACTTAGGATGGACTTCCGCAAAATAACGCCTGAATCCATTATTATGATAATGATCATCATAATGGACTAATATTACCTATATATCGGCACTAATAGCACAAAAAAGTGAGACTTGAAACTTGATCGTCTAGAATGTTCGATACTCTCAATACTTTGTTAGTCGTATATAAAATACTCAGAAACTATTGCGGCCACCCAAACTTTTTAATGATGCCGTCGAAATTGACATCGTTCATATACTTATATATTTATATATATAAACACGAGATGAAACTTCATCACCAAAAGCTAACCGAACTATATCTTGACTAGTTTAACGCAATGAACATTGCAAAATATATAATGATAAATTGTATATATATATATATATATATATGCTTCGGAAAAAAACATATATACATACATATTAATTTTCATTTAATTTGATTCGCCACCCAAATTTACAATATATATGCATGCAAATAAAAAAAACAACGAAAGAGACACCGTGACAAATACAAAATGATATAAAAATAGACAACAGAGAATAAAAGGGATTTTTTTAAACATCAATAATTTAAGAAATCAGTTAATAAGTACTATTCTACAACATATACACATATTTTTCTTTATTTTGGTTGACTTTATTGGTTTGTATTGATTAAAAACTATTATCATATACTAGCTATGCCCGCGACTTCATTCACGTGGTATTAAACTTACATAATTACTCCGCTGGCTCAGTGACCCAAAGTGGGTCTTGGCCTCCGAAGCGAGAGACTTCCATTTTCCTCTATCTTGCGCCATCGTCTGCCATTGGTTGACATTCAATTCGCGCAAGTCTGCCTCAACGCGATCGATCCAGCGATACCTGGGTCTACCCACTGGTCTTCGATCCCTCGGTTTTTCCAGGTACGCTACCTTCACGCTCCGATCCGATCCCATTCGCTCCAAGTGACCAAGCCAGCGGATTCGTTGAGCTGTATATTCGCCAATGATATTTGGCTGTGCTACTAAAGTATCAATTATTATAGTGGTATTAAACAAAAAAGTATTTTTTTTTCGATTAATGAAATACCCTAAGTTACTCCTTATTACATCAGCTATCTGCCGGTATAAGTGCTGTCAAAATCGATCCAATTATTTCAGAGATTAACAGACTAAAAATTAAAAAAAAATCATTTTGGTATATATACCGTATATTAATATGCATGTAGTAACAAGCTGTTATTTTAATATTACAAGCAGACACTTCAATTTAATTTATTATTATAGATTAGAGATTCCCAAAGTGGTCTATATCGACCCCTAGGGGTCTATGACAACCTGCAAGGGGTCTACGTCAGCGAAAAAAATTTGGGGGTCCATGAAATGAAAATGGGGGTCCACGATAGTGGATCTCAACACATACACTGATAGTACCAATTTACTTACATCATACTATCTTATAATATCAAAACATTTACATTATTTATAAAATTACCTATGAAGTATATATTTTATGTTATTTTATTTATAGTTTATTTTATGTTTATTTAATGTTACGTATATTTTACATAACAGATACAAAATTTTATTTTGAGTAGTTTTAATTTTAAATTCAATTAATAAATGTTTAAATTAACACGTGTTTTTACTTTAAGTTTTTAACACTAAACTTCACTACAGTTAGAAATTTACAGGAAATCAATATCAGATAAGTAGGGGGTCTACCCAACACGGAAAAACATGGCAAGGGGTCTACGACACAAAAAAGTTTGGGGAACTCTGGTATAGATAGTAACGGTATACGCGGCGTGGATTGTACCCACCACTAGAAGGTCCGATGACAGAGTTGAATTAGCGAATAGTGGCTGGATATGAGCGGGTCAAGGTGGCGATCTTTGTAGAAAGTTTGTGAAGAAGAATATAATTTTTTATTTAAATTATACGTATGATGGCTGCGAATAAAGAATAAACTGTAAAATCTACAAGAGAATTAAATTCATTACTGCATTCCGTATCTTGATATAATTGTAAGCAATGTATTCGTAGTAACAAAAGTTTATATCCTCAACTCTTTTGTTCAGGTAATTTATAACCAGACCTTTGTATATATATATATATACTAAAGAAACAATTAAAACAGAGAGGACCTTTTCGAGTTGACCTATTTCATAGCCTTTCATAAGATCATCCGCAGAACAATGAACCGGGCCACGCGTATCTCAAATCAGGATTTGAATAATGACGTCATTGGCCGCTCGAAAATTCTAAATTCAAAATTCAAAATATCTTTATTCGAGTACACATTCTCACTCGCTTTTTGTAACGTCAATCATTTTAACTTTATAAGCAATTGATTATTCTCATCTGCCGTGAAGATCCGGCAAGAAACTCGACAGTTGCTGTTTTACATGAAAATTAACAATATTTCATTTGTAAATTATAATATTAACCATTTAAATAACTCAATAAAACAAGTTTTACACATTTCGAACAACTAAAAACTCTTGAATGTTATTATAGCATTTATTTGATAATATACTGTTGATTTAAATGAAATATGTATGAAATTTTGTGGAACTTTATGGCATATGACCCATGTAAGATTTTTTAGGTTTTTGAAGATAAAATAAGGCTATATAAATTTGTAGAAGACACATTTTTTTTTTTTTTTTTTTTTTTTTTTTTTTTTTTTTTTTTAATTCGTACCCCTATCTAGTTTGGGACAGGGTCTTTTGTATCAATATAATTTTTCACATTTCTTATTATTTTCTTTCTCTTCTTTCTTTCCTTATAATGTCATTTCTTTCATTCTATTTTCTATCTTTCATTCCACAATTCATCTTTCTTTCTCATTCGCCCTATTCAGCTTTCATTCTTCCCTCTTTTCTTATTAATAATTACATTTTTATCTTTTTATTTACATTTGGATTTCTTATTTTATAATTATTTTTTATTTATCACAGTCTTATTTCTTAATTTTTTCCCATTTTATTGTCGCTTTGTTACTTACTTATGTTTGTCTTTTATTTATTTCTATTGTTCTTTTAACTATTTCTTTGCAGAGGGTTATGAAATCTTGCTGGTATTCTCCGCCTATCAGGGAGGCTATTGACTCCTCCCTGATTTGAACCCCAGACCGGCACTCGAAGCCGAACCGGAGTCCCCCGAATGCGGGACACCGGGCCACAAGGTGGATCACGGTCTGGTCCACGCCCGGTTCACAGAAGCACGAGGGGTCCTCCTTGAGCTTGAACCTATGAAGGTACTCAGAGAACCCCCCGTGCCCCGTGAAGAGCTGGGCCGAGACCGCGTCCACCTCGATGCTGCGGAGCACGCGGTAGGCTGAGACGGCGTCCGGGAAAAACATCCTCGTTACCGAAGCCGTCGTTCCTTCCACATACCTCCTGTTCCATTCGTCGAGCGACTCCAGTCTCAGTTGCCGCTTGACGAATGAAACAGGGCATCTCTCGTACTCTGGTCGTCTTTTACTCTTCAGGGCCGCTTCCTTGGCCAGCTGGTCCGCCCTCTCGTTCCCCTCCATCCCCGCGTGCGCTTTCACCCAGAACAACCTTACATCCTTCCCTTTCTCTCTCGCTTTCATTACATTCTCCTTCACTCTTAACGCTAAGGGATGGAGGGTGTCCGATCTTGCGACAGTTTCGAGAGCGGACCGCGAGTCGCTCAGTACGGCACAGACTTGCGCCGACTCGCCGGCCGCGTACCCTGTTGCCTCAGCTAGAGCCAGCAGCTCTGCCTGGTATACGGTGCAGAAGTTGCCCAACTTGAGTTTCTTTGTGTATGACTCTACGGCGCCCCGCTTGACGCAGAACGCCGCACCCACCTTATCCTCTATGCGGCTGCCGTCGGTATAAATTACCAGATCGGCAGCCGCGGTGGCAAGTCGGACTTCCTCCGCACTTTCCCCCAGACAGGAGAACTCCACACCAACTTGACCAGACGGGTGTGGTAGTCTCAGGTAGCTGACCGGTACCTCCAGGTCTCGGTCCTTTACCACCTGCCGGGAATGACCCTTTCTTATTTCAAATAAGCGGGCTGCTTCTTGGACCCGAAGGTCCAGGGGAAGCAACCCGGCAAGTATAAGGGCCGAGTGCAGGGACGCGGTCCTGTGGGTCCTCGCGATCTTCTGCGCGAAGCCCCGCTGGACCGCGCCCAACTGCCTGCGGACCAGCAGCTTCCTAGCCGCCGGCGCCCATGCACTCGCTGCATACAAAATCGTCGGCTCCAGCACCGCCAGATACATCGTTCTGATCACCTCCGAGTTCAGACCCCAAGATACCTTCGCAGCCCTGCACAGCTGACGATAGAGGCCCTGTGCCTTCTTGCTCACGTTCTTCACGTGACTGTTGAACGTGAGCCTATCGTCAACTGTGAGGCCTAGTATCCGGACCTCCCCAGTCCGTCCAAGCGGCTCACCCCCCATGCTCAGTAATGGGTAGTCGAACTTTAGCTTGTTGGTTAGCACCATCACCTTGGTTTTGTGTGGTGCGAACCTCAGCTTATTCCTGACCCCCCACTCATGAACATGGGCGAGAACGGCGTTGGCCCGACTCGAGATGTCCTGGGCCTTCTGCCCCGAGAAGACCAGCACGACGTCATCTGCGAACGCCTGGCAGTGTGTCCCGGTCTTTGCCACCTCCTCCAGGAGAGGGTTGATGAGGAGGGTCCAGAAGGTTGGGCCGCCTACGGATCCCTGCACGCACCCCTTGGTGGTCTCTCTGGCCCACTCTGCCCCCGCGTACCGTACGGACACCTTGCGATCGCTAAAATAGCTGTCAACAAGACGCCGCAGATTCGCGGGGCAGCGAGTCTCTGCCAGTCTGCACCGTATAGCAGGCCACCAGGCGTTATCGAAGGCTCCCTCTATGTCCAATGATACCAGCACTGCGATCTCCTTCTCCTTCAGCCGGGTTCGCAGATGCTGGATCAGGTCATACAGGGAGTCTTCGGTACACCTCTGCGGCATGAAGCCGTATTGGTGGCTACTGATATACGGTGCAGTGTACCACCGGATCCTACGGACCATCATTTTCTCAAGGACCTTGCCGAGAATCGGCAAGAGTCCGATGGGCCTGTAGGATTTCGGGTGCGTGTAGTCCTCCTTGTCCGGCTTCCGCAACGCTACGACCACTGCCTCCTTCCATCTCGTGGGGAAGTGGGAAAGCGCGAGACGTAGAAGACACATTAAATCATCATCAGCGGCGGTTCGAAAAGAGAAATACCTTCTCTGTATTCTTGTTGTTGTTTCCGTTGTTAGCCTTGTAGGGCTTTTACAACTTTGTCGGTTTCAGACCACTAATAAAAAAAAAACTACGCTATACTATTCGGCGCCTCCCGGCACTTCGGTGCGCTGCTAAAGACTTGCTGTGTTGCTGCTTCTTCTCTCCTTCGATGGTGGTGCTGGAGTAGTCGTCAGTGTCTTGTTGTGTTGTGTTGTTCTTCTTGCTTCTGCCTCCTGGCAGTTGCTATTCGGTGCGCCCTCTTGCTTGGGCGTGTCTTGTCACCTTGTGTGTGACCTTCTTTATGGGGGCCCCCCTTGGTTTTTTGGGGGGGCGTCTTTTGATACCTTTCGGGGTCGGTGCGTCTTCGTCCGGTATTGCGTGGCGTGGCCTACGCTTTATGTATGTCCTTTATACAGTTGTAAAGTATGAATTTTATCATGTGTTAATCTAAAGCAAAGTTGTTGTGTATGAAACCACAAAGGTTTCTAGTGTGACAAATTTTTGATAGATGGCGCCACTGTAAACACTATGAATTTCATATACAGCTGTGACAATTCATGCTGATGTGAATTGAAACGAAAACAGTGAACGTATGATGAAGTTTCAAATTGTGGTGATGTAATAATTTATGCATATTGTAAAAAAAATATTTGCTAAATTCAATTCGAACGAAGTAGCGGGGAACAGCTAGTTTAATATAAAATACAATCATTTTATTTTAGCATTCGATTCAATTTCTCGGCATCAGCTTCGGAGCGTGGTGTATTTTGTAAAACACTTTTTTTTAAAACAGCAGCTTTTACTACGATTCAAATTGAGATGCCTCTTAATTCAACAAAGGCATTTTCCGGTTGTACCATATTTCGTTATAGAAATAAAAAAAATGGAATATTAATATCAGTTGCTCCGTTTTACCCCGCACAAAGAGGGAAATGAAATTGTCAAGCACGAAATGAACAAATTCGGGCATCTGTGAATTAAATACTTTTTACCTTTATACAATCTCTTTTTTTTACTCTGAATCAGAATGCTACCTTTTACGGTTGAATTGAAAAAAAAAAACCTTTCGCCGAACGATGTCTTTGACAATTAAATTTAAAAAAAAAAATTACTTTGACTAATGACGTTGTACATTTTGACATTTATTTTTTTTAAATCAATATTCTTGTTCGACTAATAAAACGAATGTAAATATGATTTAAATATTCATAACGTCATAATTCAAGCTAAAGATTGTTCATTCCATATAAGCAGGCGTATCTACCAAGGCTGCCTTTGCTTTTTAAACACGTACCAGCAAGTTAATTTACCTGTCTTTGTTGATGATACCTCTAAAATAAATCGGGTAGGTTCCTGTCAACTTTGGCGAGTAATGAAAAGAAGATTTGACATGAATTGATAGCTGAACGATTTTATTCTATAAACTCTTTCAATCAGTCCGCGCCAGCAGATAAAAGCAGAACGCCAACCACGGTACCCTTTCTCTCTTCGACTGTCCTATTCCATGGAAGTTTTCGCTCATGTATCTCGGAGTCACTTTTGTCTCCACGCTTGTGTTACATAATACGCGATAAGGAACAAAGTCGGACTAATCTTTAGCAGGCTTTATCAAGTTCTGTGTTCCTCCTGCAACTTACTCCTGTAGGAATGCCAATACTGACATTTTATGTTGATCGACGATTCGAAAGTGCTTGTAATAGCCTATTTGGATAAACAATATTTAATTTTAATTTTGATAAAAGCACTATGAATATTGAAACTAATCCGTGTGTTTTTATCATCTACTATATCACCTACTAAGGAAAGCGCGATCTTTGGCAAGGGATATAAATTTCCAATATACTTGGGTAAAACACTCTAAGATCATGGCAAGGAAGACTGATACCTCGCCTGTGTTTTTTATAAAAAACGAGTCCGATCTGAAGAATTACAATGATTATCTTGTTGGAGTCTAAAATTCACGATTTGTTATCGTTAGTAAACTCACTAATTTCGAAAGCTAAAATCACGTTCCGTTCGTCCTTAATCATCGAAGGCTTCATATTAACTTTAGTGTATTCGCTCAACTTAAAGGCAATAATGTATTTTTTCTTTCTGCGTTTTTTATGTTTGTGTATCTATCTGCGAAAACATGTAAATGGTGTATAGTTTTTATTTAGGTTTTTATTTGTAGTTTTAAGACACTGTTTGTTTTCCGAATAAAATAAAATATAATCATTTATACACGAAAATAAATTTATCTACGTTTTTATATCTTAATTCGACTTTATTACACTAGCTTACTTCACAGACTCTTTTACTCAACTGAAGTTGGTTAATTACTTTAAAAACAAATCTCATTAAGTTTTGTTAAAGTCAATTCAACTGTGCTTAAAGTTTATATCCAGAATATAAGGGTTATTCATGAATACTTGTTGTCCCATTACTTATTTTCATCACTTGAAACGCAGCCTCAATTTTTTTTAATTTTGTTTATCAATTTAATACCGTTCCTTGAAACACTGTAAAGCCAAGCCTCAAGTAATTGACTAAAATTTTACCGTTTTTATAATCAAAATCTGATCATTTGAAATACAAACAGAGCGTCATAACTTTTTTTATTTCTGACTAGCAGAGATCGAGACTTTGTTCACATGAAATTTAACAAAAAATCAAACCATTTTCAGATATTAACAAACAGACAGACAGATAAACAAAAATTTTATAAAGGAATATCTACCGTGTATATATATATATATATATATATATATATATAAATGTATATATATGTATATATAATTGTTCTAACTGTCATCTTGTTTACTGTCTATTTTTTTTTCATATATGATGATTTTGAGGGCATTTTGAACAGAATAAACAAAGTGATTTCTCTTTCCAGAGGTTCAAGGAAGTCGCGGGAGGAGAACTCTTGGCGCTGGTGGCAGGATACAGGGCTGCGTACGCTGGGCAGACGTCGACGGGACGTGCGCGAGACAACGAAGTACATCGAGACAGCCCTGGTCATTGATAAGGCCATGTTCGACCGAAGGAATGGCAGTACTAGATCTGAAGTTGTCCACGACGCCATACAAGTTGCAAACATTGCCGATCTGGTGAGATTATAGATATTTGTTTTTTGTTAACTAATAAGTGTTTCGCTGCGAGATGCCCAAAAGAACTAACATCACCGACGTAGCTTGAAGAATTGCTCGTTTAAAGTAACAGTGGTGGGGCACAACGCTCGTTCGACCCATGGCCGTTAAAACCGAAAGGTTCTCGAGTGGCGACCACAAGCCACTAGGTAGACCGAAGACACAGTTGAGGTCGAAGTCCCTGGATGTAGGCAGCACAATACAAGGTTATAGTGGCGATCATCGATAGAGGCTTATGCCTTGTAGTGGGCGTCCATCGGCTGAAAAGGAGAAGAAGATAAAGGAAAAGTGGAGCCTAAAGGTTTCTCTAATGGAAACCAAGAGCCGGTAGATTGAGTGTGGGAAGAGCCTCCACTAAATGGCTCGATGACATAGTCAATAACACGAGAAATTTTTAGATGCGGGCAGCGTAAGATCGGTTGTTATGGATTATATTATCTTTGGGGGAGGTCCTTGTCTTACAGGGCTTCTTTTAGCTAACATGATGATGATGATGATGATGGTGGTGGTTATGATGATGATGGTAGTGATGATGATGGTGGTAGAGGTGGTGGTAGTGGTGGTGATGGTAGTGGTGATGGTGATGATTATTATGACTATGGTAATGATGATGATGATGATTATGATGATTGTGGTTGTGGCAGTGATAATGATGGTGGTGGTGGTGATAATGATGATGATATTGAAGATGACGATGATGAAAATCCTGTTAATTAGAAAGATGAAATTTAGAAATATTATAGTGGCAATAGCAGTGCTCATATAAGCTAACAATGTTTCTAAGCTTGTAACCGATATATATATTACACAATTTATTTATTTTGTTAAAAAAAGAGGAAAAAGGCGTAAAACGAGACCGATGGATCAAAGATGGCCCAGGTGTAGAACTCTGGAGGGAAGATGATGAAAGTGAGTCGATGTATGATGGGAAAGTGAGGAAAGCAAAGACAGTGTGAAGAAAATTAGAGGAAAGAATGTACATTAAGAAGGACGAAAGATTAGTATAGATATCAATTAGAATGATGTAAAACATTGCTATGTAAATAAAGACCCTTTCCACCTATGATATGGGTTGAATGAAAGGCTCTAAAAATTGGACCATAAAAAAATAAAAAATAGGGCACTGGTCTGGGTGACCTTAAATACCTGTCATTTTTATTACGATCTATGTTCAGTAATTTTCAATAGTTCGGCAAATGTTCAAAAAATTCTGTGTTATTTTTAAAATATTCATTTCTTTCAGAAAACTTAATAAAAAATGTAAGTTAGGCGAGAACTTAAGCTAGTGATTTATTGCTTCAAACTAACTTAAGTTTATGTATGAAAATACGCTTACATTTGTCCTTCACACACAGTACTTCCGGACACTGAACACGCGGGTGTCGTTGGTGTACATCGAGTCCTGGCAGAGCGCGGATCAGGCGGACATCGATAGGAAACAGGACATCACACGAGCCATCCAAAAGTTCAGCGACTACACAGCCCGGAAGCTGTTCAAGATCGAAAAGGACACCACACAGTTGCTTACGTAAGTATTTTCCTTATATGTCATCTTTCCGCTATTTTTCTTGAAAGCTCAATTTTAGGTTTTCTAACCATACCGAACTGCGATCGCGAATCTGCCAGCCAAGTGTGATGATTATGGTAAATCCCCCCATAAATATCTTCGAGGAATCATTTATCGTGCAGTAAGTATCTATGGTGGTCTTTCTGAAATGACGACGAAATGAATAGCTGTCCCGACAGACTTTACCGCCAGAAGATACTTATTCTTTCCATTACAATATAAACAATAAGTTTATCTAAAACTATATCAGAATGATCGCTTTACTTATTGATTAAATGTGAAATCGGTTAATTAATTTTATATATAGGTACATGCTGACAAATGTAAATGCTAAAAGACATAAATTGTCAGCGCGTTAATGTTCAACTGTCAAATTGTTAAATGTCAAATGTTAAACTGTGAAATTTCAACCTGTAGAATTATTTAATGTCAAACTGTCAAATGTCCAACTGTCAAATGTCAAATATACAACTGTCAAATGTCAAGCTGTCAAATGTCAAACTGTAAAATGTCATGCTCTGTAGATATCGTTGTGGGATATATATGTCTTTCAGTCGGCTTCTATGGGCGAAAATGACGAAGTTAATCATTAACGGTAGTGCAATTGTTCCTCGCTATCCACTCAATATTTATGCACATAGAAATAGACAGAAATAAGAACAGTAAATTGCGCTATAGGGCCTACATACCTAATTGTTTTTACTTTCAAATAAATTAAAAATACAAAACGACATACTACAATATTTTTATAACAATTTCTACAATATCTCGAGATTCAATACATTAATTACGTAATATCAATTGTCATAAATAAAGGAACAATTTTTAAACGTTCTTTTTAAACATCCTTCACGTCTATGAAGTATTTCATCACCATCATCATTTATTCCTCTATCACCAAGATGGGGCAGAAGGCGTCCACAGTACGTCGCCATCCCGAGCGGTATTAAACCTCGCACTTTACTTCGTTCCACGTCATTACAACTGCTTTCTTCTGCAGTGATCGTCCGCCACCAGGTTAGCTTTGGACGGCCACGTCTTCGCTTTCCTTGAGGATTACGTTCTAGGGCTTGCCTCGGTATGTGATCAGGATCCCTTCGGAGCGTGTGGTCTATCTAATTCCACTTGCGGCGCTTGATCTGCTTGTCGATGAAATATTTACATAACAATAATTGATTTTCAAATAAAATAAATATGTTATCTTTTCATATAAACATAATTCAATAAAGCGACATTAAAACAGCAACATTATTCTTTTGAGTCGTGTAATCTGACAAATTATAATAAAAGATAAGACCGTAATGTTTCTTCTTTTGCCTGTTTTATATGATTTATTTCGTCTTAATGTACAATAAAAATATAAATAAATGAATAGAAAAAAGCAATATTTCAAATAAGTGACAGTTTTATCGTTACAGCTGTCTAATTCGGTATTAGTGTCATATTGTCGAAGAGTAGTTTGAATATCATTTTTACTAAAAATATTGTAACGTACGTTGACTTTGTTCGCAATTATTGTGTCACTGGTGTTTACGTGAGGGCCCTAAGACTCCACTAGCTTCGGCGGTACCAAAGCGGATGATAGAGTGACATTGTCTCAAGCCATCAAGTACCAAGAAGGTTCCAAATGTTGGCTGAAGAACGCTTACCATGATCTATCTATGCCAGGAACTGTGGGTGTGCTTTGATATACCGAAGTACCTCACACATCGCAGAGATCGACCACTAAAATATTTTATTGTTTTAGTAACCTTGTTCTCCCGCAAGTTATCTTGATAAAGAAAAAGGTTACGTTTTACTATGACAATTAATTAATTTAATTAAATATTTATTTTTGGTTATCACTCTAATATTAGCAAAAGTAAATAATTATTAATAAAATAACTTTATTTATAATATTAAATCTATATTTAATCAAATATTGATATTCGTTAACATTAGAAAAAGTAACATTTACTCTTGACACGTTCGGGTTATCGGTACTCTCGGGACTGACGACCTGCATGGCAAGTTTAGTGAAGTCTTTTAATTGGCGTTCATCTTCACCGACTAGACTTCTTCCTACATAACTAAACTTCAAATGATCCTACCAATGGTGTATTGGAAGCTCGTTCCAAAAATAGAACTGATATTCGCTCTTGACAGATCTAAATCCTTTAGGTTATAGAGATATTTCACCGGCCTTTTATCTCCACCACATACAAATCACATATGAATTTATTATTTGTCATTTCATTGTTTAGATCATAGTACATGTTCGTCACAGTTGTGCGATCTTTAAATATATTTTTCTCCTACGGGTCCTTAAAAAGAGGATAAGTCCAATTTGAAAGACGTCAACGCCATATGCTCAGGAATTGTACACTGTTTACGTTTATGTTATGTCGTTCAATCAGTCGCAACCTTCCAAAACATAATAAAGTTTCAAGCGTATTAAAAAAAAACACGTAAAGTTTTGAACAAAAACTCTTTCTGATTACCATCTCGTCGTTCCACAGATTAATCTAATATAAACGGAATCCTTCGCATATAAAATCTGAATGATAACTCCGTTACGCGTTCGGATTGACGTAACTTACAATTTATACCTTAAGTTGTCACATTAAAGCGCCTTTTGCAATAACGCGAAGGTTAAGTTTAACAAATTCGCATCTAGAGACGATAGCATCAAACCGGCAGCGGATATCCCTTCATAATTCTTAATGCCGACTGTTACAGATCGTAATATTGATAAGCCAAAAAGAAAAATTAAATTTCCTCACATTTTTCGTAGGCGAACTTTGAAAGTCATTGAAAAATTGTCATATTTACATCGAGATTCAACTATCCTGGAATAATAATAATTTATATATTTGTTAATAACTTAAATGGCTATGGTAGCCAAGCGGAATAGACGGAAATTTATTAAAATAATATTGGATTTCTAGAGTAGAGATAAAGATTAAAGCGCATGCGCTGTTCTCTCTGTGATATTTGAAAATGGAAACGTAATTCTAATACACAGACACATCGCATAATGAGATGAAATCCGATCAAACGACGTCATCAAGTTATAACGGAAGTCCGTAACAGCGATACAACAAAACGGTTACCGTAACGTGACTGGAGTTCGTTAGGGCGGCTAGAAACGTCGCGAGCGTTCATTAGACACTCCCGCCCTCGCATTGTCGGAGCCTCATTTGCGCTCGAATTACAATAGTTTGTCAAGTAATATTGACGTAGCGTCGGGCTCGTAGAGCGCCGGCTTACTGATGAGATCAACTAACAGCGTTTCGTAGCGATCTACGATCTCGTAGCGGCGTAGCATCCGAGTATATCTAATGAATTGATACATTTATTTATATTGTTTTCTTATATAACAGCACGTTTGTGTATATATATACAAAATCATTCGTTTATAGTTGTTTTAAATTTTAATGCCTATTTAATAAAAATATTTTTAAATAAGTTGCAATGCAACTTATATTTATTTATTTATTTAATATTGTCCACGATAATATACATTTAATAAGTTTTACAATAATATACAGAAAAGTACAATGGGCGGTCTTATCACACAAGGATATCTCTTACAGACAACCATAGTAAGGAAAAGATAAAAGTACTTATAAAGTGTAGTTCACGCGTACAAAAAAAGACATATTCACAAACAAATGAACATAAATATACATAAACATACATAGACATACATACTTAAACATATATACATACGTACATATCATTTATACTTATAATAAAAAAGGTTTCATACATATTATAAATAATACAATAATAAATAAAAACGTCTATATCATCTTATATGTACTATTTCAAAAACATATGCGATCCAAAATAGTTTAATATATTTATAATTTATTGCATTTATAATATTGTGTTATGTAGTATTTATTATAAATATTAATGAATAGATGAATTCTAAATACATATGTACGTGTTTATGTAAACTTGAACTACGTGTTATTTATCCCCCTACTGCCTCCACATTACGGTTTTCTGAAATAAATTGCCACGTTTGATGAGACTACCCAATGTAATTTTTCTGTATTATTTTGTAACTATATACTTTCTAACTTATACAATAAATAGTATTATTTATTTAATTTAATAAATAAATATTAGAAATTAAGTTGACATTACTGGCTGTATAATCAAGTTGTCTTTGTCTGCTTAGGAATGAATGACTTTGATTTGACGTGAACTGTCATTTTTAGATCGAGATTTTGATTTAGATAAAATGAACCTAACATTATTTGTCAAACAATAAAATAAAACCGACAAAAGTGTTTATTAATTTCAACAAAAAAGTTTTCTCGTATTATTTCACTCCACACAACAAGCATAACATATATGTGTATGTATATACGCGACTTTCATACAAAAACTAAATTTCTTTTATAAAGAATATGAAGAAATATGATTGCGAGGTTGACGAACTTTTATATCTCTGTAAATACGCCTAATGAGCCCTTCGAGATATTCACAAACACATCAGATATATCGCGCTCTTACATATTTGAGACATATACGGTATAACGAAAACAACATATTTTTTTCTTTTGATTAAATGTGCCATAATTCATGCGAGTACTATTTTTTTAGAGTATAGTACAGTTAATAGAATAACTAGAAAAATTTAGATCTTCTATTTATTTTATTTGTCATTGTATATATACACAATTGTTTTAGAGATTTTAGGTTTACTGTCTTACCACTGTACAGGATCCACGAGGAGACAGACGCCTTCTTGAAGTATATATATATATATATATATACATTTATAGATACACATTAACAAAACACGTTAACTTCTTCATGTAGATATATTTAAAGTCCTCGTTTTGTACCAAAATGAATCACTAAGGATTGCGATATGTACACATTAATACATTCGTATGACAAAAATATATTTTTTTTTTGTTCCAGAATTTTTTTAACTTCTCGTATTTCGTATACATAATTAAAATGTTAAAGCATGTTTATATTTCTTGTAAAGTAATGGACGTCAATTTTTCAATGTTATTATATGTACAAAGAATCAACGTAATCTATACATTAGCAGTAGTTGCCCAGCGGCCTATGACCAGCTGTGGGCATCTTACGGCTGATAATCTTGTTGCATCGATACTCTATATTTAATATACACACATAATTAAACAGTGGTAGTCTAGTGATGAAGCACTCAGACTTGTGATAGCAGATCGCTTCGATTCCCGCGATACAATCTTATATAATTCACATTCTATGCATTAAGTATATAGGATTGTCACTACTCATAAATAATTTTTGATGGACAGCAACATTCTCTGCTTTATATAATACCACACTGCGATTGCCAACCCGCTTGCCAAGCGTAGTTGTGGTTTAGATATCTTTGGGTTATGTTAGTTGGTACGGAGTAAAACTTTATAAGTAATAATAGGACTAATATATAGCTACTTCCGCCAGTGCAGAAGTAGTCGTGCAATAAAGTGCACCGTCTGCCAGCCCGCTAAATGCACGTGCAGCAAACAATGCGAAACACAACTACCGCCGTTTGTTCACTCAACACGTGTTTCACCCCTCCACAGGACATCCTCAGGAGTAATGTTACACCGATTAGTGCCAAACACAGAGTGCACTTTATTGCACGACTACTGCTGCATGGCGGAAGTAGCTATATACTGGTCCTTTTCTTAGGATGGACTTCCGTAAAATAACGCCTGAATCCATTAGATAAAACTTTATAATATAAATATATATATATATATGTATATAAGCTCTTTCGTTTTATCGTAGATCTAAGGTATATCCAAGTTATAAATTACCACGGTATAGGACATCTGTGAAAAAAGAAGCCGTCTTGAAATAGCAATAAAAATAAACTCACACACACACACAATTTCGTATACTATTACTATATCACTTATTATTATGTATATAATGTGTGACCTCCACAATTCATATGTTAGCGATATTGATATATTCTCGTGCTCTCTCATATCTTTTAAGAAACAATTTCTTACGAAATTATTGAGTACATACAATGTAATTTAAATCATAATATAAATATATAAACAAACATAATATAAATGTATAAACCATAGTCTTTGATCCCTGTTTAGTAATGTTTTTATTTTTATTTGTTTTTTCATTGTTTGACTATTAATCATTATATGTTCTCAGTGAGATAGTTATAAGGTAACAACTGTAATTAATTTTATATTTCTAAGCTTCTAAGTTTGTACTTTCTTACTGCCTTTTGTTACTGTCTATCTCCAATAAAGTAAATAAATAAATAGATATATGTACATTCGTATACTGCAGATAGTATATTTTAGACTTACCGTTTCTTTTTTCGTGATACGGTAGGAAATTTACTCGATATTGTGTGATAATTTATGTGTAACATTTATTTATTCTGTACAGTGGACTGACGTTCCCGGGAGGAGAGTCCGGGATCTCTGTGCCGGACACAATGTGCACGCCCAAGTCGGTCGGCATCTCCGTGGACACGAACACCTATGAACCCCATCTCCTCGCTGGCACCATGGCTCATATGATCGGCCACAACATCGGTATGTACTCATTACTGTATACCAGGGGTGGCCAAGCTCTTTAATAGTGAAAGATATTGTGACGCGTGAAAGAGAGTGATAAATTGAGATAAGACTGAAAAAAAAATTATAAAGTCACTGATCCCAAAAAGTTAAGGGTACGAGAGGCCCCCAATAGCGAGGGCCACAAAAAAAAGCTCTTTAATAGTGCGAACCATTTTTCGAAATTTAAAAATTATTTGCGAGTCGCAATTGAATACCCATTTAAAACACGCAAACGAGTGTTTTTTTTTTACAAAAATCATATTTATTGTAATTATTTGAACAAGAGTACAAAATATGTGGATCAAGTTAGATATAATGACACACGTATATGATATCACATCTAATAATACTTAAGATATCGGCTAGTTAACTATGATCAGTGTTTGGATTATTAACATTAATAATTTGTTTCGATTTCCCAGGAGCTGACATAGGTTATATAAATTTAAATATTGAAATAATTCGACAATCAATCGGAGCACAAAATAATCATTCAAAGAGCCGCATGTGGCTCGCGACCCACAGTTTGACCACCCCTGATATATACTATATATATTGTATAGTAATTTCTTTATTAACTATCTTTTGCTTGAGGTAAAACCAATTAAATCTACCCTTTTGCATATTTGAAAGCCTAACATTTGTAAATATGATAATATAAAATAAAAATTACTCGTCTGAACTACAATGGGCGAAGTACAATCAGGGGCGGTTTAACCTATAGTGCAGGGTGTGCAATGCACACGAGCGCCGCCGTCTGAGACAGCTAAGAGCATCGTCTTGGAATCTATCGCGGTTCGCCGCTTAGTTTCGCAACAGAGATGTGCTACAGGCATAAAAACAATGAGTGTTATTCAGCCGTCATAAGAAGAAAGACCGTAACTAATACAATACTGTAAGCTACACCTACTTATAAAATAGCTTCGAATGTGAAAAAAAACTTTCTTGTTACGACGGCAAAGTTAATAGTTAAAGCCGGGGGAGGGGGGGCAGGCTTAGGGCGCCAGGGTTTCATTGCACGCGGGCGCTACACGAGCTGGAGTCGCCCCTGAGTACAACGCAAGCACAGATTCTCAGAGCATTCTCAACCAGAGGGCGCTCGCTGGATTCGTAAAAAAAAGTAACGGTAATACGAATATGAAATCCCACCAGGTATGGGCCACGACGACGGACGTGAGCAGTGCTTCTGCAGGGATTGGCACGGCTGCATCATGGCTCAATCGATCGTGGGTCTGGAGAACGTGCAGCCGTACAAGTTCTCCGACTGCTCGAAGAATGATTACATCAATGAACTACGAATCGGCCAAGGCCTTTGTCTACTCAACAAACCAAATGAGGTATGCTTAATACAAACTATATCTTAAGTAATTTCATGTATTTTTCTCATCAAAACCTGGTAACCTATTGGTAACCACAGATTCATCACGCCTACATCTCTTAACAGTATACAGGATGATTAAAAAAAGGTATGAAAGCCTTAATTGGATAAATGAACATTATGAAAATGTAAAATCCGTGTTCGTACAATATGACAGGTAGATCGAATCCAAAAAACGGGAGCCAGTAAAAACATGAGTAAATATATAGCCCATTTGTCAGAAAATGAACTGTACATTTATCCCCTTAGTGCTTTTACTACCTATTTTGATCACCTTATATAAGTGTAAATTCTAAAATAGGTTATATTAACTTATTTTTTCTATTGTAGTGCAACAGGCCGTAACTTGCGATAATACGAGTACAAGGTCTGCAGAGACATATGTATATGTATATATATATATATGTGTATATATATATACATATATATATATGTATATGTATATATATATTTATATATATGTATATATATCTGTATATATATCCCTTATCCTATTATCTCATTATCTATGTGATACTTGATGTAGATTTACTTCACATTCTCCTTCTATTTTTCATAAATTCTTTCTTGCTTTTTCTCCCTTCATGATATCTTATTTTCCATCGCTTACATATCATCTGCGTTACATCTGTCATCAATCTTTGCTCTTTTATCACAGTTTGAATCACAAAAAAATTCCTTTTGACTTATCAGATTTCTATTGTTTTCTTGTTTTTATTTTTATAAGATATTTAAATTTATCGGGCAGGTATTCCGAAGGTAGTACAGTAAACGTGTTTTGATTTCTTTCGTTTTACACTTCAAATGAGTTCGTCAGTCAAGAGTTGAAAAAAAAATATCCGATGGTCGTAAATCTAAAAATAAATACCTTGCCCACAAGCCAACGTCGAATCCTTTGCCGAATCTGTAGGTGTAATATATTTTCTCTACGAATTTATTCCATTTAACCTAAATAGATTTAAAATGTATACTATATTATCGAATAGCTGTCACGTAAATCTATATAATCGGCGATTTTTATTTGAACTTTGCTTAAATACTTAATTTTTAACGACCTATATACACATTTAGTGGATTTATAAAACTAATATTTTGTTAGTGACAAAATGGCCGCCAGTACGCTAAAATTTTAACAAAACTACTTTTTGATATCTAAGATACAGACTAGATCTAGTTTAGATACTAGATAAAACACAGTGTAATAATAATATACACTTGTTTTGTATAACACACCAGTTGTACACTACATTGCCACACCACAAACTAAAATAAATTTGAAATAAACACATTTTACAAATATTCATTTTAAGTCATTAGATTTTAAAAAACAAAACCTTCTTAAAAACCTTTGTGAATTCATGCACAACAACTTCGCTGAAGATCATCATATGGTCAAATATATAGTTCACAATTCTATAAAGGACATACAAACATTTATTTTTATATACATAGAAGATTGTAATATTTAAAACTTTGTACTGTCAAAATTTACTGGTATGTCACAATCCCATAGAAATATAACTAAATGAATTATTTGTAACATTAAAAAAAACACTAAAACCTTCGTTTATAATCACAGTAATCTAACCAGTGGGTCATATTACAAGGTGTTTTCAATCTGGTACTAAAACTTTCAATGTGGCGATACAGGTTCTAATGGACCATGTAACGTTTTAGACTAATTTTTATTGTAGAATCTTTCAACAAAAATATATTTTTGGCCTTGAACTTTATTTATAATGAACTAATTTATTTGTTTCTGGGGGCGTAAGTGACCGGATTGTTTTGTTTAGAATCCATAACGAAAATAAAATAAAAGATATTGATATATAAATATATATTAGTCTTTTTTGTGGGATTTCGCTAACACAAAACTAGCAACTTAAAGCCAGCGCAGGGTGCGGTACAAGGTTCAATCTACCTGGTACCGCGCTGTTTTAATCTCTTCAGTGTGGTACGAGGTCTAAAAAATCTCATATAGCTGGCCTACATGGGGCCAATTTAATTGTTAATGGGGGCAATTCGAAAGTGTACTCGACACTAGTTCAATCCTTTCGCTTTAATAAAAATATATTATATGTTACATAAACGTAAGAAATGGTTGAAATATATTACTAAATGAAAACAGATTACTTCAAGATATAGGCGTCTTAAAAATATCTATGAAAGGATATACCATAATCTTCAGGATCTTCTCCCTTAGCAAGAGGTATTATGATATATAAAGAATGCTGCTATCAATCCTTTGGTAACTTATTTATGAGCAGTAGCAACCCTGTATTGTATAAAATGTGAAGTATATGAAATTGTATCGCGGGAATTGAAACCGCGACCTAAAATCGCAAATCCCATTGTTCCACTGATGGGGGGGCTATATTAAATATAGTTTACATGCAAATAAGTGAATTCGTCATTAACGGCTGTGATAACTCCACTGGTGGACATAAGTGTGATATATTGTTGGAAGAGGGCTCCGATGTCGCTAATCGATTTGTGAACAACTTATTTAAGAAAAGGACCAATATTTAGCCACTTCCGCACATGCAGTGGTAGTCGTGCAATAAAATGCACCGCCCGCCAGCCCGCTGATAAATTAGTGCCAAACACAGAGTTACTACTCGGTGTAACATAACTCCTGAAGATGCCCGTGCGAGGGGTGAAACGCGTGTTGAGTGATTTGGCGGTGGCGGTTGTGTGATTCGCATTGTTTGCCGCATACGCATTTATTAGCGGTGTTTGTTGCACAACTACCACTGCATGTGCGGAAGTGGCTAAATATTGGTCCTTTTCTTACTTACGATGGACTTCCGCGAGGTAACGCCTGATTCCATTAAATATTTAACAACTTATTTATTTTACGTATATTAGTGAATATAGATGTTATATGAAGAAGGTTTTAGGTAAGTTTGGGCGGTTGAGGCTTCACCGTCGCATCACAGGTACCAGGCAACCCTATTTCGACTGTATGTAAATTTATTCCAATAAAGTGCTCGGGGCGTTCGTTGCATTATTATACATTCGCGAATGAACTGATAATTCCGGGTTTTGCGGACGCTCCCCTATTACCATAACTTTTATTAAGTTCGAAGGAGAACCCCGGGAACAAACAATGCGGTCGGCTGATTAATACGAGACGTGGAAATTCTGTTTTACATTAGAATAAGCCGCGTCGCTAATGGTCCACGAGTGCCGATGGATATTCAAAGTGTACGGATAGCAAGGAAGTTTATATCTCTGTTGATTCCGTTTTGATTAAACCGCTCCCGCGGGCGATGACGAACAGATTAAAAATTTTAAAATAAACTCGAATATAAATATCGTGTTATTTTTTTAAATTATATTGTATTTATTTATTTAAATATACATATATTTTTATAAAATGATAGACAGATAATGTGTTAAGACCTTGAGTATGTTTATTAAGACAATACATTCTATTCAATTAGTTGTACGCAGTGGTAACTAAAATGTACATCGAAAATGTGCAGACTCTCCAATTTATGTAAAAGGTGGCGCAAAAGTAGTGTCATAAACGAACGTGTGAATATATATATATATAGAGAGAGAGGGGGGGGGGAGAATTAGTTGACAACTAGCCATGGAGTATATTTATACATAAATATGTATACTATAAATGTCAAAGTACGGTGAAATTTAGCGCCGTTTGTAAAAATTAAGGCGCGTTCACATTACGTTTCCGCTACCTGCTATATGTTAGGGAGACCGGAAAGTAATGTCGCTTTAAGTTATTATTCACACGACTACATTTTTAACGAGTTTTTATTTCTAATCAACAATATATTCACCTTCGTTATCAAAAATTTGCCATTGCTTTTGCCATCTAGTATACAAATTTTAAATTCAGGAGCAGTGAAAACAATCGGTTTTTTGTAAAACATGTCGACAGTAACGATATTACTTTCCGATCCCACTGATATATCTTACATTTATATATTTATATAAAAAGCAGTTCAACTGCTTTTCGGTAGAAGACTGAAACTTCATCGTAGATTGCGAGTTCAATTCCCGGGATATAATCTTATATAATCAATACTTTCTGTATTAATTATAAAGAATTGAGTGGTAAATATATGCTCATAAACAAACTTTCAGAAGATGCGTAGCAATATCTTCTGCGTACCATAATACAACACTGTGATCACCAATCCATATATATATCTGGTATATATCATATATATGGTATATCCCCTCATATGTCTTACTATGTGCCTCAATGGACTGAAAGAACAACCTATCTAGGCAGTAGAGGCATAGACTAGAAGACAAGACTCATAGAAATATATGTGAAGAGAAATGATAGAGAAAAACTTAATAAACTCTGTATAATAAAATCAATATTCCACAAGTGGGCGTGAATGTGAGTGCAAAACTGGGGCAAATAAAAAAATAAAAAAAATTGGACTACCATTTCAGACAAATAATTCTACAAGCTACGTATGTGTTTATTTCTTCTGCGGATAATCTAATTTTTGATTCGATCATTGTAATAAATGATCGATAAATTATTATTGAAAACGAAACAACAGACATCACTACGCAAGCCGGCGTGCTACGAATACATATTTACATATTTGTCTGCGGATGATTTTACCTTAAAGGCTGTTTCATTTCTCTCGCAACGCACCAACGGAACCCCTTTTTTCATATAACACGTGTTGAAGGTCGCCTTTGAGAGGCATCCAATTCAAGATCCAGCGCCCGATTCCGATGTAAATTCGATCCGCGCCTCCAAACATCGCCTACCTTCGCATATATCTCGTAGATTATGCGAATTTTATTGAAGCTTTGTGGATTGATCTGAAAGTCGTTTCGCATACATACATGCATAATACATGGCTTTACTTACTTTTTGGTCTGTAATTTAAAGAAATCATCAAAATAAGATATAGTAAAAATCATACTATATTGTAACGAATTTTTAACAAATTATTTTGTTGATATTTCTAACATATAGTTGTTTAAAGTAATGTGATATAGAACAATAATAGAATATAAGAAAATGTAAAAAGAAATGTGGGATGAATGAATGGCGACACAGAGCGAAAGGTAAAGACAGTAGAATTGTGGAAAGAAAGAAACGAACAAAAGATAATGTGCAGTGTGAAAGAAGAGAGCGAAAATAAAAAAAGATTGTGAAAAATTAAATAAATGAAAACCAAAGTCCCACAGTGTCCCACACCAGATAGGGGGTACGAGAGGCTCCCAATAGCGGGGGCCATAAAATATACATATATATATATAGTTGTTAAGTATATTTAAACTAGACACGCACAAAATGAACAGAAGGCTTTATTAACGCCATTGAAAGACGGTGGACATGTTCCCATTCCAACAGGTTCTATTGTCGAAATTGAAAAGAGAAAAGAAGAAGGTAACATCGCCTCTATTATAGGTGACGACAACCTGCGCTAACATTCCTATTGTTCTACCAAAAAAGTGTTGAAGTCTACAATAAACAGTAACAAGACTTTGGACTCGGATAAAGTATATAAAAATAGGATACAGAGTAAGTTAAGACTCCACGAAAATGGGATATAAGATAAGAAGCTTCTAGAGGCAAAAGAAACTGGATAAGGCCCTTCTATTAAAATATAAGTTAAAAATTTGAATGTAAATATTAAAACATAATATTGAAAAAATCATAAAAATATATCAAATGTAAATAATTTAAACAAATGAGTCAATAATTGTGTTTGTGTGAGTGTGAGAGAGAGAGAGAGAAGGAAGGCGAAGCGTAGAAGAAGATATGTAAGGAAAAGTAGATTTTGTGAAATACAATAAGAAAGTGTGAAAGAAGGATGGAGAATGTGTAACAAAAGTATTAAATATTAAAATCTTTATTTACTCGAATTTGTAACGTCTCTGCCTAAACATAACAAAAGGGAACGAAAGGTCCCCAAAAAGAAGGGCCAAAAAAACGGTGCTTTTGGAAATATTTGGGGTAGAACTATCACCAGCAGTGGGCATTTTATGGCATTAAATAATCATTTCAGCCATAAAATGTGTCACAAAAATAAAACTATAGCTAGTTTATTTTGCGATCGTCTGCGATCTAAATGAAATAAGAACCTATGTACGTATTTTATATTTAAAATGCCGCTAATAAGAACCTGATTTTGATTCTAAATTCTAACTAAGAAAGGGACTAATATGTTATATAGCTACTTCCGCTATGCATGCATGCATGAGTCCATTTGACTCTCAATGCGACATACAAATAATTTGTAGGACTATAAAGTCTGCGTTGACAGTAAACTATAATTTGGCACTGGTCGTTGTTACATCTTCTGAGGATGCCCCGTGGAGTGGTGAAACACTTATAGAATGAATTAAAAGTGGTAGTTGTGTAGTTCGCATTGTTTGCCGCATACCCATTTATCAGCGGGCTGGCGGGCGGTGCACTTTATTGCACGACTACTGCTGCGGAAGTAGCTATATATTAGTCCCTTTCTTATTTAGGATGGACTTCCGCAAGGTAACGCCTGAATCTATTAGATATCTAAATTCTAACTTGATTCTCTACTTGTAAATGAATAATTTGGACTTGGATATTTGACTGAAAATAAAGGGTGTCTAAGATGGTATTATTTTGCAGTTGGTGGTTCACCGTCAGTGCGGCAATGGAAGGTTAGACGAGGGTGAAGAATGCGACTGTGGTACCATAGCTGAATGCCACAACCTCAATCCATGTTGCGATCCCTTCACCTGTCGGCTCACAAAGGAGGCTCAGTGTGCTTCAGGAGAATGCTGCGAGAGATGTCAGGTGATGACGAAGTCGAAAAAGAAATTTATTTTTATTTATTATAACACTTATAAAAATGTATATTAAAAAGTACTCCGAATATATTTAAATATTTGGCGAGAAATTTAAAAACAATACGTACTTTATAAATATCTATATACATATATATATAATAATGTACGAAGATGTAAATATGTAATCGAAAGAAACCATAAACCGCATTTTGATTTGAAAATGTGTTTTTGCATCCATTATTAATTTAAAAAAATTTACTAGATTATGCCATCGTTCAGAAAAATTTCAAATCTAATGGTGATGGAACTTTAAAAAATATATATCAAATACATATTTGATACGAATTTTATCTATAAATGAAAATAGAGTGGCAATAAGAAAAACTTTGTCTTATACTTAATATTTATATAGGCTTGTGAGAGGAGAGACGTGGAGAGGGTGATTTTTAGATAAATATATAAATATGTATACACACACAAACACACATTTATATATATATATATATATATATATATATACATATTTATATATATATATATATAAATATATATATACATATTTCTATCTAATAATAATATCAAAAATCACCCCCTCCACGCACACCCTCTCCTCTCACAAACCTCAGGCAATGACTATAGTGTGAATCAAGTACTAATAAGAACAACCTATATAAGTTCTTTCCATATTGAGCCAACACATAAACTATGAAATAAACCAGTAAATATGTATTTATGTTACAAATAATAACATTTAAAATTTCTCTGCAGCTGAAACCTCGTGGCGTTGTATGCAGGGAATCCTCGAACGAATGCGACTTGGAAGAAACGTGCACTGGTCTATCAGGAGCTTGTCCAGTGGATGCTCATAGGAAGAACGGAGAAGCGTGCGAGGCCGGCAAGGGATACTGCTTCGCGGGCCAGTGTCCAACGCTCTCCCTCCAGTGCGAGAGGATCTGGGGTCCAGGGACGATCGGTGCTGATAAGGAATGCTTCGAGCAATTCAACTCTAAGGGCGCCGTGACGGGACACTGTGGGAAAGACGGCAACGGACATTACATCAAATGTGATATGGAGTGAGTTTCTATAACATACTAGCTGTGCTCCGCGACTTCTTTCGCGTGAAATTTATTTTTAGATATTTCGTTTTGATTCTAATTATGTGATACGGACATTGTTTTCACAATTTACTTAAATTCTTATGTCACCCACAACTTGAATCGTCATCATTCACTGTTTTCGTTTCAATTTTAAATCGGCATGAACTGTCACGGCGATATATAAAATTCATTGGACGAGTGACGCCATCTGTCGAAAATTGGTCACACCGACAATTTTAGATTCTATAAATGACATACAGACAAACATTTATTGTTATATACATGCACTAAATAGGAAAAATTAAATTATTAATTTCATTGTTTTTGTAAAATTATAAAAGGAAAATATGTAGCCCATTTGTCAGGAAAAAGGTTTTGTAGGAACAACATTACGTTATCGCCAGCGGCGTATTGAAAAAGGGGAATCCCACAGAAATAAAATAATTCATTTACGTCGGTATAAATACGGGCGGAGCTCTAATATACACACATATACTTCGGATTTCGTATTGTTACTACCTGAAAACCGGCCCTAGGGGAAGTCCCGCACTTTGAGGCTTTTACACCTTTTTCTTATAACACATACTATTATAACATTTATTAATAATCAACAAAAGATATTTCTGCTTAAGTATGAAAATCTCTAGAATCATAAAGTTCAGAGCGATAAATTTTGCAGAGATATTCCTTTTTGTGAGTAAAAGTTAGATATGAACGTATTTCACGAAATTTTACCCAGGGAGAGGTTGATTTAACTTGCCCAGAACATTTTATTTGACATGCTAAAAATTACTAAGAATTTTCAAGGATTTTATTAAATTACACTCAAAAAAGCGGTGCGGGAGATATCTTTTAATTTCTTTTTCGTTTAAGAAGATTTCTAAAATAAAAATATTCAAGTTACTCCTTATTACATCGGTATAAGTGTAGTCAAAATCAGTGCAGACATTTCAGAGATTAGTCGGAGAAACAGACAGACAGAAGGTTAAAAAAAGTTTAAAAAAATCATTTTGGTATATAAAATATAATATATATTTGGTATATATATATTCATAAAGATGTAGAAGCTAATCTTATTTAGATTTTTCCTTTTTACCTTGATGTTTATTTAATATAATTTTTTCCTTAGAAACGTGAGATGTGGTTCGCTCCAGTGCCAACTGGGTAACAGGTATCCTGTGGTACCGGGTATGGACGAATACTACACAAGAACTGTCATCACTATAAAAGGCAACGAATATGAGTGCAAGTATGTATCGAATTGTTATCTAAGTAAAGAAAGATACACTGTATATATGAGATCGTATGATTATACATGCATGTGTACTAAATATAACTGGGTACGATGGCAGAATTCGAATTTCAAATTCTTTTTTTTATATAATAATACTGACAAAATATTTTTAAAATGTAAAATCCGCGTTAATATTCTTTTTAATTATTACAAAAATAAATGTGTAGTTGTAGAATTTTTTATTTTATTTGTATATATATCTCAGATTCTGCTACCGGACATACTATACTGTGTAATATTTATCATTTGAACTATATAAATGTAGATTACAGATATATATATTACTTCTTATATAATATTACAGATTACTATACCAACGAAGCCTTAACAAACCGACAAGGTTAACAGCGCCAATATCTAACAGAGAATATACAGAAAAGTGAGAGGTTTCCTCACTAAACTTTTTCCAAAATTACTTATTATTAATAACCAGTTGCAAAAGTATCACATGAATAATTTTGTGTTGAAAAAAAATATTTTGTATATTTGTTTTGTTTTTCAGTTTCAAATTTTACAATCTATTTTAACCCTTAGAGTTGATAATTTTTACATTTAAATTAATTTATACAAATTGTCCCTTTTAACATTATAAATATGGTCGATTAACATTTGAATTAATATTTATTTGAAGAGGACGACAAATCCTTTTGTATTTGGTCGAATAAACAAAATCTATTTAGAACATTGAATACAGCCACATACTTTTTACATTTAAATCCTCTTGCAATGGACCCTTTTTTAATTCAACATTATTTCTTAATTAATGCACAATTATACAGGCTAGTGACTTAGAAGTGTAAAAGATTTAAAACAGTAATTGTAAAACATATAAGTGAAAAAAATTTCACCCTTTCAGAGCTACGACCGGACTTCCGGAGCATTCAGAAATCGGACCTCTAGGTCTGGTACGGGACGGAACACCGTGCGGCGACAACTTAGTTTGCGTCAACCAAACTTGCTCATCGATCTTTCCCTACATCGACCACACGAAGTGCCCCACCGATCACAACAATCACGAGTGCTCTGCTAGAGGGGTGAGTTTATATAATTCACAGATTTTTACTTTCAAAATTTATCTCGTGAACCTCCCTATATATACATTCCTACTACATTTCCAAAACTCTTATATGATATATCGAAGTGTTTGTAATAACATTTACATTAATAAGTGAAGTCAAATCATTTAAGTTCTTCACTTTTGAAAGCAGATAAATTTTCGCGAAGCACGCTTACAAATTGTGATCCCCGCTCTGGTCACGCCACTAGAGACCTCTATCAAGTCTCCTATAGACCTCCGTAGGTCTATCTGACCCACTTTGGGTAACAAAATTATTATTATCAAACATAAAATGTGACATAAAATGTCACTGAGAACCAAGGAACAATATAAATTTATACTTTCTATACAATTATTTCGTAATAGAATAATATTAAAAAAATTTCTTAATAAAATATTCTATATAAGGCCATAATAAAATATTCTAAGTATAATCTTTAAAGGAGTGAATGTGCAGCTCATTCGCTCTAAATTAATACATGTTAAAATTCTTTATTGTACACGCTAAAAAACATATATACATAGCGTAATAGTAAAGAAAAGTACAAAGGGCGGTCTTATCACACGATGCAATTTCTTCCAGACAAACATAGTATGTAAACAGTAGAAGTATAAACAACAGGTTACATACATACATATACTTCTGCACCTGCGACATTCCACACAGGCCACCGAGTTATACACGGTAGAACCAAACACTACTCACCACACCACAACACCGGGAGAGCGGCCGCCCGCTCCCTTACCGCGAACAGCGTGGGCGAACCAAGGTTGGATCCGGATCCCTCCTTGGCTTGCCACATCAAACCGCATGCACACAACATCAACACAACCAATACACAGCTCTACACGAGTAAAGCGCTTTGTTATTTGCAAACGTCTTTATGCAACTGGTACGCGCTCTGACAGTTTTTTCAAGAGCGGAAGGGTCCGTGAACTTAACTCCGATGAAACTGTAAAAGCCTTCGGGTTAACAGCATTAACATCAACAGAGAATAAGTAAGATATACCTGTATATCTATATAGCATATATACTTATAATATATACGGTATAATACATTTTATAAATACACAAAGCATCAAACACACTTGGATCGTACTTGCCTCCTAATAAAGAAACAGAGAAGGAAAAAAAATTAAAAGATTAGTATCCATTGGTCTAGTAAATATGGTATATGGTACTCCCTAGTCAAAAATCAAAGTTTCAGAAATAATAAATAACATTATCATAATATACATGTTAGAATACATTATTATTTACTGTCTGTTTCTGCAGACAGGTTGAAAAAAATAATTACTTTGACATTCTTCACAGTGATGACTGTATACAGTATGTTTGGAAATATATATTAAAACTTTAAAGTTTAATAATCCGTTTTTACCTTTCGTGTATTTATTTTAAATATCGGAATTCATTAGGCCATTTACAAAAGGCAATACAAAATCTATCGAATACCGTAAATATTTGATCAAATAATAGAACAAAATTCATTACAATATCGACGATCGATAGGGACCCACCTGACCCTTACCTGAGGGCCCTTTTGTCCCTTTATATTAATTTTAGTTTAACCAAATGGCGTATGGAAAGTTCCGCCCGGTTTAGCTCGGGGCATATCAGATAACTTTGTAAAGCGAAGGTACAGCGACTGACTATCTTTAACTGAGAAATCACATCTATATATAAAAATGAATGTTTGTCTATATGTCCTTTGTAGAATCGTAAACTATGCATTAGATTTTGTGATCTTTAGCAAATTTCTGCATGAGACCAAGAAGGTATTTAAGTTGGTGTGATCAATTTTCGACAGATGGCGCCACTGTCATTCCAATGAATTTTATATATCGCCATGACAGTTCATGATGATTTGAATTGAAACGAAAACAGCGAACCATTGATGACGTTTCAAGTTGTGAGTGACATAACAATTCACGTAAATTGTGAAATTAATGTCTATAAACTAAATTTTCTTTTATTAAATTCCACTTAAACGACGTCGCGGAACACAGTGTTTTTATATTTCTACTATTATCTCTTATATATTTTATATAATTATATCAAATTCAACGATTATTTATTTATTCTACACGAATTTATATTATTACAGACAGAAAAATACACAAAGTATGACATATGTCATGTCGTTGTCGATTCTCCTTTGTTAATGTGCAGATTCTGTCGCGCGGTGCGCCTTTTATACGTTTATGCGGGTAAACTACTAGCGCCATCTGTTGACACCAACCGAAACTACAGAGCTCCAGTATATTAAATGTGTTTATTAAATAATTACATATAAAAGCCTAGTTAAAATCACAGTCAGTCAACGCAGAGGAGAAATTTTTCCTAGAATAAATCGGAAACGAGGATCTCCGTAGTCAAAGGAAAAAAGACGAAATAGCCCTGGATACAGGGTACTTCTAATTGGTCCTGTTTGAAATCTGTGGGGGAGGCCTTCGTCTAGCACAGAGTTCCCCAAACTTTTTTGTGTGGTAGACCCCTTGCCATGTTTTTCCATGTTGAGTAGACCCCCTACTTACCTGATATTGATTTCCTTTAAATTTATAATTGTAGTGAAGTTTAGTGTTAAAAACTTAAAGTAAAAACACATGTTGACACACATGAATAAACGTATTTGTCCCACATTCGTATTATATATTCGTTTTGTATATAGCTCTGAGACTGCAACTCTCAGGTTTTTACAAGTTCAAAATGTATTGCGACCACAAAGCAAATACCAACATCCTACAACGTACACAATTTTATAAACATATATAATAAATTTTTTACTACTACTTCATAGGTACTTTTATAAATAATGTAAATGTTTTGATATTATAAGATAGTATGATGTAAGTAAATAGGTACTATCAGTGTATGTGTTGAGATCCACTATCGTGGACCCCCATTTGTATTTCATGGACCCCCAATTTTTTTTTCGCTGACGTAGACCTCTTGCAGGTTGTCATAGACCCCTAGGGGTCGATATAGACCAGTTTGGGAATCACTGGTCTAGCAGTTTACTTTCTACAGCTGAAGTAGTGGTGATTTCAAATCTTATATTTTAAATGAATTTCCAACTAACTATAATTCCATTGAGATACAACGTTTAACGGTGAACATTCAGAAAACGTCTCATGGCAATAGTAAGTTAAAGTTACTCACAAACTATCATTAACCATAATAACTTAATGGCCAGGATAAGTTAATACTGTTCCGGTTTGTAACTTGCTCCAAGTAAGTTCCAAACCGGAACCGCTAATTCAATATAAGTTGTTTTAATAAGTACATTCAGTACAAGCGTCGACTTTATTGACGTCTGTGATATGAACATGTAGCTGAGCATCGGCCTTAGTCTTTTCAGACCTCTATAAGGCAAAAGATCAAAGATCATCACGATGGCAAGTCTTCGTCCATCCATGCCGACTTTAGTCTACGTTTGTAATATCAACGCGTGGTTGAGCGCAGAATAAAGTCAAGCGCCGACTTTAAGCGATATCTATGATATAAACGCACGGCAGAGCATCGACTTTAGTCCACAGTTACGAACTTTTATATCTGTGTAATTACATTGTATACGTACACATAATGTTACTTTGTACTTATATAAATAGCATGTTCTTCTCTCCGAGAAAACGGGGCTTTATTATAAGGCTGTAGGCGAGATTTCGTGGCCAATGAACGCTATACATATGTGGTCCAATTACGACATTAAATTCATCTAAAACCCCGTTATGCAAAATTGCAATTAATTACCAATATATCCACTATATTCTCACTGGCAATATGTTCCATGAATGTATAAGTTTTGATATAAACATTTATGTATAGAACCAGATTTACTGACAATAACATAGATAGTAAATTCTGCAGAATAGTATACATACATCGGTAATTGATGCCGATATGATATAACATGGTAATAGAAATTTTTAATGTATATTCTTAATGAATAAATAATCAAAAAAGACTAAGAGTTGCGAGCATAGATCGCGAATTCAATTCCCGGGATAAAATCTTATGAATCACACTTTGTGCATTATTTATATATAATTGCCACTGCTCACAAAAGAAAATTCTAGAGGGTGGGCAGAATCGTTCTCTGAGTACTATAATACCACACTGCGATCGCTGACCCATCTACCAGGCGTTGCCATTATGATATAGCACCCATAGATATCTTAGGGGGAGACATATGGCATGCAGGGAGCATCTATGTGCTGAAGGGAAGGAGGGGTAGGTATGGTGTTAAGGGCTGACGACTCATATAGCAGCAGCGGTTGTTTTAAATTTAACACCAATAGACAAATACATTTCTTTCTAATGTCTATTTGTTAATTACTTGTATACATTATACACGTTCTTTATATATATATATATATATATATATATATATATATATATATATATATATATATATATATATATATATATATATGGGAGAGTCCAAGCACCCGTTCTAAGGGCAGCCTGCTCCTTAACCGCGAACAGCGTGGGCGAACCGAGGTTGGATCTGGATCCATCCTTGGCTCGCCTGTGGTCCACGCTGCCGTACCAAGCCGCATACACAACATCAACACTACACAGCTCTACTCGGGTAGAGCGATTTACTAACGAACGTCATTGTACAACTGGAATGCGTCTGTCCAACTTCTGTTTTAAAGTTCACCTACCCTTCATCTCCGTGAACTCAATTCCGATGAAGCTGTAAAAGCCCTCGGGCTAACGGCATCAACTTCAACCGAAACCTAGGAAGCGGAGTCAAACTTTTATGCAATTTTTTGTTTAATTTAGCTTAACTTTAATGATAACAAATATACAATAAAGTTTTGAGACTTCCAAACACATTCAGATCTGAGGAATGACTTCTGCAAACTCAGTCGGTTTTGTAATTACTTCCACAAATGTCATTAGTATAAGTTAAAGTTTATTGTTTCTAACCTGTTTCGGTGGTACCACTGTGTATCAACGTGTAAAGTTTATAAATATTTCTGGTACACGCGAACCAGATCGCGAACCAATTAAAGTTTATTTAGCGCAGAACTATAAATGAGCTCTGATTTCTGTTGTTTGAATGGAAATATTCCGGGTCAGCGATTCTAGTCCAATGCTTCGCGGTAATTGAAGCAAATTTGTACTGAAAATATTTCGTCGATTTTAATTCGTTGGTTTTAACTAAACTATAACTATTTATTGGAGTTACGTGTGTAGCGTTCAACGCTCCTTATTACTGGCCATAATATTTTTTTTTATATTTCAATTATTATGACGCGTTCGAATTTCAAATTCGAACGTCGATTTAAATTCCGATAGATGCTGCCATCGTGTTTAGTTCAAAATAGTAAATGGCACAAGTGGAACTGGATAGGCCATACGCTCCTAAGGAACCCTGATCAGATACCGAGGCAAGCCTTAGAATATAATCCTTAAGGAAAGCGAAGATGTGGCAGCCCAAAGCAAACCTGGCGGCGGACGATCACTGCAGAAGTGAAGGCAGTTGGAATGACGTGGAGCGAAGTAACGCGCGAGGCTCAAGACCGATTGGGATGGTGACGTACTGTGGATGCCCTCTGCATCTTCTTGGGGACAAAGGAATAAATGATGAATGATGACAAGATTATCTACCCTCTGCGGCTTCTCAATTCAGTGAAATAGCACATGTAGCGGTCCAATCCGGGACTCTCCCGGGAGCCGACAAGCTTTGCAACTTAAAAAAAGGTCTTGGTATAGACGCGGTATGCCCTGCCACTATATACCTGCAGAATCTACAAATGCCATTTGAACAGCAGTGAGAGTCCCGTAAAAAAACAAGACGGTCTCTGTATATATTTAATATACACCACATCTATCACACCTGGATTTTACTTTCCTCACCATGTGTAACAAATTACCCACATAACTCGTAAAAGTCTCTTGAATTGTTCGTTATTTTAAGAAATTACAAAAATTTTAAAAAAAGAATACGTTGTTATTTTTACATATTTAAATCGGATCATCGTTTCTGAACGTATCCATCATATCATCTGATTTCCACAGGGCAATTGTAATATTATATTTAATGAAATCAGGCGTTACCTTGCGGAAGTCCATCCTAAGTAAGAAAAGGACCAATATTTACTAATTAGTGCCATTACACTGAGTCACTCTGTGTTTGGCACTAATCGGTGTAACATAACTCCTGAAGATGCCCCGTGAAGGGGTGAAACACGTGTTGAGTGAATTAACGGTGATAGTTGTGTAATTCGCATTGTTTGCTGCATACGCATTTATCGGCGGGCTGCCGGGCGGTGCACTTTGTTGCACGACTACCACTGCATGTGCGGAAGTGGCTTAATATTGGGCTTTTTCTTAATTGTAATGTTATATTCTTCTTTTTCTAACCAAAGCGTTCTGTTTTAGATTAAACCTTCCTTTGAAATTAGAGTGTCAACAAAGCGGTATATGTTTAAAAAGAAAGTTTAAGTCATTTTTAAATTAAACGTTTTTAATTTTTAATTATCACGTATAAAAACTCTTTGTGTTTTTAGTAGTTTTTGTTTGATAAACTTTTTAATTGCACTTTCCTAGTTACAAAATCGTGTTTTATGTTATGTTGTTCCAGGTGTGCTCGAACGCGAACAGGTGTGTGTGCAACCGCGGATGGACTGGACCGGACTGCTCCCAGCCGGATGCCCTGCCACCGTCTCCGACGCCCTACATACCGGAGAACACCACCAAGACCGCCTACAACATGACCAAGAAGGAAACGCCGTATGGTGAGTTCAAACCAGTAACCTAACTTTAGGAGTAAATTTATCATTTTTAATATATCACTAAAAAAGTGTTCAAACATAATCGAAAAAGATGGAACAGGTGTTGATACATTCTACAATATTGTTATAAATTTTCCAACACATGTAAAATCGATTTAAAAAATGCTCTCAGAAATATCCGCATTTGACACTCATGTAGCATCAAGATTAACGATATCGATATAAGTAAATTCAATCTGATACTAGTTTTTATCAATTTGGTCTCTTCTAGGATTCTTTCCATGATGTGCATTCTTTTTCGTATAATAATATGTTATATCGAGTCCAACAAATCATAAAATACCAAATCACTCGATTCATAATCGATAACATGCATTGCATCTGTCATCTCTTATGAAGTATTTGAATTTGGAATTTTAAGAATTCTATTTACAATTTTCAAAATCGTTGTCTGATCTATCACTCCATCTATTTCGATTACACGTTCATGTATTCCACTTATATGTTTTGCGTTGTCCAAAAAACAAAAATTTAACTTTCGAATACAACAGATTTCAATGTAATTTAAATAATAAAACAGATACACATGCAAAGAACTATGCATAGATAAATATATTTTTGTTCATATATCATATGGTTAAAAACTTAAAAATTTAAAGTTGCTAATTCTTATATTGTTGTTCCATTAAAGTTGAATAATAAAATATATAGAAGTTATCAGTTTACATTTTGTTATCTCTTGCTTATTCTATTTCAAATCTATAAAGTTTTTCTTCTGTTTGCATTACTTCTCACTTCTCTACTATCTTATTAATTTCTTCTTTTGCTTCTTCACTTTCAGGTTTCTCCGGTGGTTTTGGATGATGGTCAATTTAATTTTCAACTGTGATATCGAAATTAATTGTATTGTTAAAATTTGAAATGATTTTTTGAATCGACCATCATACAGAACGGAGCGAGTTGAATCTACTAATCTATTTGTTATGATTTCAGGAGTGTACCTGGATATATGTTAATTGATATAGCGAGTGTTTATGTTGTGTTGCTTACGATGCAATTGGCCATTCGAGCACTGCTCTTCCAAATTGTCACGGAGCTAGCTACACGAGCGCGCGCGCTATGAGACGCGGTAGCGGCGTGGCGCTGGCGCTGGCGCTGGCTCGAGGGCATTGCTCGGAGGGGGCGCGTCGCGGGCGTCGCCGGCGCACTAACGCGCGGGTGCCCTCTTGCAGGTGTTCACGAGGGGAATAAGATGAGCACTATGAACATGGTCATATTGTTACTCGCGGTCGTGCTGTCCGTGTTCGTGGGGTTCGCGTGGATGGCCTACTGCTTCAGGTAACCGGTAAATCGGTGTTGTCGCGCTGTGGTCTTGTCTTGTCGCATCGTATCGCATCGTAACGCATCGTATCGCATCGTACCGCATCGTACCGCACAGTATCGCACCGCGGATGACGAAGCTCACGACCGCGAGTGCGCCGGCGCCGCCCGCCCGCCGGGCCCGGCGCCCGGCGTCAGCGGCTCCTACTCACGAACCTTCTCTTTGGGCGCAGAGAACTACCACGGCTCGAACACGGTATTCCTCGTGGCGGTGCTCATGTCTGTGGTAGGGGGGGTATTCATAGTATTTGCCCTGAGCGCTCTCTGCTACAGGTCAGTCGTAGTACACAAAAACTTCTCCCTGTGCCTAAGGTTAGTGAGCAGAAAACAGACCAAAGGTAGTCTTTAAGAAGAAATTTAAGTCGTCACCTTCGTATACTTGTATGTTTACTTTAGAACGTTAGCGTTGGTGTTTCATTTTCGTATTCGACGATTGTGTTTTGTTTTCGTTGTTTTTGGAGATTTTTTGTCGTTTGCGTTGTGGTCGTAGAGCTAGATGGCGGGTGCGGCTGCATTTGATCTGTGGTCTGCGTCCGGGCGGGTGGGCCGCGGGGCGCGGCGCTCCCCGACGCCCTCCCCCTCCGCCCCCGTCCCTCTGCCCCCCGCGCCTCACCGGCGTCCCCCCTGCGGCCCGCCCGCCGACCTGCATGCCTACGGGGCTTTCCGCGTCGTACTCGAGCGACACCTCGATTCAAACCCTTGAGATTCTGGGCTCTTGGATGTGTGCATTGGCTTATGTGAACTGTGACTCGTTTTCGTTTCCTTTCTTGGTCGGCGGTCGTGACGCCGGCCCGCCACAATGTCCGGCGCCACGACCGCATCTATATCTTCCCAACGTCACGTAATCCATCCGCGTACAATCTGACCTGCCTAGCGTTGCATACTCTAACCATAAATCTGACTTCGAGCGCCGTCATCGAGGTATGTACATATTATAAACTTGACAACGACGAAGAAGATATAGATATTTCGACTTGATTTCACCAATCATTACCACAGCCACCAAAAATCTATCAACTCTTGCACGAGAAGCGAATGTGCGATGCACGGAATCTTCTTTCATGCAGCTATCTATCTAGTTAGCAACGCCTGTTGTTATATATTTAAGGTATCAGACGAATCTTTCCATTAAAAATCAACGAGTTTACCAATTATCATCAGAAGTTTATTCATTCATTTAGGTAGATTCAGTTTCTGCATTACTTGATAGCAAAAGACCACCTTCTGATGATATATGCTTTAGTTTTACCAATTGCGTTTTAGATATACTAAATACTTTTAAACGAAATTTAATTATTATTTTTTTTTACTGGAAAGACGCTGTTTTCGCTAATATAAGATCAATCTTACGATTATGTTACCATTTGACATTAATTCCCATGAGGAATGAAACGAAAAGTTAATATAAAGTCAAAATCAAAATCAAAATGTCTACAGACTTTTACATGAAGTAATATAATATCCAAAAGCTCCAGTACATTCAGATGTATGTTACTCTTGAATACTATATAATATATATAAAGTAAATGAATATTCAATTGAAGTGAAACTAACATTTGTGTAAGCAGATTTATATGATAGTATACAAGAGAAAACATAATTTAAAAGTTTAAAAGTAAAACGAAAGCTGATGCCTTATCATGTTACATTTAATAATGTATTAATCCTATATGATTGTCAAAGTTTCATTATTAATATCAAAATGTAACTATATCAAATAAATTTAACTATTAGAGTTATCAAATATGTCTAATCTCGAATGAGAAACAGAAATATTTGATGAAATTGTTAAAGCCAATGATTCTTACGTTAATTTCGAAATAGGAATTTATGAAAAACAGGCGTTCAGCTTCAGTTTTACTGATGAAACAATCAAAATTAACAATTCAAATAGATTTTGGAAACGAAAACTATATCAAAATTACGAATCAAAAATTAAAAACCTTTTAATGTCCCTTAAATGTGGAGGTGTTCTCGATTTTTATCGGTTTTCGACGAGCACGATTTTGCAAACGTAATCGATTGATCTGAGTGGGCGTTTCCACGCCACGCCTGCACCAGGAAAAAGAGCACTCTACCAAAATACGACCCGCCCTACGTGAAGAAACCGAACCTGGGCAAGAGCTTCCCTGCCGGCTCCACCACATCCAACAACTCCCAGGAGGACATCTCCCTAGACGGGGGCAAGATGCACTCCTTCAACAACACCTTCAGGTATGACTAAATCAAATACTCTATCGCATTTTACAACTGTCCCCCTTTCTCACTCTTAACTCTATCTAGAATTGTCACCTCTTTAATTGGTACTTACCTTTTGATTTATAATCCAAAATTATTGATTAATTTAAAATAATTGTATAAAATTATAATTGTAACACTTCTATCGACTTTTTCATCAACTAATCACAACATTCTCAATAAATATTTCCTTTAACGTGCTTCAAACAACTTTCATATCTAAATTTAACAGTTTTAAAGTTTCTTTTCGGATGCGATGTTGTTGTGAGACACGTTTGGATCCATCTATAATAAACCCTTTATGTTATCCCAAATTAAACGAATGTTTCCTCTTCTATACGGATCTGGTGTTCTCAAACAGAAACCTACTAAGGTATGTCGACGTTAACCGCATATCTTTAGCTCCTCACCGCTCTAACACTATCTCACACGAATCTCGCTTTTACTCCACTCAGCTTACTTACTAAAATGCTTTGAAGATTTATTATAGGTTTTGCTGCTAAGTCCTTTTACATAGTGTGACCAAGAACAATCACACTCACGCGTTGAAGGACACGCTTATTTCGTTTTTATCTCATTTTTTTAAATAATATTCCTTCATTTGATACTACATTTGAATATTGATCAGCTATCAATACTGCTTTACGTTGAAGTTGCTTCGAGGATTCTAGTGTTAATATGTTCCCAGTGTTTCTATATTTATGAATAAACAATACTCTTGGAAGACGATTTAATAAATCATGTAAATTGAATGTAAGATAAACACGTTGTCATGTTGCGAGTGTTGAAATGTCAAAAAAAATATTTTCTACCGAATTAGTGCAAACTATTAATGAAACATATAGACATATAGAAATTGCGACGAAGATTATTTTAAACTTAATTTACAATGAATCAAAAATATTATTGCAACAGGACTAATGTCGGATGTATAGATAATGTAAGAGAAGAACCAATATTTAGCCACTTCCGCATATGCAGTAGTAGTCGTGCAAGACTCCGTGTTTGGCACTAATCGGTGTAACATAACTCCTGAAGATGCCCCGTGGAGGAGTGAAACACGTGTTGAGTGATTTGGCGGTGACAGTTGTGTGATTCGCATTGTTTGCCGCATACGCATTTATCAGCGGGCTGGCGGGCGGTGCACTTTGTTGCACGACTACTACTGCATGTGCGGAAGTGGCTACATATCGGTCCTTTTCTTACTTAGGATGGATTTCCGCAAGGTAACGCCTAATTCCATTAAATATGTATAGATAACGTTTATAGATATATGAAACGATGCAAAGACGATGCCTGACCCATTTGTACAAACAGTGTGAGAAACAGTACAAACCCTTCGCACTTATAGAACAGTATAGAAATAACCAAAGCCCTGTTTAACGAGTCATGCTAGATGAAACAACACTCGTAGATTTAGTCATGCAAGTGCCTAGACTTTAAATTTAGTACTAGTGTGTAGGTATAGATTATTCTAAGCATTGAAATTTTCAGCCGCGGTGATTCTCAGCGTGTGATCTTCAAACATGGAAACCACATGTCCGGGTCCGGAGGCACTGGTAGATATCCGTAAGTAGATATCCGGGAAAGAACCGGGAGTTTTTGGATGCGGAGGAAGCTAGAATAATAACGCATGAATGCACTGATCCCATAGAAGTAGGCACTGACCAATAGCCGCCGGGCGAAGTGACTGAGCTAGAGACGATATTGACGGTAATGCGATCATACCGGATCTAACTGAATTATTTGGGATCAAGTTTGAGTATACCGGATAGCGTGAGTTAGCTGAAATGGGAACCTCCGTTCATTCATCACGCGATTATCCATTTGCATCTCATCAAGCGCTTTACGCTTCACGGTGAAATTTCCACATGTAATTATTCTGTATGTATATATATATCGGAATATTTCTAATTTACAGAGACCACAAACAAATGAAACGCGTGCATTCTGGTAGCGAAGATGAACCAACACATTCAGGTACAACTGATAAAAGTTTTTTACTCGTATTTATTCCTGAAGATATAGCCGTACCAGATTCAAGAACAAATTTATTCCTATTTTCGAAAACATTCAAATGTGTATTACTAAAAAAAAATTTCTTGGAAACAAATTTGCCTAAATCTAATATAACTAAGGCTTAGAAGTACAAAGATCTATTTGATGGAATCAGGCGTTATTTTGCAGAAATCCATCCTAAGGAAGAAAAGGACCAATATTTAGCCACTTCCGCACATGCAGTGGTAGTCGTGCAACAAAGTGCACCGCCCGCCAGCCCGCTGATAAATGCGCATGCGGCAAACAATGCGAATTACACAACCACCACCGCTAAATCACTCAACACGTGTTTCACCCCTCCACGGGGCATTCTCAGAAGTTATGTTACACCGATTAGTGTGATTCTGTGTTTGGCATGTGCGGAAGTGGACAAATATTGGGTCTTTTCTTACAAAGACCTAAACGAAATAACTTTGATTAAATTGACAGTGAATTTGTATGCGGTAAAGGTAGGAGCAGGGTTCATTTCTGCTTCCAAAGCGACACTAGTAGCATTTTTTCCGATGTTACTTAATCTGGATAGGTAGAAAGAGGAGTTAAATCAATGAGTATAAGCGCTGAAGAAATGCCAACGTATTTCAATAATGCCTCCTAAATCTTGATATACCAATCGTCAACACAGAACACCGTACTCAGTCCCTCCTTTTCCAACAATGCCATGATCTGACAGAGAGTGACCGCACAAGTACTAATACTTGGAATGCTAAGATGTCACATCTCTTAGGAAGTGGTTCTATAAGCCTATAGAAGCCCACAGCATGGCACAGGCCATCCCCAGAGATATTTATGGTGGGATATACCATAATCATCATGCTTTATGATCCCAGTATTGTATTATGGTACATAGAGGGCGCTACTGTCCATCCTCTGAAAACTTATTTGTGAGTAGAGAATTCTTTATGCACAAAATGTGACTTATATAAGATTTTATTCCGGGAGTAGAACCTGAATCCTCTATCGCTTGGCTACCACTGCTCAACAAGTTGGAATGTGTGTGTGCATGTTGGAAATAATGGATTTTAGAATTTAAATTATAGAATTAAATATTATAAATATTTCGCGTATACCTAAAAAGTAATCAGTTATAAAAATGTGGTGATGGAAATGGCAGACGAAGTCTTGTTTGAGATGTTCAGATGAAAAAAAATCACGTGCAGAACAAACAAAGTACCGTCACTTATTAAAGATATGAAGTAGAAAATCTTGATGATATATCATTGCGTTCAATTACCATAATTCCTATAGAAATATTTAAATATGTTTTTCTAAATCATTTAAACTTTTTTCAAGGTGAAGAAGACATTGCATTCATAGACGTGGCTCCCAATTCGATGGCCAAACTGCCCGAGAAGGGGATCCTGAAGAAGCATGGATACGGTGCTGTGGACGGCAAAGACAAGTGGGGTGATGACTCCCAATCTGAACAGCTGGAGGCTGGCTCGCAGTCCGACGGACAGGAGCCTTCGGGTGCTGTCGCTGATATGGAATACAAGTTCAAGGTCAGTGCCACTTCCTCAAACATTCATAAATCTTTAATTCATTTAAGCATAGAACGTTCATTTTGTGAATAAATCCACATAACCATATCTTCACTCAAGCGAGCACGGTTTCTGATGTACAAAATTTTTTTCAAAAACAAAACGAGTGCATAAAAAATATGGGCAAAAAAGTCTCTGTACATCAAGACAGATAATAATGAATACATATATATACCTAACCAACAACGAGATACAGAATTTAAAAACATTTTTTAATTTAATCTTCGTAAAAATTGCTGCGAGATCAAAACAAACATATTGCTTTCACCTAACAAAGAAAGGTAAATACTTATGGTCTGTACATTCCGGTTTTAGTTCTTTACGTATGAATCTTACTACCAACTAGCAGGAACTTCTATCAAGTCAGCCCCCAGAGGGTGTGATTAAGTTTAATAAGAGCCTACATCTCCCACAAAGGTTCCCCCAGATTCCCATAATGACAGGTCGTGCGCTGCCTACATGCAGCGACCTTCCGTCCGTCCATCTAGTGGGCAGCCAACCCATGTCGAGTCTACTCGGAGTCACCACCCGAGAATTGTTTATCCCCAACGGTTATGGATTGCACGAGCGATGAGCATATTATGTTTTTAGGATTTGAATGGGTACCACGAGAACATAATCGTGGCGCTGAAGACGGCGGCTGCGCAGCGAGCTAGTGGCCAGGTGGTAGGGTCGGGGGACCTACGGGCGCTCCAGGAGTACGAGTACAAGCGCGAGCGTGCTCCCAGCGCGGAGAAGATCCACGAAGCAGAGCTCCGCCGGCAGCGCGGCGACGACGAGGAAGACGAAGCCCCGCAGTGCGGTCCCATCAGGATCAGGAACTTGGAAGACCTCATCCGGCAGCTGGAGCATCATTCCAGCCGCCACATGAGCCCGTCAGGCTCCGAGGATATTCGGATGTCGGAGACCGAGGCCGACCGCCACTACAGAATCGAACCTGGAGAAGTTCCACCGTGAGTATCCTTGTGAACTACAGCCCATTTGTATTAATATTGCTGGTAATCATCATACATCAAGAGAAACCTCTTCCCGAAACAAAAACAATGGTCTTTTGCCATTATTTTACTTTGAATTAGTTATTATGAATTTCTTTCCACTTAACATTCAGTATTTTAAAAACTAAATCCAAAGTTTGCTTAAGAATGTAAATATTTTTTAATTGGTTGCTTACTACGCAGAAAAGTTTTTAAATGTCATTTTACTTTTGTAAAATTCGATGTATGTCGTCAATTGTTGCATCCATATTGCTATAACAGACAGCTAGTTATAAATAGATACTATATATATAGCTACTTAAGACACAATATGTCCTGTCCCATACAGACAATTACGTCGAAGTAATTAAAGTAACAGAAGGTATAAAGAATACACTAACGTAATTAAATAGTCTTGCTTGGTCGCGGATTAAAAATTTATTATATTTTTAAAAATACCTGTCAATAACACATGACAGGTAGACATAAGTTTAACATCTTGCTAACGATTCGAATCCAAAAGACGTAACCACGTGACCTTTTGTGAAAACCTTAATATACTTCCGTTCAATAATGTACTTCAATAATGTACCAACTAATATATAATTGAGTAAAACTTCCAAATTGTATTGTTAGTATGTATAAATTTTAGCTGTACTTACCCATAAGAGAAAATTGGGTAAGAAAAATTATAAATAATTATAAAACGCTGTCGTGCCTCGCAGCTGGGAGAAGAAAGATCCGTATCGAATAGCGGCAACCCTCTCCTAAATGTCTGCGTTTAGTAAAAGCGAAAAAAAAATTGTAAAAAAACATTAGCGATACAAATTATAATTAAAAATATATATAGTCTGTCCACTGCTACTTCAATATATCAATCCGTTGGACGCTGATTTCTTCTTCTTCTTGAAGTGCCTCTCCAACTAGTGGAGGTTGGCTATCAGCTTCCTGCTCTCTTCCTTATTTTTGGTTCTGCGTAATAGCTCAGCAGCGCTGGCGATTCCGGTCCACTCTCTAATGTTACGAAGCCACGACTTCTTTCTCCTACCAACCTTCCTTTTACCAGCGACCTTTCATGATAAGTTGAAGGAGATTGTATCGTTGGTGTCGAAGTGATAAATTTATAAATAATATAATAAATGTAATAATAATATAATAAATGTCTGATCAGTGGTAAATTTTGCCCCAGCTCATTTATAACTCGGTATGTTTTCAGACGTTGTCGGGGTCGTATTAGCGAGGAAGAATCTCGCTTCGCGTATCCTCGTTTCCGTGGCAGCGCTCGTCACCACCCCGCAATGTTCGCGGGTGGTCCGTCTGGGGCTGGGGCTTCGCTGATGCACGCGGGGCACGCCGGCCACGTGGCCCACGCTACACACGCTGCCCACGCACGCGCGCCACCCGACGAGGACGCACTATACGAGACCGCTGACACGGAACGACTACGTGACGCGCCCGACAGCGAAAGGTAAGCATTCGAAATCAGTTTACTCTTATCTTTTCCATTTCTTTTACTACCATTATAAATATCCCAATAACAACTTATAATAAAAGAAACATTAGAGAGTATCTTATTTGCCTCTATGAACCGGCAGACGCGACATAGTATGGCCTCCCAACAGATATATATGATATAGTCATGTTCAATACATGGTTCTGATGATCTTTCAAGGAAGCCTATGACTCACAGCGAGCGTCTATCGGATGAAAAGGTGATGATGATGATCTTTAAGTTTAAAGCCGATGATTTATTCCCCATAAAATACTTTACGTTTTAAATTGACCAAAAAATGTATTAGTACAAACATAATCAGACATATGTATGTTTCTTTATTAACGCAAGGATTCGTTAGTCCTAAAATCTTGTATACAGCATGATTAAATTAAGCATTTTGAGCTCCTGTATAATGAAATGCTTTAATTTAAAACGAAGAGGGTTCCAAACACAACCTGTGTAGATATGAGCCTTTGAACTCATACTGCGTGTATAACCATATGTACAGAACTTACATCACATCATTCACGAACTTGACCAAAAAATCCATTAAACTTAAACAGATTTTTTAAAAACGTTTATTAGTGAAAATTGTATTGTCTATGAAATACACTAGAAAATCAATAATACATTGAATTATAAAACACCGAAGATAAAATTAACTAATTATTATTAATAATACATTAACCAGTAAAATTAGTGGTTAAAAAACAATATGTATTGTATATTAGTGGATTACATACACGTTATTTTTCAATCACACATTAGATTCTATTTTCCTTTACAATCATAGAACAACTCCTCAAAGTGACAGGAATTTGATATTGAACAATATATATAATGTATTCACATATATACATTAAATTATTTCATAGAGTTCAAAGTGTCATTGATGTAACATACACTTTATTTATAATAACACTACACTAACACTTTGATTACAAGCGGGCTCCAACGTCTAACCAGTCCTTTATCGATCAAAATTTAGTATACACACATTACAGTTCGTTCGCGTTGTGAATGTAGTGAATCGTCATTGTCCGCCGGTGTTGCTACAAAATAGGAACGATTTGATTGGTCAAGGGGCGTGGCTAAGTCGGCGGACAATGACGATTGACTACATTCTTAACACGAACGAGCTATAAATAATGTTTAAAGGTTTAATTAGTGAAATAAATCATTGGCAATTAAAAAATAATGAGATTAAAGATTATTTGGAATTGGCATCGTGGACCGCGGAGTCGGTAGGCCGCGGAGCAAGCCCGCACTGTCCCTTCCTCTTCTCTATCATTTTCTAGTGATGAATTTATTCAAGCTCAACAACAGTTAGCCCGGTGGGCGAGTGAAGAAGCGGTGCCGGCGGCGCGAGAGTACTTCCCGTCGCCGGCCGGCAGTTCCAGCTCCGACGCACGCCACGCGCCCGCCGCCTTCCCCGAGTACAACCACTGACCCCCCCTGCCCGCCTCCCACGTCCCACGCCCCCGACGCACCCCGACGCTCCCAGACGCCCCCCGAGGCCGCACCTAGCCCGTTAGCACCGCACCTAGACCGCGACGCGGCGTCGCCTATACGTACTCCGGTGGACTGTAAATATTATGCACATATATAAACATACGACTGAAACTATAATATTGATGATACGTAGCGTTTAGCCGCGGGGCCCCGCGCCGGCGGCCGCGCCTTCTCAGATGTTTATATTCGTTCCATAAATCGATACGCTTTACTATTATATGTTCGGCGGCCGCGGCACGGAGTCGGCGGAGTAGTTTTAAGAGGACGGCGGGGATCGTCGCCGGCCGCCGCCCCTAGCTTCCAATTTAGATAGGCGATTAACAAATTGAGCTAACGTAACATTAAGCGGAGCTCCCCGCGGCCGCGCGCCGCTCCCCGCTGTCTCGGAGTTAAGTTTCCGAACGTTTGCGGAGGGACAGAGAGGGACAGAAGGCGGGCGATACGCAACCGTCCCCGGAGAGTCAGCTTTCATTCCGCGATCACCTCTCCGACAGACACGCCCAACTTCGCAACGCGTCATGTCTTAGGGTGCTCTTTCACTGAGGTAATAGCGCCGTACGTTTTTTCCGTTGTAATACAAATGACGATTGTTAAGATATATTCGCGCTTATACATTATTTACGGATTACAATGTGTTAAAGCTGTTTCAAAGAACGTTACAACCGCGCCTCAGTTTTCGAGGACCCTTTCTGTATTAAACACGTATAAAAGTGACACCGATGAAATCGCTCGAGCGCTCTCTGAAGTCGAGAACAATAAAAGAAAAAATGGAATCGTAAATCTAGTTTTGAAATTTCTCGAATTAGCTCCCGCACCACAGTGCACTAGATACTTTTTATAAACTAGCCCATAAAATACACATTCTGAATAGATTCATTATTGTGAATAAGGTTTATTTGGACATGTATGTGATTATATACGTTGATTGTATGTCTTTGAAACGAATTTAAAAAAAAGAGTGACCGTAAGCGGTGGATTGGACGTGTTAGTTTTCATTTGTGTTGTTTTATTTCGAACGAATTAGAATGTTATTCGTGCCCGTTTGGATACGCGCTAGGTTAGGTGGCGCCGCCACGGATATAAGTGTAGTTCGGATACATTTACCGAATAGCTGTCGCGGCGAGCGACGTTTGATATAAATTAATCCCATAGATAATCGTTACGCTATAGTTAAGAATTGAATAGTTTCTATAAACGCGTACAGGGTAGCCGTGATCACTGTACTCTGTGGCCGAACGCGGCGCTCCCCGCAGCCGACAACGCAACACTGCCTATCACGTTTTATTATACTAGCGTGATGTTATTGAATTTAAAAATTTAAATCGTCGTTGTCCTTTACACATTTATGCCTATACGTCACAACACTAGTTGTTCCTTACAACACTATTTTTTGACAGATGTCAAACGACACGTCAATTGACAATTTGAATCTGTCATTTTACAATGCATTTTATAGTTTCATCGATAAATGTCGTATTGTTTCCAAATAGAAGTCTGATCTTATTACATCGAACTGTAAGCATGTATCGATTGTTCTAGAAATTTCATCAATGTAACTTAGTTTGCGTGTAACAGATGTCGCTGATTTCGTAACTATCCGAATATGAATTGAACGTTGTTGTGCAATAAAAATCCAACCCACACTAAGTTCGGAGAAAAACTTTTCAGTTTTTCGTCAACATTATTACAGTCTATGATGTCAACTGCTGAACATAATCATTTTCCATAGATTTCTAATAGGACCGATAGGAAACGACCATTAACAAAGATAAAAAGATAATTAACAATGTTATATTATCAAGACGATTTTTTTAAAAGTTTCAAGTGTTTTGATGACAATATTTTATATTATAATATGATACTATTTATTTGCGATTTAAAAAACCATAGATGTTTTAATGAAACTGAAATATTATGAATCTGTGTTTTATTTATCTTAACGCATTTTTTTTTTCGATAACTTGAGGCATAGTTAAATTTTAGTCAACCAATTAGAAGAAGATTCTTCTTTTATAGTCTGTGACATTAAGACGTCGCAAGAAGTCGCTGGACAAGAGGAACGGATGTCCGATCTTCGAGGTGATCTTTAAGGGCGGCTTGTGGCTTTATGTGTCAGCTGATATGATGACGATGATAAAACGCATATTTCTAAATTTGCATCTTTCAGTACAGTTACATTTGTAATCAAACGATGATGAGATAGTTTTGATTTTTGTGCAGATATTCTTTTTTGGATTATTACTTTGTTTAAGTTGTGGGTTGGATCTTATTTGTAGCAACGTTTAGTTATATGTAGTTTGTAGTTAAGGACAACGTAGTAGTTAGTAAGCAGGAGTCGAAGCCTCTTTAACATCGAAAGGTTATAAAAGTTGAAGGTATTTGAGACGAGGGTGATCAAGGGAGCGCCGGGCCGGCGGGCGACGCGTGGACTGGCCTGTGTGGAGCGCTACACAGGCCTAGCGCAGGCCTAACACGTCAATTGCGGCGCGTACACCGCCATTGCTCAGGGCCGTGTTCCGGGTCACCGCGGCGCCCGGGGAATACCCGAGACATCACGGCAGCGAACATCATAGAATGGGGTTTCCCTACAATCGTGCACCGCTGTGACTCGACACCGACGCAGGTGATCATCACCGATTATTCATGACATCTCTGTGTGCGTAATTATTTGTACAATTGGAGCAACGTGTTAGTCTATAATGACATTGCCATATGTATGAATGGTAATTATAATTTATTTATTAGTAATTTGTTTCGCCTGTTCTCCTCGCATCTGAGACATTTATTCCGAACAGGTGGTAGACTCATGCAACTGAAATATAATCGATCGAATGTTAAATAAAGGTTATCATGTTCTTGGTAGTACCAACATTCCGAACCTAGCAGTAGTCTATGTATAAACACATATATAAATGTACTTTTTATCAATGTAATAAAATACTTAGCAAAAACTATTCGAAAAAATAAATATTTATTTTATTGTTTCAAAGAATTTTTAAATATATAACTATTGTTTTCAAATATATCATGTTATTAAAAAAAACAGCATATGTATAACAATTCAAGTAAATTTAAATAGTTCATATAATCTGTCACATGTTATATTAAATTATTTTAGTTCTGTGTAAATTATTTGTTATGATTATTCAGAATTAAACCCGTAAAAATATAAATAATGTAATATTCACATATTTAATGGAGAAACATAAGCAAATGCATTTATAGAAACAAAATGTTTTCAGGCAGTATCTGTTTTTAAGGATACAAACTTTTATCAACTGAAATAATTAACTTATTATAAAGACCTTTATACAGATACAAATAATTACTATCCCACTTCGTCAAAAATAATCTTGAATATTTTTTTAAAAAATCCTTTCAAATGTCAAATACTAAATATGACGACAAATGGATACTCATTCAAAATTTCAAAATGGCGTCATTAAATGGAGTCTTTAATCAATTTATTTATTAATTCTGTCAGGTAGAAATAGGCATTATAAGTACACATGTGTTCCATTCAAACTCAGTTATGCGACAAAATTATAATCATTCAGTATATATCAACGTCAAATACAATAAATACAAATTATAATAAATAAATATAGTTTATACGTAACTTTTATGTTCAGCGTTATTGACTGTTGAATAATGTTATTGTTATTGTTGCGATTGAGTTATATTTATTATTTTATAATATATATATAAGACATGTTCTTTTTTTTTTGTATGATTGCATAAATAGATGTTTGTGGAGACTTTAAATGTAAGTGTTAAGGCGACCACACACGTTCTGATCAGAAGTCCAACAGAGAGGGATAGATGTTATAAAACTTGAGATACTCGCATATCGCTATCCCGCTCGGTTAGGTTCCTGATCGGTGCGCCCGCGAGGGAATATAGTTGTTTAGGACAAGTCAAGGTCGAGTGTTGCTCAACATAATATGTGACGGTGAAGATCACACGCGCTCCTGGAACACGCCGAACTAACTAAATTAGAGATGTTAATGATAAGCGATATGTAATATAAAAATACGAATTTTAAACGAAAAAAAAAACGTTGAGACGTGTCGTTTTCCGTTTTTATTTCGGTCCTTGTAAATATATTTAATATATGATTTACTAAATGAATGTAACATATTATTAATGAAAGAAAATAGATGAACACAAATTTTAAAATGGTTGTTTTATTTAATACACCAACAATTTCACATTTTTCTTAGATTTCCTGGAAGAAGCGGACCACAACATATACTATATATTTAAAAATGAAACCCGATTTTCCTTGGCAGGAAGGTTATTACGAAAAAAAATATCTAAAATTGCGCCGAAAATGTTAGAAAATATGAATATTGAAACTCCTCCCTTATTTCTCGAGAATCCCAGGTCACTTCAAGATCAGAGATAGTCTACGTGCATTATTAGTCTTCTTTTGGATTACACTTCGTGAGGTAAAAAGAAAATTGTAAAATTACAGGTAGAAGAAGAAATAAGAAAGATAAAATAGTGAATAATGTAGTTTAATTCCTTTATTAACTGTCAAAATAAACGTAAACCGTTATAAGATTGAGTATGTTTTGGTGAGACAACCATATGGTAGTCAGTTACACAGAAAATACATCTTTTATTTCAGTTCTTTATATTGTAGTTATCTAACAGAATAAAAGAGATAGAGATATTACGAGTACCCGGGCAAGAGTGAGAAAATTTTTCGCCTTCTGCGTTTGCTGCTCTCCTAGTACAATCCTGCGATATATATATATAGTACAACGCCCGGTAATTTTTGTTTGAGCCTCTTCTCATTAGACGTTTCCCACTGCGTGCTTCCCACTTGTCTCCTGCATTTGTTGGTCGCCTAGTACTTTTTGCTTTCTCTTATATTTCCTAGAGGAACTTGTGAATTATTCAAGATATAAATAATAATAAATGCCTAGAACATTCTACGGTGAGTTGGCAACGCGCTTATAAGTGCTAACAGAAATTATAAGTGCTAGTTTACGTGGTTCTTGGTAAAATAAACCTACCAACTCAAGCGGCTGCTACTCTGTTGATCGCCAACTAAAACAATTAATTAAACTCTTCTTAAAAGCAACGTCTAAAACGTAAGTAAGATGATAATCCGTTAGCAATTATTTAAACGAATTCATGTCTGAAATTAAACTAATGTTCAAAACAACAATACTTTATAATTATTACTTTTTAATTATTGTCGTTTTTTTCAAGGAATTTAAGACTCAGTTGACAGAAGCTCGCACGTATATAGAATTTATTTCCACTCAACAACAATCATATGAAGCGAAAAGAAAAAATAACATTAAAATGAACGCAAGACTGACTAAATACACGGGAAAATTATTTTTGTTTTATTACTCTTCTAATGTCAAAATTTGCAGAAGAAAGATATGACATTTTATATGTAAGATAGAGACAGTGTGCCGGTTGAAAAAAAGAAAATGTATTTAATTAAATGGGTAGTTGGCAACAAAAAGGCACACAAAGAAAAATATATATGTATTTAATTAATTAAGGGTAGTGGGCAGAAGGCCTGGTCTAATTTTGCACCGCAGTTCGGTACTCCCCTGATGGTGGTGGTAGGCAGCTGCACGATCTCCCAGGACTGGTCAGGCGGCAGCAAGTCGAGAGCAGGGAGCGCCGATAGGTTGCAGTATGTGTCGGTTCCGGTGCACGGTGATATAATTTCAACGGTGTACAACTTGCAGTGTAAAACTTGCTGTCTAAAACTTGCAGCATAAAACTTGCAGCATAAAAGTCGCAGTGTAAACTTTGCAGTGTAAACCTTACAGTCTAAAACTCGCAGTGTAAAGGTAGCAGCATAAAACTTGCAGCATAAAACTTGCAATGTAAAGGTAGCAGTATCAAAGTCGCAGCGTAAAACTCGCAGTGTAAACTTTGCAGTGTAAACCTTGCACCTGTGAATTAATGTCACAGTTATGATATACATATATAAGTATATGTACAATTTGCTCCGCTGACAGTAAACCCGGAGATGGCTTGCGATGAAGGAAGGGCAGAAACCGAAAGCAGTTGATGTGATTGTTTACTGTCAGAACGGAGTTACAAAATGTAAAGCATGTAAAAGAATAATAGGAGAGATAAATAAATAAACAAATTGAAAAGTAATAATGAATACATAATGATGGAACTATGGACACAGACAAAATGTTGAGCTCTAACTTATAGATAATTGCTACTTAATAATGATGTCTTCATAATATTTGTTCAACACTTACCCCTTGGGGTGCAAGACGATGTAAAGGTTGTGGCGTGAACTAAATGATGCCCGGAGAATGAATAGGACCAAGGCGTGAATTTATAACGTAAATTCTAATTGGCCCCGGCGCGTATGAAGACACATAGCTGGTGAACGCAACCGACACAAGGAGTGTGCGTCGGTGCGTGAGACGACACCTAGCTAGTGAACGCGACCGAGGCCAGGATCCTTCTGCCTGGCAAATGTGAACTGCTGTCGCTGGTGCGCGGGCGCATAGGAATTTTTGTTATAAAAACAAAGATCCGTTAAACCAATAGCACGCTCCCACGACCCCACGCCACTTGAGACGTACCGTTACCCGCTAAGGGTTGAACAATTTTTTGCTGTATTGCGATTTATGAGACGTTTCTCGTGATAATATTTTTTTGGTTAAGATTTTAACTAAGATTTATGGGACGTTAACTTGCAACGTTACAACAGAACATAAACTTTTCTATTTTTTTATTACTATGTTAAATATTATTGATTCGCTAGTTATAGAAATTTATGCATAGGCATTGTTATCATTTCAAAATCTTTTGCTAATGGTATGTATGATGGTAAGAAATAAAATAAAACCAATAAATAATTAAGATAATATTTATTATACATGTCGTGTATACGTGTAGTTTTCTTAATCATGTCGATTCCATCGCGGAATGCCCCTTTTTACGAACAACTAGCGCCATCTGTTGACGCCAACCGAAACTACAGAGTTCCAACATACATTTACAATGAAGATTCATTTTAAAAATAACAATATCAACGTATAAATAAAGAATATTTTATGAGAAAAATTACTTGATTTTATGAGGAAATATCGGTGCTTTCGCTTTTCCTTCTTATCAGAAACTTTGCAAAGTCATCGTTAACTGGATCGAAGGTGGACTTCTTATCACACTGTGCCGTTGCTGCAGCCTGCTGTATTTGTTCTCCAAAAGCCTTAACATCGTCTTTATTCAGCTCCACCATGTACTTCCTCGTTTCCATGATAATAACTGCATCGTCTCTTGCCATAGACCAGACGCTGGGCTTTATACGCGGCAACATATTCTGTCCGACGAAAACGCCGTGGAACAATCCTTGGAAGGGGGGTTTGTGAGGGTATTGATCTAAAGCGGACAGGGATAGGAAATGAACTTTACCATAATCTACATTAACGTACGTGTCGCGATCTTCGCGGAGTACCAGAGGTGCGTCGTGGCAGGTTTCAGAGATCCTTGCGTCGAGCTGGCTGGTCACAACAAGACCTAAGTTCTTTTCATTGTCCATATTCATCAGAGTTGGATCAAACTTTTGACGGTTCTCGATCTCGTACAACATTCGCATCACGTTCCGTTCAGAGACGTCTGTGGCTCGTTTGTAATTAGTTCCATGTGTTGAGCGCATCATATCCTTGTCCTCGCAATCCAATCCATATCCTATATACGGAGAAGTGACTATATCTCCGAGGTAACCACGATGTAGGTACCTCTCTCCGCACTTGTAAACACCAGCGGATAACGTCACATTAGGACGACACACTTCAGTCTCAAGCCAAGTGAAAGCTACACCGTGTTCTCTGAAATGCTTGTACTCTTGAAAACAGATCTGTTTTGCCATCTCCCTTAGCCTCATATGATAGTCCCAATCATATACGCCAGCTCTAGTGTCGTAACGCAAGCCAAGGCTGTGTCTCACGCGGTGCTCCCAAAGTTCACAAGCATTGAACTGATTTGTATTTCCCGTCGTCCAGAAACTGAAGAGATTCTCCATATAATCCCGCTCTCGGTATTTCATCTGATCTATAGAGATACAAGGTAGGAGACAGCTCATGTATTCCGTGTTTGTTATCATGCCCACAAGCTGGCGGGCTTTAGCAATAACATACCTTGATGTCGTTGGACGTAGGAGAATGTTTCCGTACACCTCGAGGAACCTTCTAGACTTTTCTAGGAGACCGTAATGTGTCGTACGCTCCAACGCTAGCGATGTAAGTAGAAGTTGTCTGGCAATGAGCTCAGGGCATCCATCGATCACGAACAAGTTCATATAGCGACGATTATGCCGGTAAGCTTGGGCGAGAGTTTTGATGAGATGCCGGGCGTCGCATCCTCCGATGATGAGGAAGTTGAGTTCATATGAGCTCTTCTCGCCATGTTTTAGGTATTCCTCTTGCAGGTCGAGTGCAGGGCTGACGCCCCAGAACATTTTCGCACGGTCTCTTTGACGTTCGGTCGAGAAATGAGTACGTCAATGTCATGGCAACGCAAACAACTAGTGAGGCGTGCGCAGAGGGCGTTGCTATAGAAACGCGCTATTTATATGTCGCTGCAGCCAGCGAGGATGCGCTCAGCCTTCGTATAATTTTATATGTGACCTAATTAACTTGAAAATCAGTGACACGTTCATTTCAGTATCGATTCAGTTGATAAAGGCTTCTAATTTTAAATCTGTCCTAGGTTATATAGATGACTTTTATAATATTAACGAAATTTTATTATTTTAATTTTGTAATATAAAGAAGCATAGAAGTAGACTATATAATATATGCTTTACACACGCCACACTCATTTATCAAATGCATTTCTCAGAGTTTTAAAACACTAAAAACCTTCTCTATTAAATAAACTTAACACCTTTCCAGTCGAATTCTCTCAAGTTAAACCTAACCTCTTTGGACTAAGTTAATCTATAAAAGGTGATAAGTTGTGTGTCTTGTTACCTCATGTCATTTTTCTCCTCCTCTCTTTACATTTTTCAAAAACTGGACATTGTTATGGCGTCGTTAATAACAAACAAGACACGAAAGATTTAATAATAAAATAATCATTATAATTAGTTGACTTTAACTTAGTTTTATATACGATTGAAGTTAGTAAATAGTTTAATAGACATACACTGTGACATGCAAAAACGTGAACAAAAAAAAATATTTCGGAATTATTAAATCTAATTGAAAAACACAAAGGCAGGAACGGTAACGTCTATTAAATATAGATCCTAATAATAACAAAAAAGCCTCTCTTTACAGATAGACGTAAGAAAACGAAGCAATCTGACTGCCTTTTTTTTTCAACCGATGGACGCTTACTCCAAATCTGAGGCCATAAAGATCGCGACGATGACAGGGTCTTACCCTGCCCGCATTTAACAACTTACAGCGATTTTAACTTAACTTTTCCTTATTATATATGTTATAATTATAATTATATATATATATATATATATATATATATATATATATATATATATATATATATTACTTTTTTACAATTTTCTTGATATTTCCACTCTCCTCTTTATTCTTCTTAAGATCTTTTATTCATTCCTTAGTTGTTCTTCCCATTTTCTTTCATTATTTTCCACATCTTGTTACCTATCATACATCGCCTTTCTTTCTTCGAATTTCCTTCAGAATACTGCAACAATTCTAAATTTTTATTTTTGATCTTTATTAATATATTTATTTAAAATATAGTTCTGTCATTTGATGACCACCTACTCTCGTATTCCATTATAACCATCATCGTAATTATTTCAGTCGTAAATTTCTGGATATGGTTCCTCTGTAGATTTCAATAGGACCTCTTGGAAGTGGCTTTCATCAAGCGCTTTCCAACGAGGTTGACCAGATCGTCTGTCCACATTGTAGATGAACATCTTACGCTGCGTTTGCAGGTCTATGGTCTCCACTTAGGAATGAAGGCACCAGCGGCAATTCGTTCTAGGAACTATGTAGCCTACCAAATATCACTTCAGCATCCACATCGGTTGAGTCATGTACCGCCGGTGTGGGCAATATCTTTGTGATTTGATCTCAAAGAAAATTTCCGAGCATTGTCCTCTTCATATTTAAAGACATTATGTTTGCTATTAGGACCCGAATCGAGAGAAGGTGTTTGCCTCCGAAACAAAAAAAAGTTATGTAAACAGATAATGTATACACATGTCACACAAGGTACAGATTAAAAAAACTACAGTATTGTAATTAATTTATTTCACTTGGCAATCGTTAGCGTTACTATAAAACCTAATGTTTTACCGATATTAATTAAAACTAAATTTGTTCTTTATTTAAATATTTACATTGTTGTTAAATAAATATATTAGTCAAAAACAGGTACGCTGTAAACTTTTTTTTAAAGTACCTACAATTCGAGTGACGTTGATACACGCCGATTGGCCATAGCACAAAGGAACCACAAATTACAATAATCGTAAAAACAACAAAAGCATTCAATTAATGGTGATAATGAAGTGATTTTAATGTTTTTGAAACACAAAATCTGATCATCACGAATTCGATGTAAATTTAAGTCATTACGCAAGTATTTTGACTGATACAATAGTTTTGACAGATGTCATATTTTGACAGTTGACAGATGGAGTAGCCAGTCTCGTATAGCAGTGACAGTCATATCGCTTGTGAAACTGGTGCCCTATGGGGCTGAAAGTACCTCACGTGGAGACCACGAGGCGTTAGACGTGGGTATACCCACCACTAAATTGCCTGACAACATATTTAGTTTGACAGATGAGAGTAGTTTTGACATCTGTCAAAATATCTGGCAAAGACATAGGCTTCCTTCTAAAGATCGCAATGATAACCGGTCTACCGCTGCCAGCATCTGGCTTCTTCCTGTGATCTTAAAGATGCCATTGCCAGATATTTTGACAGATGTCAAAACTACTGTCATCTGTCAAACTTGTGTCAACGACTCAATTGCAATAAAGCAAGCTCAAACTGCGGTGTATTTTTGAAAACTAAAAATTCCAACCTCTAATTGTCGTCAAATAAACTTGATAAGTTGGATAATGATTATTTCCAGAGGTAGTCTAAGATTTTTCGTTTCAATACCTTGACGTGGGAAGTAGGAACATAGTATGCGGTTGAATAAGATAGTGGCTATCAGCATCTAGCTACGAATACCGCCAGCAACCAAATATCCAAGTTTTGACAGTCAACACTTTCATATTAAATCACGTAACAATATATTAAACTAAAATAAGGTTATATGGAACAAGTTAAATAGTTCACACAAGATCACGAGCATCGCCTATTTGTGGTCTTATAATTAATTATTCTTAATAAATAACAGCCTCGAGATATTTCTATCATCTCAGAAGAATATATAGAAAAAGAATGTATTCCTCAATTTCGTTAATTATTTTTATTGAAAGGAATTTGCATGAAAAATGTCTTTCATTATAAATCGCCTTTATGATTTATTCAGTTTCGTTCGCAGTCAATTTGGTTTAAAGATATTTAGTGTTTCGCCAAAAAAGACTAGATTTGACTACATTGAAGGCCAGTTAAAAATAGGCAGAACAATCCAACTGCCGCTCGCATGTTCCAGGTCTAGACCTTCGTCAAGAGAACCTTGAATCATCTGGACTGGATAGCGACCTGGGCTTGGAGCTTTTTGTCTCCATCAGACCGACTGCATTTCCTCTCCATCCAGTGCTACGGTTCGAGTACGTGGAAGACGTAACTGGTACTTTCCTAGTCTGTTTAATCTTCAACTTATTCAACCAGAGATCCCGCGTCTTCTTGTTTCCTAACACGAAGAATAAGAAGAGCACAAAGCCCTGGAAGTTGGCTGTCAGTGTGAACAGGTATGCCGCGACGATGTTGAAAGCAAACAACCCGAATACCCACGGCAGACCGAAAAGAAAAACAAGTAAGCAGCTCACGGAGGCACAGCGTAGAGCTTCATTAGTATCGCCGTGCCTCTGGATTCTTCTAGAAGCAAACACGGAACGTACTATTAAACAGAATAGCGTCCAGTTGGCAAGAAGCATGAGAACTATGGGAACGTACACAGCGAGCCATAAAGCTAAACCAGAAGGATAGCAGAAGGAGCCGCTCGGCATCTTTTCTTCAAAACGCCCCGCGTAAGAATGAGGGGCGACTGAAAGGAGAATCCCGACAACAGCGCATGGCGCCCCCCAAGAGAATGCGGACGCCCTCAATAGCTTGTGAGAGGCATCCCTCGTGAACACCAGAACTAAACGCCTATACGAAAGAACAGCTGCGACTAGCATCCAACAAAATGAAGCCAGGACAGAATAATGGAGAACAACTCCCACCAACATGCAGGCGACGTTGTACTGATCAAACTTAGAGTACACTACAGCAAGGAAACAAACCATTACAAGCATTATTGATATGCAGAGTTGGAACCAAATTTTATTACTATAATCTCGTCTCCAAGTCCTGAACATTGCGGCAGTTAAACCAACCATTAGAAGTCCAAACAACGACGCACATGATCCAACGACTGACAGTAATTCTAAAGTGTCTTCATCGGTTTGAGAGAAGACGGATTTGGGGACGAGGATTTCGGCAAAATGCGTGAGATGGTCGCATCTGCAGGTGTCGAGCATGCCGGGTTGTGAAGCCTTGATGAAGGTGCAGCCTTGTTTGGACCAGTAGCCAGATCCGTCGTCCAGGAAGTGCCAATACGCGCAAGCGCGGCTGTAGTTTCGTCCCGGTTCGCTTGTCAGCGGACTCATGTGGATGTCCACCACCTGCGGATGGAATGAACTGTCCTTTACACTGTAAATACTTACATATTTAATTGTTATACATAGAGTATCTTATATTAAACATTTATTAACTAACAGATTGAAACGTTACCGCGCAGAAGTCCATCCTAACTAAGAAAGGGACTAATATATAGCTGCAGCAGTAGATAATTTTACGTAGTATCTTCTACGTAAAATCAGATCGGTCACATGACTTTGAGTGGTAGTGGGGGGAGGTAGTATATAAATAGCAGAGCGGTGACGGACGGACCTCACTCGGTGATTGCCACTGGTCGATGTAATGTCTCCTGAGGATACCCCGTGGAGGGGTGAAACGCGTGTAGTGTGGATAAGCGATGGTAGTTGTGTTTCGCTTTTGCTTACCGCACGCGCATTTATCAGCGAGCTGGCGGACGGTGCACTTTATTGCACAACTACTGCTGCATAGCAGAAGTAGCTATGTATTAGTCCCTTTCTTAGTAAAGATTTATTATTGATCACAAAACATTTGAAGAATTTTTTTATAATCAAAGATATACCTGTTTTCAGATCAAACCTAGCTCCTTTAAAATGGAATACTTCAAAATTAAACTTTGAACCTTCCTACCTTTATTTATTTAGGTACAACAGCAGTACACATATATTAAAAGTTATCTTATTAATAACGGTTCTGTTATGTATTCCTTTATAGGTGTTAACATTGTAGAAAGATCAGACAAATCAGATCATATCAAAATAAACTGATTGAAAAAAAGATTGAAGAGTGTGAGAGAATGTAAGACGAAACATATGGTTTACGATTTTAGACACCAGCAATTTTCTTTAAGGCTGTGTGCTGAAAAATACTAAAATAAATTAAGTCTTTTATGAATACACTGAATTATTAAGGTTGTTTCTAAAGGCTCTACTCTATGAGAGCCGCGAAGGACATCGATGGCAGGCAATTGTTAAAATATTCTGCTATAAGAACTTTAGCTTTCTTTCAAAGCTTTAAGCTATATATATTTCAAGCGTGTTGATCTAAAAAGAGCCTTCAGAAAACCATAATGGTTTTTAATATTCATTTTCCATTCCACACTATTTACAAGAAAAAAAATTCAACTATCTAATCTTATATCTATTTATAATATGTTATTAATAATATTTCTCGTCGTTGTGATAATAATAATTAAAAATACGAAACATGTTGTAACATTTGAAACTGCTAAAAAAAGTTTTTATTATAATACAGGTGATGATGTTCACAATTAGACTTGAAACTTGTAACTAACACTTACTTGACCCTCCACAGTCCGCAGGCATTAATTCACGCCTAAACATTAAACCAATTGTAGCCCACAGACATGAATTCACGCCAGAGCGACATTTATTTTATTTTTTAATAGGATAATAAAACCTATAATTCTTACTGGAATACGAATGTATGTACTTATACGTATAATATAAATCTTCTAGAATCTATTTAAATAGGTAGTTTCGTTTTGGTCTGTTATAAACCGTAACCGTGACGTAAAGGCCACTGGCATGATGCGATGACTGCTATTAGGCGGTAGGTTTTCAAGGCTTAAGGAAGGCAATGCCCGCGTTGGGAGCCTATAGAACATACCTTCATACTCTAAGAAGATATAAAACATTTGCTAGAACTATGTTACGTGGAAGAAATACAGACCTCTCCCATGTTGAACTGTGTGAGGTTTTCCACGTTGACGCTCAACACACGACTGTTGACGGAGAACTGGCCTTGGGTGGCGACGAAGGCTCGGTCATTCCTGAACACCACGAAGCTGATCCTCCTAGAGGACTCCGCCACAGACTGCGGCAGATGAACAACCGCTTCATTGTCCACGTTGTTCAGGGTCGTGGAATTCGGCTCATCTGTGTAATATGATATAAGACTAAACCAGAGTTCCCCAAACTTTTTTGTGTCGTAGACCCCTTGCCATGTTTTTCCGTGTTGGGTAGACCCTCTACTTACCTGACATTGATTTCCTGTAAATTTCTTACTGTAGTGAAGTTTAGTGTTAAAAATTACATGTTAATTTATACATTTATTAATTGAATTTAAATTAAAAGTACTCAAAATAAAATTTTGTATCTGTTATGTAAAATATACGTAACATTAAATAAACATAAAATAAACTATAAATAAAATAACATAAGCAATAACTCAATATTTTTAGTGAGAAGGATGAACCTGATGCTTTAATAATAAATTATAAACATTTGGCGTCAATTTTGTAAGGGTTAATCTTAAATCTCCTCGGCTAATAATGTCCAGTCTGTGGACTCCCATTTTCATTTAATGTACCCCCAATTTTTTTTTCGCTGACGTAGACCCCTTGCAGGTTGTCATAGACCCCTAGGGGTCGATATAGACCACTTTGGGAATCACTGGACTAGACGAAACATCGCCACAATGACCGGTCAAGTTATATCCGATTCCTGTTATCCACACCCCATCTATCTATATTATATGAAGTATCATTTCAAGTTCTTTAAACGAATTAAAAATTTTTCAAAATATCACAGATGATTAAAAACTAATTTTAATTTTTTTTGACAAATATAGATGTGAAATATATATTGACGTCCCCTATCTCTGGATCACGTTTTATAAGGCCATATTACACCCTGTATAAACGTGTTTATTGAGGGTATATAGTAAGTATTAAGTAGACCGACGACATTGTCCAGATCGTTGGAAGTCATCACTGAATCCGACCACCCTGGTGATCTTTCAAGGAGGCCTATACCTTGCTGAGTCTATAAGCTGATGTGATGATGGGGTTGAAGACAAGATACAACCATGATTTTGTGGAAAAATCAAACAACCTGTAGAAATAAAATTCAATACAGCATATAATATCTGATTAACATATCAATGTCATGAAGTATATATATTTGGTGACACCCAATGGAAGGCATGGACGGGAGGTCTGTCTCGTTTCAGGCTGTAGAGGTCCTCTGTAAGGCACCGGCCTCCCAAAGAGAACTATGGGGGATATACCATAATCATCTGGTTTGGCAGATGAGTAAGCGAACGCAATGTGATATTATGACACCTGGAGGAGGTTCTGCCCATCCTCTGGAAATTTGCAGTGGAATTTCTATATAATTAATACACAAAGTTTAATTATTTATACCATCGCAAGTTTTACATCTTAACTACTACTTTCTGTTTGATGTTGTGCTTCTTCAATTCTATTTGTTTAATACTAATTTACTAACCTGAGAGAACTTCAAAGCACTCCTTAGTGAAGCTGGTCTCATTGCTGGTTGCGATCCTGAGTCCACGAACTGGATTGAGAGGCTCCGCGTCGGCCATGACCAGAGCGATGTTGGGGCGCACGGTGGCAGCGCTTCCGGTGCCGTTCAAATACACAGCCGAACCCAGCCTGTCCAGCATGTGGAGCAGTTCGCCGGGGATTGAAAACTGGTCATCCACGTTTAGGAGTACGTCCACCTAGAGATGTGATTTTTAATTAGTTTAAGAACTTGGATTTGTTGTAACATGTTCCTGGTTGCATATAATTTAGGTTATTCATTTTTGTTCGACCACCAGCAGCTTCGTTTAGACCATATTCTCAAAATGCAACATTTTTCATTTCTTTAAATCTACCTACGTTGGTATGTAAATGATATAAAAATAAATATAAAAACTAACATTTAAGATCTTCACCATCGGAAGCATATGAACTTTCGTGCATCCTCACATTCAAATTATGAACCGTTAAGTCTCTCATGTATTCCTTGGGAACCACTTGAACCATTTTTAGAAATAAGGTTACAGACAGTGCCACTTGTCTGGTGAGATTTTCAACTTGTCTAAAGTGGCATATCGTCAAGGTCTTTTACCGATATCTGCATACGCTTGAGGTTTCGTATTTTTATTAAAAGACGCCTGAGAAGGCGTCAGAAAGGCAGAACCTCGATCTTGGTCAGATTTTTTAAAGTCGCCCCCTTTTGGAAGCCTCTCCTCCCTTATCTTAAATCTATGACAGGATTTTTTAATTCTTCTTTCTTTCTTCTTTTACAAAATCGTCTTGCATTCTTTACATTTTCTTTTATACTTTTTTCTTTCATACACAATCCTTACACAAATCCCCTCATTCCCTTCGCCGCATTCTTTTAGTATCGACTTGGTCTGTTGCTATTGCTTTCCTAACATTATTTTTAATAGCATTAACGATTTAATATATATATATATATATATATATATATATATATATATATATATATTAAATCGTTAATATATATATATATATATATATATATATATATATATAGCTTTCCCGTTATTTTTCCCTTCACCATTTATATACAATTGGTATGTGACATATTTCAAACTCGACTAAGAATCATAGATAAAAAACTACTTTAAACACATGATGACCTCGTGAAACCTAAGTAACATTAAGTTCATTAATACTTTCATCACATTATGCGAAAGAATGCCGACGCTTTGGAGGTATTAAGTGAATAAGGTATAATCCAGAAGTCACTTAGCTTTACGAATTCACAGAAACACCCCCAAATTAAAGCGGAGTTACTAGGAGTTGAGAAAATGGCAGTAAAAGCACCTTGCTACCTTGGTTAGGACTGCTGGGCCGAAAAACGTACGACTAATAAGTAAAGAAGAAGCGTACCAGCTCACCTGATCGACAACAATCATAATCATAAAGACACTAGTAGAAAATACGGCTAAGAAGAGATGAAGAAGCGATACTAGCTCACCTGATCGACAACAATCATAATCATAAAAACTCTAGTGCAAAGACGACTAAGAAGAGATGAAGAAGCGATACTAGCTCACCTGATCGACAACAATCATAATCATAAAGACACTAGTAGAAAATACGGCTAAGAAGAGATGGAGAAGCGATACTAGCTCACCTGATCGACAACAATCATAATCATAAAAACTCTAGTGCAAAGACGACTAAGAAGAGATGAAGAAGCGATACCAGCTCACCTGATCGACAACAATCATAATCATAAAGACACTAGTAGAAAAGATGACTAAGAATAGAAAAAGAAGCAACAACAGCTAACCTGATCAAAGACATTTTCTATATTCTCCACCAGAATTGGCGCAGTTACATTATTCAGCAACCGATCCAAGTCTTCCAGCACCTGCTGCAACTGCTCCTCAGCCTGGAACAATAGTATCCAAACTTTATAAAATTACTTGAGAAATTCACACAATTGTATTCACAAAAATTTCTTTTTGGCTTGTCTTGCGCATTTGACAGTACGCCGTGAACTTCGCGCGTTTGACAGTGATATCTTAACTTATATTTCAATCAATAAATAATGTGATAACTTGAAATATATTATATTAAATTATTTTTTCAGTACAAAGTCTGTCGGGACAACTAAAATATTTAACGATCTGTTATTATTGGGTTCACTAAGCTAGTTGATTACATATATAAACTGTAAATAAAGTATATGTAAAAAATAAACCAACTAGAAGGTGTAGGAGTTTTTGGGAATGAACACTGCATGCATAAGGAGTAAAGTTGAACCTATGTTACTTGGTGATTAGCAATCGAAAGTAATGTTTAGATTATTTTGTCAAGTTAAGGTATTTTAAAATAATAACTATTTGTTTAACCGTGTTAAAGCCGCAAATTTTACGAACTATTGATGGCTCATTATATAAATATAGTTTTTGTGAAACTTGATTTTCTATCCTATTATCACTTTAATAATCTAAATCATGTCAAACAAGGTTAACTAGAAAATAAATGTGAATTGAAATTTCCTAGACAAACAAAATTTAAATAAATGGGTATACTGGTACCGAAAGCAGCATACCGCGCCTTAGGTATGCTAGAGGTGAGACGGGGGGGGGGATCTGTCGTTACATTCTGATTCCTGCTATCTTTATTTCTGAGCTCCTACCTCTCCGCGATTTTTTAAGTAAGGATTAAATGTGTGACGTTGCAAAGATGACCTTGTGGTACAGCAGGTTGCAAAGCTGTGAAAAACTTACCGGTATAGTTGTGGTTATCTGAGTAGTGGTTGTGGTTATAGCCGGTTCCGTGGTTTCAGTGGATGTTGGGGGCTGAGTGAATGGCGGCAGGGTTTCAGTTATGATCCCCTCGGTGGTTCTCTCCGTCTCGTATTCCAATGTGGATTCCGTCGTTGGGATTGTGGGCGTGGGTGTGGGTCTAAAGTATTCTGTGGACTCCTCGGAGCTGTCGCTCACTTCGCGCACCTTCATCGGCTCCTCGTGTGTCTACAATGATTTTTAGTGTCGTGACATTATGTTGTGCATGATGCTGCGAAACGTGCTAATGTATAAGTGGTTAATGGATTACAGATTTCATGCTGAATTTATTAGTTTTATTTGAAAATTCATACGATGCATTGATGCATTTCTGATTCGATCTCACAGCGAAACTTCGAACACAGCCTTCTTCATTACTCTCTGAGTGACCTTGAGCATTTTTATGAGGCCCGTCGTAAGTGACCACGTCTCGGATCCGTATATCATCACCAGCAACACACATTGGTCAAAGACCTTCGTCTTTAAACATAGCAGTATTTTATAAAAACAAACATTTATTTATAACATACGCTAATTCATGCCACTAAAGTGAACAAATTAGATTGAAGTTAAATATGTAATTAATGTTGACAAACATGTATTAAAATATGCAAAATTAGTCGCACAAAGCCGTGGTAAACAACTAGTGTTGTTGCAAATGAACGTTTGCATGCAAGAAAATTGCATTTTTCTCACCGTGACCCTGGCTATCAGAGTGGGCATGATCTGTGTGACGTCATCCTGGAACTTCCAGTCGCGGAGGCTTATGGTGGTGGATGCGGGTAGCGGAGGTTTAGTGGTACAGCCTTCGGCGGCGGTGGTGACCCACTGCACGCCCTCGTTGAAGTCGCCCACGCAGTGATACGTCCGGCAGTCAGCAGTTGTGACTGACTCACCTGGAACCAGACATCTGATAGGGTAGAGTTCTATCTAAATGAAACACACATTTTAAAGTTAACGTTACTAGCTGTTCTACGTTTGCTTTGCGTGGCCCACAACCTTTTATCAATGTAATTTCTAAAAAATCATTCTTGGTCGTTTTAACATGACAAAAAAATTATTCCGGCTAACTTATTATATACATAAAAACTGTCGTTGGAAAATAATCATTTTTTAAGCACTCCCAATCCCACACTGTGTAACGTTGCAAGTTAACGTCCCATAAATCTCAGTTAAAATTTTAACCAAAAAAATATAATCACGAGAAACGTCTCATAAATCGCAATACAGCAAAAAATTGTTCAACCCTTAGCGGGTAACGGTACGTCTCAAGTGGCGTGGGGTCGTGGGAGCATGCTATTGGTTTAACGGATCTTTGTTTTTATAACAAAAATTCCAATGCGCCCGCGCACCAGCACACAGAGTTTACACCAGTGCTCGGGAGAAGGATCCAGGCCTCGGTCGCGTTCACTAGCTAGGTGTCGTCTCACGCACCGACGCACACTCTTTGTGTCGGTTGCGTTCACCAGCTATGTGTCTTCACACGCGCCGGGGCCAATTAGAATTTACGTTATAAATTCACGCCTTGGTCCTATTCATTCTCCGGGCATCATTTAGTTCACGCCACAACCTTTACATCGTCTCGCACCCCAAGGGGTAAGTGTTGAACAAATATTATAAAGACATCATTATAAGTAGCATTTATCTATAAGTTAGAGCTCAACATTTTGTCTGTGTCCATAGTTCCATCATTATGTATTCATTATTAATTTTTAATTTGTTTATTTGTTTATCTCTCCTATTCTTGTTTTACATGCTTTACATTTTGTAACTCCGTTCTGACAGTAAACAATCACATCAACTGCTTTCGGTTTCTGCCCTTCCATCATCGCAAGCCATCTCCGGGTTTACTGTCAGCGGAGCAAATTGTACACATATTTATATATGTATATCATAACTGTGACAATTTATTCACAGGTGCGAGTTTTAGACTGCAAAGTTTACACTGCGACTTTTATGCTGCGATTTTTATACTGCTATCTTTACACTACAAGTTTTACACTGCAAGTTTTACACCGTTGAAATTATATCACCGTGCACCGGAACCGACACATACTGCAACCTATCGGCGCTCCCTGCTCTCGACTTGCTGCCGCTTGACCAGTCCTGGGAGATCGTGCAGCTGCCTACCACCACCATCAGGGGAGTACCGAACTGCGGTGCAAAATTAGACCAGGCCTTCTGCCCACTACCCTTAGTTAAATAATTAAGTACATATATATTTTTCTTTGTGTGCCTTTTTGTTGCCACCAACCTTTTTAATTATATGGAAATCATTTTTCCTATAAACGGCACACTGGCGCCCATAACGTGGTATTAAAAGGTCTGATTTTGCATTGTAGTGTAGTTATGTGATTGTTTTTTTATTTAATTAATTTTGTAAAACGTTATTTTTGCCTTTTCTACTGCCAGCAACTGAAGTGTACATCCTTCACTTTAAAAAGTTTTTGTTTAGTTTAACATACATTTTGTTCTTATGTTGTAACTTTTTTTGCTTCTGCTATTTTTTCATAGGACCGTACACATTAGTTGCAGTTATACGCATCATTTTCATATTTTTTTGTGTTATTTTTTTAATTCTTATACTAGCAACCATAACGTTCGTTAGTGAATTTGTAACAGAACGGAGTAGATTGAGTAGAATACTTGTTCAACACCTTCCTTATTGTGGTGCATTTAATTTTTTCTTCTTTCTCTCTTTACCAATTTATAAAAATAGATTAAACATGGCGTTATTGTTAACAACTTACGTAAACAAATCGCTACACTGGGTCCTCTTTTTCCTTCTGAGGATGTTTTATACTAATAGATTCAATCAAATTTCGGACGATTCCGATAGCGTAGAAGACGTGCTTGTTAAGGACGTACGTTATTCTTGATTCTTTATATAAAAAGTATAATTAAAAATAATTCTCTCTTAGTGTATGTATTAGAAAACATGGCCGGTAAAAATGTTGGAACATGGCACATAAAGGATTTGAAAATAATAGGTTTGAATAAATAACAAACATAATGCGACACAACATAAACTGAAGCATTACCATTAACCGCGTAATATTTCGTTTGGGTTATTAGAATGAATCTATAACCTTCATAATTGTTTGGTCGCGTTAGTAATCCTTATAATGATTACTATTGCTAGTTTGTTTGCGAGAAGTATGAAAGAATGAGTTTAAAAGGATAAAAATGAAATTGTTATCAATAAGTTCGGATTTTATTTCCTTTAAATGAAATAAAATCCTTCGGTGACGCGCGGGGTAATGTAACGTTGCAAGTTAACGTCCCATAAATCTCAGTTAAAATTTTAACCAAAAAAATATAATCACGAGAAACGTCTCATAAATCGCAATACAGCAAAAAATTGTTCAACCCTTAGCGGGTAACGGTACGTCTCAAGTGGCGTGGGGTCGTGGGAGCATGCTATTGGTTTAACGGATCTTTGTTTTTATAACAAAAATTCCAATGCGCCCGCGCACCAGCACACAGAGTTTACACCAGTGCTCGGGAGAAGGATCCAGGCCTCGGTCGCATTCACTAGCTAGGTGTCGTCTCACGCACCGACGCACACTCTTTGTGTCGGTTGCGTTCACCAGCTATGTGTCTTCATACGCGCCGGGGCCAATTAGAATTTACGTTATAAATTCACGCCTTGGTCCTATTCATTCTTCGGGCATCATTTAGTTCACGCCACAACCTTTACATCGTCTCGCACCCCAAGGGGTAAGTGTTGAACAAATATTATAAAGACATCATTATAAGTAGCATTTATCTATAAGTTAGAGCTCAACATTTTGTCTGTGTCCATAGTTCCATCATTATGTATTCATTATTAATTTGTTTATTTGTTTATCTCTCCTATTCTGTTTTACATGCTTTACATTTTGTAACTCCGTTCTGACAGTAAACAATCACATCAACTGCTTTCGGTTTCTGCCCTTCCATCATCGCAAGCCATCTCCGGGTTTACTGTCAGCGGAGCAAATTGTACACATATTTATATATGTATATCATAACTGTGACAATTTATTCACAGGTGCGAGTTTTAGACTGCAAAGTTTACACTGCGACTTTTATGCTGCGATTTTTATACTGCTATCTTTACACTACAAGTTTTACACTGCAAGTTTTACACCGTTGAAATTATATCACCGTGCACCGGAACCGACACATACTGCAACCTATCGGCGCTCCCTGCTCTCGACTTGCTGCCGCTTGACCAGTCCTGGGAGATCGTGCAGCTGCCTACCACCACCATCAGGGGAGTACCGAGCTGCGGTGTAAAATTAGACCAGGCCTTCTGCCCACTACCCTTAGTTAAATAATTAAATATATATATTATTCTTTTTTGCCTTTTGTTGCCAACTACCCTTTTATTAAATATATATTATATATTCATCTTCTTAAAACGGCACAACTGTAGGCAAAATTACAATAAATTCGATCTTAGCTGATCTTTACTTCACTTTATGGTTTCAGAGATATCGTGATGAGTCTGCGCGTATATGTTAATTTCATATATATTCTTACATACTGTGGGTTCTGACTCGAAATGAAACACCACTGGTTCACAAGGAGTCCTTTATTTACAAATCACCCAAATCACAAATGGTCACCCTACTTTAACACAAAATATACTTTCGCTTAGTCCAAACTACGCTTTCAAATCGCTTAAGAAATCACTGTCCAAATAACTTGGCAAATAGTCACTTTGTACTCGAAAAACAACACTGTCGACATGGGGAGTACACCTATTTATACTTCGAATAAGGTTCTAGTAAGTTCGAGATATTACTCGGTTAGAATTTCCGAGAACCGGACGCAAAGACCTCTGAGTTGCCTGATATTACGCAATGATGAGGTCTATGATAGTACATGCTTGTCTACAAGAAACCTTTTCACTTTATCATCGTTTATAGGCAAAGCATTTGATCTCAGTGTCGCCTTATGTTAAGCAATGATAAAGTTTACGATGGTACATACTTGCCTAGAAGAAACCTATTCACTTTTTTATCCTTTATAGGCGAAGAGTATGACTTCTGTGTCGCCTGATGTTAAGCGATGACCAGGTCTACGATGGTACATTCTTGCCTAGAAGAAACCTATTCACACTTTATACTTTATAGGTAAAATATTTCACCTCTGTGTCGCCTGATGTTAAGCAATGTCGAGATCTATGATGATACATGCTTGCCTAGAAACCTATTTACACTTGTCTTAAAGACTTCTAAGTTATAATTGACTGGAAACAATGACGATGGCAAAGTTATATGCTTTACAGTTTTTTTTAATGGCCCCCGCTATTGGGGGCCTCTCGTACCCCTATCTTTGATGGGACAGGGACTTTATGGGCAATTTATTTTTTAACATAATTATTTATTATTTCCATTCTCTCCTTTCATTCTTCTCATATTCTTTCAATCTATTCTTTCATGCCACATTTCTGCTATCTTTCCCTTTTACTCAGTGACTTTTCATTCCTCCCTCATTACATGTTACATTTTATCTTTATTTCTTTTCGTTTACATTTTTATCACATTTTATATCATATTGCTTTACAGAGTTATCTAAGTGACCTTAAAAATAGTTTTGTGTTAGAAAATATCATTATTTTCTTAGACTTTTCAATTGTCATAGCACGAAAGGTTAAATATGATTGAAGTAATTCTATTGACAAAGGACAGATTGCTATAATTGTTTATAATTCTCATCAAATGATCATTGTACTCGATCTTTTAAAGCTGTTTCCAATACTACTAAAAACAATTTTGTGATTTGGAAATTTTTTTGCAAATTTAGCTTCGTTTTTATTTTGTTAAATATGTAAATATGGAGTTCAAGGAAATGTATTTAATATATAAACAATTGTATAGTAGTCTGTTTCAAATGATTCTGGTGTCGCCCAAGGTGTTGCCGACTGTACTAATCAATTTGACCCACATATCGCAATGATTCAAATCAAGGGTCAAAAGGTGAATACGGATGCAAACTTAATTGTCATTTACCGAGCACGGGTGTTGAGTTACAATATTAGTCATTTTGTTTCGCAAAATTGTTGTTTTAAAATTTCTTGAATATTTATCAAGATACGTATTAGTGACTAATATATTAAATTATCGTGTCACGGTGTGCGTGATTGAACTCTGAAATGGCTCGACGGATTTTCGTCTCGCATATCGGCGAGGGTGGAGAATTGGACTACATATATTTTTCATCCCCCTAAATGTTAAGGGTGGTCTACTCCTAATTTTTTTTTTAGACACTATTTTTTGTTTTTATTTTTCTATGATACAGCATACAAAAATACATACAACCCTTAATTTTCACCCCTCTACAGTCAACTCTTATTTTTTATTTTGTTATTTAAAAACTTTATTTTTTTTGCAAAACAACGTTTGCGAGATCGGCTAGTATTATATAAAAGTTGCTAAATATTTTGAAGTATATTTTCACTTTTGTGATACTAGCCAACAAACCAATCGCTCGAACCTAGTTTTTAGGTACCATATAATTGAATGCCGGTGTTTCTAGGCAGTCACAACTGAGTCGAGAAAACATAATATCTAGATAGACCTACTAAAGGTTTTAAGACAATATACGTTATGCATATTATAAAAATGTGTAAAATTAAAGTAATAAATAAGTACCTTTGAAAAGTAAGAAAAGAACCAATATTTAGCCACTTCCGCACATGCAGTGCAACATAACTCCTGAAGATGCCCCGTGGAGGGGTGAAAAACGTGTTGAGTGATTTAACGGTGGCAGTTGTGTAATTCGCATTGTTCGCCGCATGCGCATTTATCAGCGGGCTGGCGGGCGGTGCACTTTGTTGCACGACTACCACCACTGCTTGTGCGGAAGTGGTTAAATATTGGTCCTTTTCTTACTTGGGATGGACTTCCGCAAGGTAACGCCTGATTCCATTAAATATTTAAGTACCTTTGAAAAGTATACGCAATTTTTTTCTAAGTAAATTGTAACGAAGAAACTCAAGGATACATTTTACGTATTATAAACGTATATCTGAACATAGTAATTTATATGTTATACGATAAACGTGATCTTTAAGACCACTCCAAGGCGTGGGCCACCTTCAAAGATCGCCAGGATGACCGTTCTTTCCCTGCCTATATTGCAGACTTCCCGTAACCTTAACTATGTAGTCAATCCACCTAGTGGGAACTCTACCCACGCCGCATCTACTGGCTTGTTATCCCCACTCCAGAAACTTTCATCACCAAATGCCATCAGTTGCACGAGCAAAACGTCCTTACAAGATGATCATTACCACTGTATGTACAAGCATTATTCTAATCCAGAAGACATATGTCCAACACTTACCTAATTTCCTCGCCGGCACCGAATCAAAATCTTTGCAGTAAAATGCAGGCTTCATGTACTCAACATCCATATCATCCCACCAACCAGGAGTTACAGGTATCATATCTGAATTTAACTCAACATGTAACAAAGCAGTTCTTCCATCCAAATAAAGCCTTTTTATTTTCGTATTGTGAACTATCTCTTTATCTTTCCAATCTAGACCTGGTGAAGAATTTTTGAACTGTTTCAGGAGTTTCTCAGTGTCGTTAGAGTATAAGGAACCTTCGCCGTAAATCTGAGTGTACTTCGTTCTATAGAACACGTACTCTTTCAGCTTCTTTATCCAGGATCTGTACATCTTTTCTAGATTTTCAAAGTTGTACCTCTTTTTCAGTCGTATCTTCGTCGCGTATATATTAGTCAATGATTGTTTCTCTCGTATGAAGAGTACTTTGTTGGATTCTGATATTCTATAATTTTCAGTGTCTGTATGAACGCACCAGTAGTAACCGTCTGTTATTGGTTTTAGCACAAATACGGTATCGTCGTCGCGATATACCTTTATCCGTGTTGGATAATGTATCACGGAATCTGAGAAGCAATATACGTCGCTATCTTTTAAGGAGTCGTTCAGATATAACATCAATTTGTTGTCGCTGAAACGAAAAAAAAATACAATGATTTGAAAAAAATTATTATAGATCTAAATGTAGAGATAAATCACTATTGTGAAATGATCATTTAAGATATTCAGAATAAAGGTAGAAGAGCCTAATGCAGTGATTCCCAAAGTGGTCTATATCGACCTTTGGAGGTCTATGACAACCTGCAAGGGGTCTACGTCAACGAAAAAAAATTTGGAGGTCCAGGAAATAAAAATGGGGGTCCACAGACTGGACATCATTAGCCGAGGTGATTTAAGATTAACCCTTACAAAATTGACGCCAAATGTTGATAATTTATTATTAAAGCATCAGGTTCATCCTTTTCACTAAAAATATTGACTTATTGCTTATGTTATGTTATTTATAGTTTATTTAATGTTACGTATATTTTACATAACAGATACAAAATTTTATTTTGAGTAGTTTTATTTTAAATTCAATTAATAAATGTATAAATACTAAACTTCACTACAGTTAGAAATTTACAGGAAATCAATATCAGGTAAGTAGGGGGTCCACCCACTAGGAGAAACATGGCTAGGGGTCTACGACACAAAAAAGTTTGGGGAACTCTGGCCTAATGCGATATAAAGTCAAATATACTTTTACTATACAGACATCTAAAAACATTAATCATATATATACAATATTATCAAATGATTAAACATTATTTGTGAAATAATTGAGTATAATACTTTTAGAAAGTTCCCGAGTAGGAGGTTATAGCGAATTATAGTAAAATGTGGCGGTCGTTTTAGCCCAAAAACACACTGCAAGGCAGACAAAATTGTTAGACCGATTTTTACGGGACTTATTTACAGGTACCTGATGTAATAAGAAGTAATTCAGGCTATATTTATTTTCGAAAAATTTTTAAACCAAAAAAACTTTTTTCGTTGAATCAAAGTCGCGGGCATATCTAGTATATAATACAAAAGAAATATGCTTACGTATCCAATGTAAGTTTCATAGTGATGTTTCTCCTCCTTAAAGACCTCTCGCATATCACGTCGTAGAATATATAGGAACTGTTGACCAGGTACCAGAACTTGTCGTGGAGTGCACCGAGGAGTGTGTCTGATGACAGCACGTTGTCTTCGAAGTTCCAGTCTGTTTCGGGTATCTGTGGAACCAGGAGAAGATGAACATAGTCATAGAATAGAGCCAATAAAACCGGTATATGTTTAAAAAGAAGTTTCGTGATCTTTAGGCAGAAAAATTGTCATGACTAATATATTATACTAGCTGATCCCGCAAACGTTGTTTAGCAAAAAAAATTAAAGTTTTTAATTAACAAATAAAAAATAAGGGTTAATCGTAGAAGGGTGAAAATTTAGGGTTGTATGCATTTTTGTATGCTGTATCATAATAAAAGAAAAAAAAACTAAAAATATTGTCTAAAAAATAAAAAAAATTAGGCGTGGACCACCCTTACCACTTAGGGGTATGGAAAATAGATAGTAGCCGATTCTCAGACTTACTGAATACGCATATAAAATTTGGTAAAAATCGGTCAAGCCGTTTCGGAGCAGTTCAAGTTCGAATACCGTGACACGAGAATTTTATATATTAGATATTACATCCTCCCATATGTATACGTTTGTAAGTAACTATTTAGATAATTACATTAAGTATAGTATTTATATAAATACCATGTTTAACTAATTATTTTTTTATAACATTTAGTCACACATAAAAATAAAGCTAGAAAAAAGAATTAAAAGAAATAGTAAAAAATATATAAATAAAATCAAAAATTTAGTAAAAGGTTTGATGGTGTAAAAAACTGTGGTCTGGGAACGATTTTGAAGGTATAAATGCACGGGAGATGATTTGAACGTGAAGAAAGATAGATATTGTGAAAGATGAAAAGAGAAATTGAAACAAAAGAATAAAATTAAAAATTACTTATAACCAGTTGTAACATCCCTTCGTCACACATGGGAGTAGAAAACGAAAGGTCCCCAAAAAGGGTGCCAAGATATAACATTTTGATGTAATCAAACCAGATATATCGTATTCCTTAAACCATTAAATTATATATTTTTATAATTCGTACACATGTATGTCGTGTCGTTGTCGATGCTTCTTCATTAATGTCGATTTACCGCGCGGTGCTCCTTTTATACGTTTATTAGGGAACAATCAGCGCCATCTATTGACGCCGACCGAAACTAAAGTTCCGACATATTGTTCATTATTTATTATTACAGCAATGTATAGTCTTTCATAAATATGTATTATTAAATGATTTTCGTTTATACTGCGACGGGTGAACTTTTAACGGTGTAAAGATTTAGCTGCCAATAACATATAATTACAGATAATAAAAACTAAAAATTACTTACCTCGGAATGGTCATCTTGGGCGTCATATCTTAACATTGAGAAGTCAGAGCTCATTATGATGCCCAACGGATAAGTCCTGTTGAAACCGGCAGCACGGAACATTGGATTATTGGAATACCTCCAACCCCTGTTCAAAATGGATCCACCTTTTTTTTCACACAACTCCTGCGCCTGTCTCCACGTCGCCCGAACTGGTCCACCGCCAACGCCACTCAACACACTTAGACATGTCGACTTCGGAGCTTTAAACCTCCACGAATCCCTCAGATCTTCACAACCGTCATCAGTCATATCTTCTTCATCAGGATATGGTTTTACAAAACAATATCTATAGTGTTTCTCGTCGCATTTAGTCGCTGTGAAGTTACTAACTGGATCTATAACCAGACACAACTCCTCATCTAGACCTAAATCTGGGTTATAATTGACATCATACGTAGACAACAGTAGCTGACCTATTGAACTTGAATAGGACCAATCTATAAAAGGTCCTCCAGGGTATATGGACTTGTATTCTGTCCATAATATAACATTTGTGTCTGATATATTCAAGCTATTATACAATGCGGAGGTATACAGGTTACCCTGGCAGCCGTCGAAGGCATCAGCGAATACTTCAGGGCCTTTCCTTCTGTAACATATAGGATCTTCTTTCTTTGTCACGGCTAAGTTAAAGCCGACCGGGCACGAGGGGTTTCTCTTTGGTTTCTTCCCATTCACTTCTATTACGTTCATCCAGATTACAATAACTAAAGATACTGCTTTCATAATCGACGACCATCGTAGGATCATCTGGAACAGAAAGAATATTTTATTTTCTGTCACTTGAGTTAGTTCTGCGCATTTGCGACCCAGGGGTGAACTAGATCGTGGTGCACATCATTGTCGGATGTACTGTCCTTGGAGGACTCAGCCCTGATTCCAAGGTCGAGATAGGAAGAAAGATAGAGGGAGTAAGCATCGCTTCTCTGATGGACGACGACAATCTGAGCCCAACATTCCTTGAGTATTGTAAAAAAGTGATGCAATTCACAATAAGTAGGAATAAGTCTTTACCTTAGATAATAATGATCAAAAGCACCACAATGGTTTTTTAAATAAAAAATGGATCGGTTTTACCTCTAATTGTAAAACTAAAAATAAAGTTTATCATATAAATAAATATCTAATAGAATCAGGCGTTACTTCGCGGAAGTCCATCCTAACTAAGAAAGTAACTAACATCAAGCTTTTCCATTATGCAGCAGTAGTCATGCAATTAATGGCACCGTCCGCCCGCTGATAAATGCACGTGCGATAAACAATGCGAAACACAACTACCACCGTTAATCTACTCTACACGTGTTTCTTCTGAGGATGCCCCGTGGAGGGGTATTGCGCATTTATCAGCGGGCGGTCGGGCGGTGCAAATCATTGCATGACTACTGCTGCATAGCTGAAGTAGCTAGATATTAGTTCCTTTCTTAGTCATACAAAATATATGTCGTAATAACCTTTTATATGACTAAGACATGCGATAGATAGCAGGTTCGATTCCCGCTTACTAGTCCGCCCTTTACCACCAGCAAGCTTGTTGGTAACCGATGTGATTGAATATGAAACACAAAGACAGTAGGTATCTGTTCACTATAACTTCAATGAAGTTTGGGTTATATTTCTCAAATAAGTAGATTGTTCTATGCTCGAATGTAACGGTCAGGAACGTAAATCAGAACGAATACTCCAAAGGAACTCTACCATGTATCTGAATTATAATGTAATCAAAAAGTGTGTTTTAAGTGATAATAAAACTCGAGCATGAATTACCTATCACTGAATGATTTACTTTACAATCTGACGTTGAATTTGATTGAAGCTATTGAAGGTAAGTTTAATCAAATTCTAGTCGTCAAATTGGTTTCGTCTGGCATAATTCTCACGTACAATACGTGAGGTCACGTAAATAATTCAAATTAGATAATACAATAGATGCGGTAATTTTTTTCAATGACCCGCTATTGGAGGCCGCTCGTACCCCTAACTTATTTTTGACTTAGGGACTTTAATTTGTTTTAAATTATTTTTCAGATATTTTTATTTCACGATCTTTAGTAGTTCCTCCTGATCTTTTATTCTTTTATTATCTTTCTCTGTACAGTTCCTCTACCTTTCCCTTTCATTCTTTTCCTCGTATCCTAACTGTAACAATTCTTGTTTCATTTTTATTTCTCACATTTGGTCTATTTTGTGTTTACTTTTTTCCCAGTATTGTTTTGTTTACTTCTTAATTTATTTGCCTATTTTATACTATTTACAATTTTTATTTTAAAACTATAACTTTTGTTTCTATTTATTATCTATATTCCAATTTTTCTGTAAAACTTTATGAACTCTGGACATATCTCATCATTCTCGATTAGAGAGGCTTTAGCGTGGTTGCAGATCTTAGTGCCAAACCGGCATTCGGAGTCGACTCGGAATCTAATGCGATAATTACAAGAATTTCCGAAAAGACACAAAACTCCTGTGATCATTACAACTACGTTCATTAATTTAAATTCACAGATTTTAATTACAAACGTTCATTTATATGATAATGAGTATGTTATCTAAAATACAAATGTAATCATAATAATAAAGGTAATCTCCGTAATTACTAAGCTTAGTAGATTCTAACATTGTTTAAAAGTACAATAAGACCAAATTTAAAACTGTTACTGTTTGGCGATCTTTAATTTCAACTTGGGGGTTCCCGGAAATTGTTTGAGATAACAAAAAGATCTCTGAAAAGATCATGAAAGAACATAAGGTTGAAATAGTAGAATTAGAAATACAAACCAGTTTAGATGATGTAAATGTAGAGGAAGTAGAAGAAATAGTTAAAGAATTAACTAAACAAGAAGAAAACAAATATAACGATACTAGTGATTTCGAAGATGAGCGAAAAGTACTTTCGATGATGTTTGTAAAAAGGGAAATACAAACCAGTTTAGATGATGTAAATGTGGAGGAAGTAGAAGAAATACTTAAAGAATTAACTGAACAAGAAAAAAACAGATATATTGATAGTAGTGATTTCGAAGAAAAACGAAAAGAACTTTCGACGGTGTTTGTAAAAAGAGAATTACAAACCAGTTTAGATGATATAAATATGGAGGAAGTAGGAGAAATAGTTAAAGAATTAACTGAACAAACAGAAAACAAATGTACTGATAGTAGTGATTTCGAAGATGAGTAAAAAGATCTTTCGATGATGTTTGTAAAAAGAGAAAGACGAACCAGCTAAGAAGATATAAATGTGGAGGAAGTAGAAGAAATAGTTAAAAAATTAACTGAACAAGAAGAAAACAAATATATTGATAGTAGTGATTTCGAAGATGAGCGAAAAGAACTTTCGACGGTGTTTGTAAAAAGAGAATTTCAAACCAGTTTAGATGATGTAAATATGGAGGAAGTAGAAGAAATAGTTAAAGAATTAACTGAACAAACAGAAAACAAATGTACTGATAGTAGTGATTTCGAAGATGAGTAAAAAGAACTTTCGATGATGTTTGTAAAAAGAGAAATACAAACAAGTTTAGATGATGTAAATGTAGAAGAAGTAGAAGAAATAGTTAAATAATTAACTGAACAAGAAGAAAACAAATATATTGACAGTAGTGATTTCGAAGAAGAGCGAAAAGAACTTTCGATGATGTTTGTAAAAAGAGAAATACAAACTAGTTTAGATGATGTAAACGTGGACGAAGTAGAAGAAATAGTTAAAAAATTAACTGAACTAGAAGAAAACAGATATTGATATTAGTGATTTCGAAGAAGAGCAAAAAGAACTTTCAATGATGTTTGTAAAAAGAGAAATACAAACCAGTTTAGATGTAAAAGAAATAGTTAAAGAGTTAACTAAGCAAAAAGAAAACAAATGCATTGATTGTAGTGATTTCAAAGAAGAAATATAAGAACTTTCGATAACGTTAGTAAACTGGAACTGAGAAACTTCCAGTTCAGGTTTTCAGCTGAAACTGAACTGAAACGAACTAATTTTAAAATGATTCAAACTTTGACAGTTCAAAAGCAAGTCGTAGTATTATAAATGCTTTAACTACTTATCAACAACTAACAGAAAGCAAAACGAAAACGCAAACTATTTTCTTCTTTCTTGATCAAAAAGCAAACTGACTCGGATTTCTGTTTGCTCTTATATGTATATTCATTTATATTTTATTATATTTTTAAACATCATTAACAAATTAAAAATTAACCAATTTTCTATCTATCTTCCCCCAACCGCATCATTTACAGTTTAAGACAACCTCGTATAGCGCTGTTTTTTATTACGCTCTGTTTTGATGGAACGTATCTCACGCGTTCAACTGTATTGTATTCCCGGGATATAATCTCTCATAATTCCAATTTCAATTCAGCGACACACAAGTTTCGAGATGGGCAGCAGCGTCCTTTGCATAACATAATACCACACTGCGATTGCAAATGGACCAGCCATGTGTGGCGATTATGGTATATCCTTCCATAAATATCTGTGGGTGAGGAATATGCCTTTTGGATGTTCTATAGCTGAAATGATGATGATTGTGAATGAAATCTAAAATTGCTTGACTACAAAATCGAATTTTGAGTTCAAAAATATCAACAAACATAATTTGTTTCTTATTTCTATTTTATGTTTTGCAGTGGGCGTATATGGTCTATAGCGATAGCAAAATTATCCTATCAAAGTAACCCTTAGTATAAAACACTGTGAAACAAATTAACAAAAACTTGTATTTTTAAATAATTAACTATTATTTAAAAATACAAGTTTCAAAACTGGATTATTCACAAAATTCGTCGATATATCACTTCTGTGTTTTGTCTGTCTGCTAAAAGTCACTTCGCTCTTGTATCCGTCGACCATAGTCCAGTTTGCCTCTAATGAAAACACACAACTCTCCGCACAAATTCATTAAAATAGACTAACGGAAAAAACACATGTGATTTGTTTAAATAAAAAAACGATGAATAAAAACTGCAAGTTTAAAATTAATTACGCTAGTGAACACACGCGATGGACAGTTTAAGTGAGATAATGTTTTTTTTTAATTATATCCGAGTTGCTAATTTCATAATTAAATAATACAGTATGATATGTAATAGATGTTAAAACTTTAAAACAGTGAATGTAACTCATTTGTCAAAAATTATTTAAAACTTTTACATCAATTTCCAACCACCTTATATAAAGTGATCACTCTGAAATATGTTACACCGTCCGATTTTCTTTCAAATGGAATACGACATAAGTTCTGGTAGTACAAAGTTTACAGGAGCAGATATTTTAAAGTAAATAGTTTCAATATTTCGGAACTCTGTTTCAGACGTCGTCAACAGATGTCGCTAGTTGTTTGTAAACGTATAAAAGGGACAGCGCGCGGTAGAATCGACATTGATATAGAAGACTTGACAGCGACAAGACATGTATTACTATGAATTTTTAAACAGTTTATTTTACTAAATACTGTACTATATCTGATACCATTGATTTTAGAATATGATGTAACACACATTTAACAGCAAATAACTTATATATACACGCATTTTAAACGCTTTTACATTCATTACCAACCACCCTATGTTATAAATAGTAGCAGTAACATATTTCATCACCAATTTTTATAATTCATATTATTTATTTATTCAAATCTATTAACGAATGTTACAAAATAATTATAAAACATGAAATTATTACGAATTATAGTAGCTAATAGATTTAAATAAATAAACAACATTACACCCACACCCTCGAGCTGTATAATAGTGTCCATCATGCGGTGGTAGCAACATCGAGTCACATGAACTCGTGCGTGTATTGCACGGACGACTCAAGATGCGATCGCAAAGTTCATCGATGTGAATACGGCAACCGCCGCATAGATACTAGCGCACATTATGATTGATTATGATGACATTGAACATTGTTAGGGCCTCGTTAAAAAACAAATAAGACACGAATGATTTAAAAATAAATTCAAAAAAAAATATTTGACTCTAAGTTAGTTTTTAATAGTTTCAGCTGAAGAAGAATGTTCATGTCTAAATTGTAAACAATGCCGATCCAGGATTTGGTGGCAATGAGGAAAGGTAATGAGCGAATATGGACATAGCTCTGGATTGGCATATACCAGATAAGATAACTGTCAAAGGGCTCTGATAAGCGCACTTAATCACGCGTATCAGTTCCCGAAACATGCAATGCTTATAGACAAATTACTGGCTATGGATTACGACACGAATAAAGGGCAAAAGGTGACATTTAAATGAGTTATATAAATAAATTATTTAATAATAGGAATCTTTGAGAATAATGCCTGTAAATAATACGAGAAGACTCTCTTGGAGTTAAAAATAAAACTTGAACGCAGAGAATAGACTGACTGCTATTTAAAACAATCCTTAAACTTGCGAAAACCAATCCTAGAACTAAAATTTTCTTACAACCAATCACAATGCCTACTTTACAACCAATCACACGTGTTGTTAGTATGAGAGCGACGGGAAATGTGTGCGACAGAGAAAGGTATATACAAATATGTGCGCTACTAGTTTTGTAGCGCGCGGTAATCTATACAGCCGACTGCTATTGTTACCTTTTTTTCCAAGAAACTCTCCTGTGATATACAGGTGGATTGTTTATGAGTATAAAAACTTTAAAGGGGTACATAGCGTACCTTTATCAAAGTTTAAAACAGAGTTCCCCAAACTTTTTTGTGCCGTAGACCCCTTGCCATGTTTTTCCGTGTTGGGTAGACCCCCTACTTACCTGATATTGATTTCCTGTAAATTTCTAACTGTAGTGAAGTTTAGTGTTAAAAACTTAAAGTAAAAACACATGTTAATTTATACATTTATTAATTGAATTTAAATTAAAACTACTCAAAATAAGATTTTGTATCTGTTATGTAAAATATACGTAACATTAAATAAACAATTTTTTTTACTTCATAGGTACTTTTATAAATAATGTAAATGTTTTGATATTATAGGATAGTATGATGTAAGTGAATAGGTACTATCAGTGTATGTGTTAAGATCCACTATCGTGGACCCCTATTTTCATTTCATGGACACCCAAATTTTTTTTCGCTGACGTAGACCCCTTGCAGGTTGTCATAGACCCCTAGGGGTCGATATAGACCACTTTGGGAATCACTGATTTAAAACCTATTTCCAATCACCCTACATGATGTGGTAATTTTGAAATCTTTTATATTAATTTATTTTTAACTTTTGGTAGCTCAAAATCAAAAGGGATAGCTAAATGTGACAGATTCGATTACTGGAAGTAGCTAAATTTTTATTTTTGATCTTTATTTTGCATTTCTTATATTTATTTATGTTTTATTTTGTATCCATTATTCCATTATCCTGTACTATTAACATTTATAAATAACAATTTTCGTTGTTATTTTTCACGGTATGTCCACAATATTTATCTCTATTCTATTGACCTACGTAATATTCCTTTCTATTATTGTTCTAAGTATCCTCCTACAGGGAAACTGCACTTATATTCCAGAGATCAGACACTCTCCCTCTTGGCTAACTAATGAACCATTGTCTTTTTTATTACTTTCGTCTATCCTTTCTTACCCTACTAAAAATTTTACTTGCAAATCTTTTGTAAATACAAGTCACATATTTCGATTTTTAGTATCAAAATTATTAGATACGCTAAAGCGTTATCCGTATAATGCCCTGATATACTATTTAAACACTATCTATCTACTATCGTCTATTTTAGAGTGCTCAAAAACTTGCCAGTAACATTTTTACCGATTCAGTACAAAAATGATCACAATTACAGTCCAAAGCTACAAGTAATGCAAATGATATAAAAGTAAGGAATAAAAATAAACGGTCGGGTAAAGTTCGGCTACAAAATAAACGGACCAAAAAATAATAATAAAATAAATAAAACGAAAGTAAAATTGTAATTTCAAATGATTATTAGAGAAAACAAAATAAACAAATGTTACTAGGAACGCAGAAAAAGATGATGTGTGAAAGAAGATTAGAAACGAATGAATGAAAGAAAAAGTGAGGGAAAAGGAAAGAGAATAAAGAAGTCCAAAGCTTCTTGTGATATAGCTTCATCTAGATCTGACCAATCAAAATGATTTTAATGCAAATGATGCAAGAAACCGGTTTTAACCGATTCAATCGTAAAAGTCATCGGCACTCGTTTGGGCGGCACCGCAACGTGGTTTCGAGTGCGGTACATCAACATGGAGTGGCGCTTAATTGACCGATAGCGGAATCGATTCGCCTCACGTTATTCGATAGCTAAAAATAATCGCATTCAAGTCGTTTTCGAGAGCATACTGACGGACTGTTACCAATTTGATTCTTTGTTGACTAGATTATACATGACTAAAAGGTACATAAGGAGCAGTTAGTCGTGAAAATATTACATATATTAAACCATCAAAAAAAATTTATTATTACTAAATAACAAAAATAAAATACAAAATAAATTGATATTCGACAGTTATATTAAATAAAAATAAACTATTTATAACTTCGATAAATATTATGTTTATTAAGTATGAAGTTGAAAGATTATTTTCACATAAATGTCAAAGCGCAGTGACGTTTGGCGCCATTTGTAAAAATTAAGTCGCGTTCATAATATGACATTATTTATCCGCCATCTTACTTTTTCATTTGAATATAGTTTCTTTTAGATTTATTTTAGTAGTATAATTAGATTTATTTAAGTAAATAATTTAGATTTATTTAAGTAGTATAATTAGATTTATTTAAGTAAGTAATTTAGATTTATTTAAGTATCTAAACAATAGGTAGTATATCATATTGATACATAAGTAGTATCGAATTGGGCTCCATATAATGAAAACCATGACATCTATTGAGTGCTGTGACCTGCGATCATAGGTCGCGAATTCAATTCCTGAGATACACTCATATTCATTATAAAGGATTACAGGCAGTATCATAACACCGCACTGCGATCACCAACCTGCCGAGCGTGGTGATTGTGGTAGATCCCCACATAGATATCTTTTGGGGAAGACCTATTACTTGCAGTGGGGGTCTATGGACTGAAACGAGAACAATCTAATATTTTGAATATGGTTTTGTACATAGAACTTCTAACATCTCTTTAAAGTGGTGGGAATTTATTTTAATGTAGTATTATATGTCGTTCGGTATCATACATTGTTTCAGCCGAAGGACGACGACTGTTGGATGGTACTTTTTTTTCAGGACTTTGTCAAGCACATATAAAAAAACTTAAATTATATTCTGCCTATCACTACTCGTGAAGGATTACGCTAGTGAAAAAAAAATAGTAATGCTGCTATCTAATAATAAAACTTGTTAAAAAGGATAAATAATTATCTATACAATTAAATAAAATTGAGTGTTTGTAATAATATATTAAACGTTACAGATAGTAAAATTACATTTATTTAAATTTTTGTCTGTCTGTTTGTTACGACTAATCTCCGAAATGGCTAGACCGATTTTAACAGGACTTATACTGGCAAGTAGCTGATGGAATAAGGAGTAATTCTGGCTACTATTATTCTAGAAAAAATCAACGAAAAAAAAGTCATTAAACTTAATAATTTCTTTTATTAAATTTCAAGCAGCCGAAGTTGCGGATTTAGCTATTCTGTAATATAACATAGTTGTATATGACATATATGTATAATGACATGTCAAATGTTGATGTACTGCATCAAAATATTTTCTGTATTCTCAAATTGGAGTGTAGTTGAATTCTTTAACTGACTAGCTACATGTTCACCTCATACAGAGGTCAACAAAGCGAATGCGACGTTTCTGCAATTATGAGCGAAATAATTTATTTACATTGAATTGTCTTAATGTTATAAGACCCAATTTATTAAATATTTTTGCAGTAGATAAAAAAAATATCAGTCGAAACGCTGTTACTTCAGACGGGGTCGATAGATGGCGTTAGTGGTATATTGCCTCGTACTATCATTTGATAAGATTAGCCGCATATAAAAGCAGTTCGCGATCACAATAATTATAATACACAGAGGACGCTGCCATATTCTCAGGAAACTTGATTTTGAGAAGTGGAAATGATATGTAATTAATACACAAAATACTGTACTGTACTGTATCTGTTGAAGTTATTGCTGCTAACCGGTTATGGCTTTTACAGCTTCATCTGAATGGAGCCCGTGGAACAGGGGTCCACAGGCCGAAATTTTGTGGGCTGCGGAACGTACCACAGTAGCGGCGATGACGACCAAAAGTGGGAAACTAAAACCGTATAGGTGTATAGTGTAGTGAATGATTGTGTTAGTTATGTAGCGCGAAGCGAGGACTTCTCGGCGGTCGGGAGAGACACGGGCCTCTCCGGACCGCCTTCGCTTTAAACGAAGTAGGCGGACGCGGCCGTCGTATCATGTGTAGGTGAATAGTGCATGTAAGTGCATCGAAATCGACGAGATTCGATGTGAATGTTGCGTCATAATGTGAGAGTGGGGAAGCAAAGTTTGTTTAAACTCTGCTTTGAGAGCGGCGAGTAGGGCCGAGTGTTCCGCGATACACATAAAGCGCTAATATTTATTATATTTAAAGAATAAAATATACAATTGGAAACGATTCTTTTCGAATATCCTGCAGTTTTTTTAATAAAATGATTCTAGAAGAGAGCTAGTTATCATGTTAATATTAAAACGAACTTAACAAAATTTAAAAAGACCTTATATTCAATAGTCTTAACATAGCAAGTAATCTATCAAATAATTTCCTTAACGGAAGTTAAAAAAATCTTAGATCGATCAAAAACTGCTCAATTATATGTCGTTGAGTAAAAGTTCGTGGAACATATAAAACACTATTTAATTTTGCAAGTCGATTTGGTTGTTGATTCTCTTCTGGCCCGTTGCTACGCTTCTTCGTCGTTTGCTTCTCTTGCTTCATTCGGCTTCTTTATTTTGCCACTATGTATATACATGCGTAGTACAACTCGTGGGTGTGTGAACCCGCGTCTGCGTGTGGTAGGCACTGTGCGAGCGAGACAGCATTAGGGATTAATGTTTGAGATATTGGTTGATTGAGCGATGCCCATATAGGTAAGAGGTGGAGGCGGAAGTGTGCCTCTGACAGATATGGACCAGAGGTTTTCTCTTGTCTGTCAATCTCATTCTCTCGCCACTACAACCGTACGCTGTGGGGAATAACCTGATTTGTTTACCTCGATATGTTTTTATCGAGCCTTTTTCCTTATATCTCTTATATGTATAAAAACGTCTAAACCATTATTTATAATATTATATTGCAGTATAATACAACAATAAACTTATCAAATTAGTAAGCCAACAGATACATAATCATTTGTAAGAGTACCCTCATGTAACCACGTAACACCATTACGTAGTCACGTTTGTGTGTCTTTAACCGATTATATCATTGAAAATTAGAAAGACATGTTCACAGTGACCAATTAACAGGAGTCTTTAAAAAATGCAATGCTTTTGTTAATTTTAACAATAAATACCTCAACTATTAGTCAAAGAATGACATACTAATTACATATAATGAGTGAACAATAACTATAATTGTAAATAGATATACAAGCTGTTTATTTTGAAAGAGATATAAGTGACTTTAAAAAAAATCAAGGTAATGGCAACACTAAATACAATTAAACCAGTACTAAATAAATACATTGAAAAAACTTTTAAGTTAAACGGTTTTTGATACCCATATTGTGGTGGTTGTGGAAAAATATGTACCTAGTATGGCGGATATTGGAACAGCGTCCATCTTGAATTTTAAATTTTGACATAATCATCGTGTTTTACTAGTGTAGCCCTTTCATTTGATACCCATATTGAGGGGGTTAAGGAAAAATACGTAATCCGCCATTTTGTATCGGCGGCCATCTTAGATTTATAATGTTATTGATTTTATTATATTGTATTGTCATCTAAATTAAATGTGTGTACCAAATTTCAGATCAATCTGACAACGGAAAGGTTCTTAAATTTCAATTTCTAATTTTGACCCAAATAAACAGATTCCGTACGGGGCGAACTAAATAAAACCGTTTAAAAACATCTCGACTTAAAAATAAAGTGACTTAATCGACGGTACATATTTAAGCTGCAAATTTGATCACCATCTATAGCAACCATAATACGTAATCGATCGATGATGATCTAGAACGCACGCATATTCTTATTCCAAGAATAAACGTTAGACAATTACATGCAAATGCATTGTAGAGAATCATCTTATTGTATGTGACAATGTGAATTTTCTGCATGGAAATTGCAATTGTTCTTGCGTGACGTGACGAATAATTGAGATGAATGAAATAGTAGAAATAGCGTGTATATGTGAGATGTAATACCGGGTGGGTATTTCGAAATCGCTCGTAATTTTATGAGTTCAAAAAAGGCTAATAATATTCATTATGAATATTTACGACAAGCCAGAGTGGCGTAGATTGGTACCCTACTTTTAATGGCCCCCGCTATTGGACGCCTCTCGTACTCCTAATTAGTTGGGATCAGGGTCTTTGTTTATAAATAAGTTTTTCAGATTTTTCATCTTTATTCTTCACTCATTGTCATACTTCTCAATTTCTTTTATTCTTACCTTCTTTGCATCACAATATCTTTAATTTTGCTCTTTCATTCCTTCTTGCTTTCATCGCCTTCCTTCCATCATCTTATTACTCTTAGGTGGCTAGGTAATTTTTTTTTATTCTTAATTTTATTATTTACATATTCTATTTTTTATCACAGTTTTATTTTGGTTGTGCTTTCTTAATACATTACTTCATTTTTCTTATTCTATTTTTCTTATTATTAATTGACTAGTTATTTTATGTAGGTACCCTACTAAGTAGACTGATGTGGTTAAAGTCGCCGGAAGTCCTAGGATTCTTGCAGCACTATCTTTGGTGAACTTATACCTTGCAGACGAGTAATTTTTAACTATTTGAAATATAAATGGGAACAGTAAAAGGAATTGAGACGCATGTCCGTTTATATTTTCACTTCAACGGAAAGTAAATTTCCAAATTCAAATTTAGATTGAAGACAACGATGGGTAATTGCACAAACTCCTGTCAATCACATCAGATATATTCAAGGTTTATAAAGGTAAGTCGAGGTAAGGCAAAGAAATAAATAGGTATATAGAAATAACTGTCAAAACTGGCAAATAAATTTAAATTCAAATCGAATGAAAATTGTAAAAGAAAATGTAATATTGTCGAAAATGTGACGAAGGATGGAAGGCAATGTATAGAGAATGGGTAAAAAAGATAAAATGCCATATAACGTAACAGATGAAAGAAGACAAATGAATAAAACTATATTAAAGAACTTAGTGAAATTAAAGTCCCAAATATGGTAACGGAACTAGAGGTCACTATAACGGAGGCAAAGATTACATTTAAAGCATTTGGATTTAGACAACGCAGGAACGGTCACGGTGACAATTTTTGGGGAAGCTTATACCTTGATGTGAGCGTCAATCGACTGAAAGGAATAAGAAAAAAGCAATACTAGCTATCAATATGTCATCATTTCAATCATAGGATGTCCACTGTTGGACATAAATATCTCACATATATTTCAAATAGCACCATATATACAGCGTCTTCCGAAAAACTGACTAATATACTGCATTCACTGGCCCGTGTTCTCTTCTCCAAAACCTATAAAGCCAGTGACACTCTATTTTGCGTGCTGGCAAGGCTTATATCTCTCAAAGATGATAACTACATCTTCAGATGAACATCTTATAGAAATTATACCATAAACTGTTATTAAAAAATTTAAGAAACCTCATATAAGTAACGGATGACAATTTTCTATCGTATCAACGAAAACCAGATGACCACGTAATACAAACTGCCTTAAGCCTCCTAGATTCCCCAAGAGGGAGAGGTCGTCCAAAAGCTATGTGGTGGTCTAATATCAGAAAGGAACTGGAAACCCTTCAACTTGATGCAGAGACAACCCAGGATAGAGTGGCCTGGCGCAAATTGATAAGGAGACCCGACCCCAAATAAAAGGAAAAGGGAAGGAAGAAGAAGAAGAGACAATTTTCTATCGTACAAATCCTGTGACTTTGACTATATCGTCAGTCTACTTAGAGGAGAGGATCCTACCAAAGCCTCTAACTGCAGTGCCATTTCAGACAAGCAATTTTTAGAGCATAACTTATCTTGATTCTTTTGCGGATCAAATAAATTCATTATTCTCTCGATATTTTTTTTAGTAAGTGAACTACAATAAAATTTACAAGGTACATTGTCGAAGAACTGACCTTTGTATGCTTAAGTTTTTCTTTGATTTCTCGGCCGATATGCGTCGGTGAACATTTTATCACTGCACAGTAGCAAGTAGCTCTCCCACGGTAGCGTGACGTAGAACCTCCAGTTCCGCTTCAAGAGCCTGCGAAAACAACAATTGTTTTTATGACGGAATCTCACAACGTCACGGTTGGTTGGGATATTATTAAACGCTCTTTTGTTAACTGTCTACAGTTAAGATTGTTTACTGATGCTTAATCTAAGTTTTATATAAGTGAGAAATTACAAAGGTTCAATACGGTTTATTTAAACTCAAAATGATCATAATATAAAAATAAAGCTATTATTTAAAAAAAAAACAAGGTGTTTCGATTGCCAATGTTCTGCCTTAACCATGAAAGAATTCCTCAGTTATTGCAAAAGAATTATACAATATGCAATAGAAAAAAAAAGTTAGGCATCAACAAACAAAAACAAAAAGGATATGTAAAAATAATTAATATTAAACTGTGATAAAGATAAAGATAAAAATGTGATACAACAAAACTAGAAATTAAGAAAATGTAAAATGAAAAGAGGATGAAAGAATGGTAAAACAGAGCAAAAGGGAAAGAAAGCAGAATTGTGGTATAAAAGAACAGAATGAAAGATTATGTGAAGAATGAAAGAGAAGAGAATGAAAATAAAATAATTAATTGAATAAATTAAATGCTAATAAAGTCCCTATCCCACATATAAAAAAAAATGTCCTGCCTTAGCTAAGAAAAATCCACCCCTCCTGCTTTTCCTAGACAGGACAGCGTAAAAACCAATCATCATCGATTGTGTCAAAGACTTTAAAAATAATCAGGACCTTCAATAATGAAAAAACAATGAAAAAAAAATTGTGTATTCTCGATCGTAATACAAATTGAGTTTAAAGTTTTATGACAATACTCGGCGATACATATTGCACACCGACCTTTGGAAAGAGACTATCGGCTAAATTAAACTTCGTAGAGTATTATATCTGTCGCACGAAATCCGACTGCTCTACGAAGCCGAAATTAACCGATTGTCTCTTTCTAAAAATCGAGGTGCAATATTTACCGCCGGATACTGTATACAGGGTGATTAATTATAAAAACTTTAAAGTTTTTTTCAGACAAACGAGCTTCACATTTATCCCGTCAAAACTTTTACAACTATTCATTCTGTATAAAGTGATCATCCTAAAATATGTTAAATTAGTTTAATTTTTCTATTACAATGCGACAGTCCAATAACTTTTACCATAACAATGCTAATATTGTATAAAATTCGTATTTAAAATAAATGAATAGATAAATTTGTTCATAAATAAAAGACACTAGTAAAATAGTAACTAAAGCTGCCATATAATGTATTGTGATTTTCTAAAATCAAAAGCTGTGATATGATAAGAATGGTGGAGAGGAATGAGAAAAAATATGAAGCCTGGAAGGAGAAAATAAAAAAAGTTTTACCTGAAAGAATAAACCTCTGTAAACCAAGGCCCTATTCCATATGTAGTTAATCAGAGGTCCCAAAAAGGATGGCCATTTTAAAAATACCTTCTTACAGTAAAAAGTCTACACGGGCAGATAATAAACTATAATTTTAATACGTAATAATTTTGATATATGAAATCGTTTTTTCTTACTACATTATTATAACATTTATTTATTCTAAAATCATATATTTTCACTTAGCAATTTAGTTAAAAATTAATCTCTTTAAAGATTTTGCATCTGTAACAAATCACCTTGTATATGATTATTGTATCAGGCTGAAAGCATTTTGACTGCTTACAAAAAAAATTAATTAAAAAAATAAAGTGTCAAAACATTTCCCGCCAAATACTCCGTAAGCACTATCTTTGTTTTTGCTAATTAGAAACACAAATTATACTTGTAAATGTAGTTTTTCTTTGTTTTTTATTGGCTGGCGTGATGGTACAACATAAATTCTTATTAAATCAACACGCCCTGTGACCATTTCTAAATGTTTCTCTCTCAAGGACGAACCAAATGGCGGCGGAATGAACGACCTTGACAATATCAATGTCAAACAGATTAGTATTAAAATATTAAAGAGACGATTTGTAGATTATAAATACCTACTGCAGAAATATCATACGAGAGGTCTTTAAAAGGAACAAGTAGGCAAAAAAGTGTATGTAACTAGTCAAGATAAATATAATAATATGCGTTATATCGCATATAATAAAAAAATAGAAAACTCAAAATTAAATTACAAAGTAATGTAAATGTAAGAAAAAATGCCAATGTAAACCTGTAAAATGTATTTTAATTATTTATTATTTAATTTAAAAAAAATTTTAGAAAACTTATGTATAGTGGCAAACTTAATGCCGAAGGCATTGTCTGCCAGTCAATCATTAGACGGTACAGATATAAAATAATAAAGTTAGGTGAAAAATGTTAATATTATACAAGACAACAAATATAATAAAAAAGTAAAATCAAATTTATAGGGAAAATTATCACATAGAATACCCTATATATCTATCTATACCTTATATAAATGTATTAATTGCTACTACTTACTATAATTATTTATAAATATATACCATAATATATATATATATATATATATATATATATATATATATATATATACATGTAAAAAGTACCAGAGGCTCCCAACAAAGGGGGTCATAAAAAAACTATAGGTTATAAATACAGCATTCGTGTTGTTAAAATACACAGAGTACAGATAGAAAAATGGAGGTAACTGAGAAATATAATTATTATTATTTTTATTTTTATTACAATGTCTCATTTAATAATAGGTATAATAGTGTATATTTTGTACTTGTTATAATCCTAAATAATTAAATACATAAACATAATGTGAACATAATTTTTTTTATTTTATTTTGCTCCAACTTAAAGCCTCCTGTTATAGAAAAATTGGTGAATTTTATACAAAGAATAAAAATAATTATCAAAAAAAGCAAATGATACTTGTTTTAACAGCTCCTAGTAGATACCGGACTGTTTGTGTATCGTGCGACAGAGATAACGCTCTACGATGCCGAAATTAACCGAATGTCTCTTTCTAAAGATCGATGTGCAATATATATCGCCGGATACTTTACATCTATTACTAATCATACTGTATATTTATTAAGATTATCAGGATTTCATGTAATAATTGCGAAGGCGCCAGGTATATTGCGTACGTTTTAAATTTCAAAACATTCAGCAATATATAAATATATATTCCTATGATAAATATTGACATTATTATAGTAATACTTTATGGAATATAATATATCAAAGATTCTAAGACGGTTTAGAATATATGACCATAAATAAATTTATTGTATTGATATGTTATTTCAACGTAACAAAACATCATTACCGTCGAGAAACGATTGCCATCCAGTTATTTACGTAACATTGTCGTTTGGCATTATTATACGCGATGCTTTATAACTGGCAACTATAGTTTATCAGATTTTTAGATTCATAGGCTTGGCAATGTGCCATACGTACATATATATCAGTGTTAAAAATATAATTCGTACAAAATTGTACACCAACCAAAATTCAATATTTATATACTCGTATATATATATATATAACACACACACACAAACAAAGATTATTTAAAACTGCTTAGTGTTTATCTAACGCAATGTCAAGAAATGCAACTAAACATTTTGTTTTCCATAATATTTTTTTTTTAATTATTTTATTAAATTCACACGTATTGATATTAAAAAAAAGAAACAAATGAAAGCATTGTCCGAAACGATACACACTAATTAGTATCTTTTTTTAAAAATTAACTTTTTTAATGATATCAAAACCAGCCAGATGCAAATAGTACAACCAAAGAGTTTTTATTGCAACTTAATATATACTATTCGCAAGAACAGTGGTAGCCCAGCGATAGAAGACTGGGTACTGTGATCGTAGGTGGTGGATTCGATTCCTGTATTGTAGTTCATTTTATACATTCCTACTGATCATGAATAATTTCCAGAGGATGAACAGCAACGCCCTCTATGTACTATAATACCACACTGTGATCGCAGTGCCAAGTGTGACGAATATGGTATATCCCGCCATATTTTTAGATACATATCTTTAGATATCTTTAGGTAAGGCTTTTGACTTGCAGTGTGCGTCTATGGGCTGGAACGACGATTTAGAAGAAATATTTTTCCCTAACATTATATAATCGCGTAATTATTTAAAACTGGTTATTCAGGGTAGAAGAGTAGTAGAAGAAAAAAATTGAGTTGCCTATATAAACAATTGCTTCATTGATCTCTGTAGGTTATTGCAATAAAAAATATCTTTTCCTCCCACATATACATATATACATATCTTGAGCTATGGTATCCCAAGATATAGTACTGAAACTTGCGATCATATGTCGCGGAATCAATTCCTAGGATACATTCCTGCATAGTTCACACTTTGCATTAATTATATAGGATTGTTCACAAAACATGTTTCCAGATGATGGACAGTAGCACCCTCTGCGTACCATAATACTAAAATATTTAATGGAATCAGGCGTTACCTTGCGGAAGTCTATCCTAAGTAAGGAAAGGACCAATATTTCTCACTCACTCTGTGTTTGACACTAATCGCTGTAACATAACTCCTGAAGATGCCCCGTGGAGGGGTGAAACACGTGTTGAGTGATTTGACGGTGGCAGTTGTGTAGTTCGCATTGTTTGCCGCATGCGCATTTGTCAGCGGGCTGACGGGCGGTGCACTTTGTTGCACGACTACCACTGCATGTGCGGAAGTGGCTAAAAATTGGTCCTTTTCTTACTTAGGATGGACTTCCGCAAGACAACGCCTGATTCCACTAAATACCTATAGACTGAAACGACGACGAAGTATCTTGAACTATTCGACACGTTCTACCGGCTCTAAGGGCACGGTCAAACAATTTCATGCAAATTCACTCGACGACCGTCAGAATGCAGTATCGATAATAATTAAATAATAATGTCACTTATTATCATAAAACCTAAAGTTCACAGTTGCAGCTGTCGTAAGGTGTAAAACGCGTTATTTCATAATCTCTTACCAACATTTATGAGTCATTTAAGTGTCAATGACAAGGGTGTCCATGTTAATTGAATTATAATACGATATGACAAGGGTGTCCATATTGATTAAATTATAATACGAAAGTCCTGATAAAATTTTTGTCAATTTTAGATCCTATTAATTAAAAGAAAACGACGAAGAAACGATTCCACTAGAAAAACATACTTCTGTGCTCAAAAAGTAAGGTGAAATTTTTATTCCGGGCTAATGCCCGGATGTTATAAATTTGATTTAAATAATTTGTCTGTCTTTCTAATAAAGACAGACAAATTATTTTTTATTTTTATTAGATTGGAAGCACTGGAGAAATTACAGGTGTTTTTGTTAAATAATTCAACTTCAAACGCGTGAAGTGCCAAATGGTGTCATAATTGCAAATTTTTTTTTCGGGAAAAAAAGGGATAAAAACTCTTCTCTGACCGCAACCACCGTATTCGCCTGATTTGGATTAAGGCGACTTCTAGCATTGACGAGATGGAATTAGATATGAGGAGATCCCCAAATGAAACAAGGTCAGTGGGCGGGCACATATCTCGTGCAACCGATGGCAGTTGTGGACCGGAAGGTCCTCGAGTGGCCACCAGAAGCCAAGGCTCCCTTAGTAGATTGATGACATAGTTGAGGTTGCAGGAAGTCGCTAGATGCAGCGAACGACTGGTCATAGCAATCTTTGAAAATAAGAAGACTTCTGGTTATTCAGAAAACTCAAAATATCAAAGCAAGGTAATGACACTATTGAAGAATCGATCTAACGCAGCGATTTCCGAAGTGGTCTATATAGACCCCTGGGGGTCTATGACAACCTGCAAGGGGTCTAGGTCAACGAAAAAAATTTGGGGGTCCATGAAATAAAAATGGGGGTAGTGGATTTCAACATCTCTCGTCTTGTAATATCAAAACATTTACATTATTTATAAAAGTACCTATGAAGTAAAAAAATTATTATATATGTTTTAAAATTGTTCAGCGCTGTTACCAATCTCCTAACGAAAAAAAGAAACAGACTGGACATCATTAGCCGAGGAGATTTAAGATTAACCCTTACAAAATTGACGCCAAATGTTGATAATTTATTATTAAAGCATCAGGTTCATCCTTCTCACTAAAAATATTGAGTTATTGCTTATGTTATTTTATTTATAGTTATTTAATGTTACGTATGTTTTACATAACAGATACAAAATTTTATTTTGAGTACTTTTAATTTAAATTTAATTAATAAATGTATAAATTAAAATGTGTTTTTACTTTAAGTTTTTAACACTAAACTTCACTACAGTTAGAAATTTACAGAAAATCAATTTCAGGTAAGTAGAAGGTCTACTCAACACGGAAAAACATGGCAAGGGGTCTACGACACAAAAAACTTTGGGGAACTCTGATCTAACGTCTTGAAGGCTATACCGGAAAAAAAACCATTCCAATTGTTTCAAGGACTTGAAAAAACATTGACAAAATTTTATTATGAATTTTCATTAACAAATTCACTTCACTTTTTTAATCACAGTATTATTATATATAACAATTATTGTTTATTTAAATAAATATAGTTTTATATATCATACACAAGTAGTATTTACAGTGAGCACGTACTTTTTGTAATGATCACACAATTACCAGGCGACCTAGGTTCTCCCTTTCCGGGACATAATTGCAGCTAAATGATACGGGTTTTTAACTTCAATATAGTTTCATACGGTGGGATATTTTTATATCAAAACATTGCGCAAGTTTTACTAATGTTTATTTAATGTTAAATTAGTCTTTTACAAGTTTTGTAATTCAAAATATCTTTATAAAAGTACTCACCTGCGCGATTGAGTCGTCGATAGATATGAACCTTGTAAATGTTTTGTTCATGTATCTGGTTAAGCAAGATCAGTGTTTCAAGATAAAGAAATTAAGTACGTAAATAAGAGCTAAACATGTTATTCGCCATCATTAACATTTATTTATACGTCCACTGCTGGACATAGGCCTTTCACATAGATTTCCAATAGAACCGATTGGAAGCGGCCTATATATGAGTGCGTGTGTGCGTGTGTGCGTGTGTGCGTATGTTCGTGTGTGTGTGTGTGCTTGTCTGCGTATATGCGTGTGTGCGTGTGCGTGTGTGTGCATGTGCGTGTGTGCATGTGCGTGTGCGTGTGTCCAAAAAACGGGGACTATATAATAAATATCAGTTGGATGGCTTCCGACCTCAACAATGTCATCTGTCCAACTTATAAGTGGTCACCACGCTGCGCAGGATTGTGGTCTTTAAATCACATCACATGGCGCATAGAACAGATGCACGCTGGAGCCTTAAAATTCTAGAGCACATCGTTGGACGTCAAAACACAAGGTAGTCAGCTGTAACTGGTCATCAAGGGAGACAGCCACTTTCAATCGATTCTATTGGAAATCCAGGGGATGAGGCCCCTGTTTATGTACTAACCAATTTTTTTACAAAACTACTGCTACATGATGCTTGGCAATATCCAAGGTGCAGTGGTCCGGCGGTAGAGGAGTGACACTTGCGATCGTAGGTCGCGATTTCTATTCCCGGTATACAATCTTATGTAATTCACACACTGTGCATTTATTATATAGGATTGCCACAGATCACAAACAAGTTTACTAAGGATGGGCAGCATAGCATAGCGCTTACTCTATGTTTACGCCATGATATATAATATATTTATAATTTTTCTAATTATCGATACATTAAATTTTCGTATTCATATTTCACACACGAAATTTATTTAATAACTGTGTAGATATCAGTATGTCCTTTTCATATATTCCTATCCTTTTTCTACTCGTATAAAGACGTCGAGTGAACAAGCTGGGCTGTGAAGTGGCAACACTGACGCTTAAGTTAAAAACTGTGACAAAACTTTCTTCCGCCCACCATTATGGTTTCGACCTTGTTACTAACCGCATCCATGTGTGATTTTACTGTGCAACAGACAGTTAATGCTACAACGAGGATCAAAACCCGCGCCGCTTTCAGGACTCTGAGGACCAGGTACTCATATGGTGAGTTCCTTGACCCTTGGCTTCCTATCTTACTATTACTTTTACTGTTGTAACGAACTGACGCTGCATAATATTACATACCGCGTAATTTGCACAACCGCTCTGCAAATACAGTTCACTTACACCGCGAAAAATATTATTATCCCGCAAGCGACGACTATATTCGCCATATATATCCTTGGAGGAATATATATGCCTTGCAATTTTTCATAATACATTACGATGTCATTAATAATAATAAAAAAACTAGCAGACTATAATTATAACGGCGAATCGCAGTAGCGATGATGCTATTAATAATAAAAAACAATTTTGAGATTAAAAATAGCTTTCTTATTGCAATATAAAGTTGCATTGTATTTATATATATCGTACTAATCTGTCAAGGTAAGGATGCATTTATTTTAAACAATTACAAGTAACGTATTTGTATGTGATCGTGATAGCGGCGAACGAACTGTCGTTTAAAACTGTCACTAGGGTGACAATGATTTCCGAATTTTTTTTCTATAATATTTTTAATGTTACTTATTTATTTATATGTCATTCTAATAATGTAAATATATTCTATAACAAAAACCAAAAGACCTTATTGTATAAAAATCAATCTGTGTATAAATCGCTCTGAAATATGTTACAACTTTTTTATTTAAATAGAATTTAAAAGGCCAATAACACCTGACAATATAAGTTCAGTAAGCACAGACACACAATAAATAATTTTTATATATAGCAATTCGAATTTTAAAAACGCTTTTTCTTACTACATTATGACTTCGTTATTTATTGTTTTTAAATAATAATTAATTTAGATATAGTAATTTAAATTTAGAAACCTTTGTAAAAATTTTATTTAATATATATTATGGATTTAAAAAAATTACTATCGAAATACATTCAAAAAAATATCAAAGATAGTAACGATTATTAGTACAATTACAAATAATCATTTACATTTATATTCTAATAACAATTTCAAAAGCAAAATACTATATTTGATTTTACTATATTGTATTAGTATGATTTAAAACCAAATACAACAAAAAATAACAGTTGGCGAAAAATTTATGTCATAATGTGAACGCGCCTTAATTTTTACAAATGGCGTCATATGCCACTGTGCTTTGACATTTATGATGTAGATATAAAGAGAATTAGTTGTCAATAAGCAATTTAACGATACACGTCTTAATAATGTGGAATTATTGTTAAAATTTGACAAATTTTTATTCAGTTGAACGCGGCGTGAATGTCGTTTTCATGCTCCATATGTTCGAATATTCAAGCGCTTGGCCGAGCTTCTCGTGTACACTGAGTTCACTACAAAAGTCCACTACTGTCGCCTTGAAAACTAACATTGAAGAAGATATAATTTGGTGTCAGACGTGTTACAAGCAATAATTTGAAATTCCGTAAAACAAGCGCAATTCTATATGAACTTTTTTTAATTAATGTCATCAGTTTTATATTTAATATATATAAATATATATACACATAAATTAATAAACATATTTATACTAATAATTTTATATATTATCTAATGAACTTTTTTAATAACAAAGAACTCTATATTTAATTTATAACTAAATGGCTGCCAGTTCAAATTATAACATTACTTTTGCACCGCCTGTTACATTGGAATCAAAGTTATAAATTCTTTTTTAATGTACAATAGATCATATTTCTTATTGACGTCAAGTTGATTTTTCGATGATAAATACCTCAAACCTGAAAAGAACTAATTATAGAAAATCAGTGGGACCATATATTTTATTTAAAAACTATATGTACCTGCGACTTCGTTCGCGGACTATTTAACTATAAAATATTTAGTTCAAAAATTTTTTTCGTTTAAGAATGTTACTTCTTATTTTATCAGCTACCTGCCAGTATAAGTCCCGTCAAAATCGGACCAGACATTTCAGAGATTAGCCGGAACAAACAGATAGACAAAATTTAATCACTTTAATTTTGTTGTTTACCGTATATACATTCACATGCAATAGTAAAAAGCGGTTAATTTAATATTAAAAACAGACACTCCGATTTTATTCACTTGTATCAATTATAAAATTATATATTTTATGAATACACAAACGGTCTTTGACGTTTTTATATATTCTAAATAAAATAAATTTGAATGCATTTAATATTATGCATGCATTAAAAATAAATTATTAAAAATACATTTTGTAATATTACTGTTCCATTGGTCAATGTTTCTATAGTGTTACCGCTCGATTCGAATTTCAAAAATGATTTAAAGTTAAATCATTTTTGAAATTCGAACGCCGATTTGAATTGAGACGTCATCAGTGATGAGGTCGCTGCTGCTGCGCTAGGCTCGTGTAAATTGTAAATACTCTTTACATATGTCAATACACTTTCGATTACCCATTGTTATCATGTTCCACGCGAATGTGATGGATGACTCACCTCCACCCCTTAATCTCGTATATATCCTAATATTTCATGTTCTAATTTAGGCACCCTAATGAGAATTGCTGGGTGCAGTTTAATGTTGGTTAAATAAACATTTTATAGGTCCTTCCACGCTACGCCCCACTGACGTCATTCCATCTCGACAAAAGTTTCACAGCACGAACGATAAGTTAGACGAAATTGGATTAACAATTGTATTTGTCTTTGGTACAAACTGCAGACAAATTTATTAGCAAGAATAAATGGAATTATATTTTTGCAATTTCATCGTAATTGGTAATGTAATATAACATTATTTCATACACCCGCCGAAACCAATTGGAATCGACAGCGTTCAGGAAGCTCTGAAACATCTTCTCGTCCAAAATACTGCAATATATGGATTTGAAGGTCTTTGATCAGTGTATATTCCCGGTAATGACTTATAGACACATTAGATCTTATAGGGGAACTAGAAGTTACTTAAAGCGCAATAAAGAAGGCTGTAGCACTCCAGGAGGAACGGTGAAGGATGAGAAAAAGGAATTGAGAAGATTGGAAGATATTGTGATGGATAAAAGAAGTAAGAAAAGGACCAATATTTAGCCATTTCCGCACATGCAGTGGTAATCGTGCAACAAAGTGCACCGCCCGCCAACCCGCTGATAAATGCGTATGCCTCAAACAATGCGAATTACACAACTGCCACCGTCAAATCACTCAACACGTGTTTCACCCCTCCACGGGGCATTTTCAGGAGTTTTGTTGCACCGATTAGTGCCAAACACAGAGTTTTGTTTTCTTACTTAGGATGGACTTTCGCAAGGTAACGCCTGATATCATTAAATGGATAAAAGAAGAAAATAAGTAAATGATTAAGTAAAAACTGTCCATATAAACCCATAAAAATGGAGAGAACTAAGGCCAGAGCTGTGCAGCGAGATCGAATCATAAATAGAGAGATCCGCAGAAGAACAAACGTTACTGGCGTAGCTTCTAGGATTGCTTGTCTGTAGTGGCAGTGAGCGTGGAGCATCGCTCGTGCAAGTGACGGCCTTTGCAGCTGCTTCTCAAGTATTGACCACGAGCCTGTAGATGCACCATGGTCCTCCTTGGTCCTCCCTCTAGGCCAACTGACTATATAGTCAATGTCACGGGAAATACCTGGATTTGGGCACCGGAAAACCAGTATTTGTGATCATCTTTCATTTAACGATCAATGTTGCACTATCGTTAATATTATACTTTGATTAATTTAATTAATAATAATGCTTTCATTCTACAAAGTGTGTCGTAGAAGCCATCCTCTACTAGATGACTGCCTTAAATACTCCCCCTTTTTACGCCCCCAATTTAGAGTGCCTCTCGTTCCCCCATATCATGTTACAGGGACTTGTACAATGATTTTATATTTTCGTTGTCCTTAGGCTGCCTTAACAATTTTGATTACTAAATCTTCTTACATTCATCAATTTTCTTTTTTTTCATCTCTTTCTTTTTCCTTTTATTACCATTCCTTACACCCATTGTCTCTCTTACTTCGACACGTTCTTTGATATCACTGTTCGTTACAATTTCAAATTCCTAACCTTATTTCTGTTTTATGTTTTTATTTCTGACTTTACATTTAAAAACCGCTACTCATTGGTCGCCATCTTGATCGTCATCTTTCAATGTTGCCATATATTTTACCCTTGTTTCTAAATACTTAAACGGATTTTTATTACACTACCGAAGATCTCGATTTGTCGTTTTAAATGGAGTTAGTTAGTTCAATGTTCATGTAAATAAAACCAACAACGTCACGCTTGTCCGAGCATAGATAATTTCAATATCACTGTCACGTGAAGAATTCACTCTCTCCGTGCCATTAACGTTTTCATTATTTAAAAAAAAGATATTTTGAATATCGAATCATGTTCTTTAACATACGTGTTCTATTGATATTTATACCAAACAGAAAAATTTAATAAAAATTATTTTATGATTTTGAGAGTCTAAATCTTTTTTTTTTCTAGATGTGTCATTGGAGAAATTAGATAAAACTTCTCCTGTCGTTGATGGCCTGGATGGATGGATTTTTAATAAACAATACAGGATTACCAATACTTTATTTTATTTCGTCGTATCAGTTCATAGATACCCACTGCAACGCCTAGGCCTCTCCCAAAGATATTTATGGGAGGATGTAATATAATCTCCACACTTCGCAGGCGAATTGGCGATCGCATTGTGGTATTATGGTACGCAGGGGACATCTGGAGATTTGTTTTGTGATAATGCAAAAAATATTATTATATAAGATTGTATATCGTGAGTCGAACCTGTGAGCTACATTCGGAAGTCTCAATCCTTTACCGCTGATCATTGTTGGTATACAACTTGAATCGGGAAGTGTCATAGTATGTGTTGAAAATTCTATATTGTGGGACCGTGAAATGAGCAGGCAACATTTGTGGACTCTTGTAAAACTTCTGTAGTGCTCGTACAATATTAGTAGTTGCATGAGATAAAAATATTTTTTACCTATGATACTAGAGTAGTAAGAAAATGAGATCCAATTGTGGTGTCATTATTTTAGAAATGGTACGAATTATTCACATTTGTGGACTCTTGTAAAACTGCTTGTAGCGCTCGTACTAAATTAGCAGTTGCATGAGATAAAAATATTTTTTACCTATGATGGTAGAGTAGTAACAAAATGGGATCCAATTGTGTTATTATTTTAGAAATGGTACGAATTATTCACATTTGTGGACTCTTGTAAAACTGCTTTTAGTGCTCGTACAATATTAGCAGTGGCATGAGATAAAAATATTTTTTACCTATGATGGTAGAGTAGTAACAAAATGGGATCCAATTGTGTTATTATTTTAGAAATGGTACGAATTATTCACATTTGTGGACTCTTGTAAAACTGCTTTTAGTGCTCGTACAATATTAGCAGTGGCATGAGATAAAAATATTTTTTACCTATGATGGTAGAGTAGTAACAAAATGGGATCCAATTGTGTTATTATTTTAGAAATGGTACGAATTATTCACATTTGTGGACTCTTGTAAAACTGCTTGTAGCGCTCGTACTAAATTAGCAGTTGCATGAGATAAAAATATTTTTTACCTATGATGGTAGAGTAGTAACAAAATGGGATCCAATTGTGTTATTATTTTAGAAATGGTACGAATTATTCACATTTGTGGACTCTTGTAAAACTGCTTTTAGTGCTCGTACAATATTAGCAGTGGCATGAGATAAAAATATTTTTTACCTATGATGGTAGAGTAGTAACAAAATGGGATCCAATTGTGTTATTATTTTAGAAATGGTACGAATTATTCACATTTGTGGACTCTTGTAAAACTGCTTTTAGTGCTCGTACAATATTAGCAGTGGCATGAGATAAAAATATTTTTTACCTATGATGGTAGAGTAGTAACAAAATGGGATCCAATTGTGTTATTATTTTAGAAATGGTACGAATTATTCACATTTGTGGACTCTTGTAAAACTGCTTTTAGTGCTCGTACAATATTAGCAGTGGCATGAGATAAAAATATTTTTTACCTATGATGGTAGAGTAGTAACAAAATGGGATCCAATTGTGTTATTATTTTAGAAATGGTACGAATTATTCACATTTGTGGACTCTTGTAAAACTGCTTGTAGCGCTCGTACTAAATTAGCAGTTGCATGAGATAAAAATATTTTTTACCTATGATGGTAGAGTAGTAACAAAATGGGATCCAATTGTGTTATTATTTTAGAAATGGTACGAATTATTCACATTTGTGGACTCTTGTAAAACTGCTTTTAGTGCTCGTACAATATTAGCAGTGGCATGAGATAAAAATATTTTTTACCTATGATGGTAGAGTAGTAACAAAATGGGATCCAATTGTGTTATTATTTTAGAAATGGTACGAATTATTCACATTTGTGGACTCTTGTAAAACTGCTTTTAGTGCTCGTACAATATTAGCAGTGGCATGAGATAAAAATATTTTTTACCTATGATGGTAGATTAGTAACAAAATGGGATCCAATTGTGTTATTATTTTAGAAATGGTACGTATTATTCACATTTGTGGACTCTTGTAAAACTGCTTTTAGTGCTCGTACAATATTAGCAGTGGCATGAGATAAAAATATTTTTTACCTATGATGGTAGAGTAGTAACAAAATGGGATCCAATTGTGTTATTATTTTAGTAATGGTACGAACTATTCACGCCACAATTGGTATTTGGATATAAGAGACTGCCGCAATATGTCACAGGTGTACTTATCTTATCAAATTGTCAACTATATAAATACGTCTGAGTCAGTTCTAGTGATATCATGTATTCGTATACTTAAAAATAATATATTTATGTATTTTCCCATTAAATTATTTTCTTTGGTATCATATAATAAAGTAAAGAAACTAAATAAAATTAAAAAGCGCTTACTTACAATATTATAGTAAATTCAAGAGAAATCTTACAATTTTTTAAAGCCGAAGAAATATGAACAGTTAAAAAATAATAAAATTGTAAGTCTGGAGAGAAGACAAAAGGAATTAAAGATATTTAATTACACTTTTTTTGAACACCATAGGCAAGAACTAAAAAAATAGAAAAAAGTCATATACAAGTACAAGAGGCGGTCTTATCGCTCATGGCGATCTCTACCAGACAGCCTTTGGATGGAGATGAGAGACATGAAGGAGATGTTTAGGTTTACATATTCTCACGACCATGGATCGGGTATGAGGAAACGCAGACTCAATAAAAAAACGCTTTTTAATTTTCTAGATTTCGTGCAATAAAACTGGCTGCTATTCTGTCCACAGAAGTCTTTTCTTCAGGATATGGACTGATTTAAAATGCTCCCAGTATCAGCTTTTATAGTCATCAACGAGTATTCTATTATGTAATCATTTTAATATTTTAAAAATTAAAAATGATATTGTCAATTTTCTTGCATGCCAGCTGCAGTATAAAACCTCTTTAGTCGTTACAAACTATAATTTGGATACTCGTTCTAATTGATTTTAGTCATACCAACTTCTTGAACTTTTTCTAAACATTCTGTGTGTGACAGCTTTATTGACGTTTCCTGCCTTCGTGCCGATATATAATATATACATATATTACTATACACTAATACATATATAAAAAATACATACATTAATATACACATATATATATATATATACAAAAATATTTATCATGAAGGGAAATTCAGGGAAGAATGACAAAAGATGAGTATGGGATAATTCCATAGTTTTAATAAATAAATAAAAAGTTATGTAAATAAAGATCTTATCGAAACATTATAGGGATTGAATGACAGGTCATAAAAACGAGACCACAGAAAAAAAAAACAACCAAATAGATAAATAACGGGTGATCAGTATCTACTTTGACAATACAACGTTGAAGACCACGTTCTAAAACATTGGTTCACCACTCCCTTTTTTTTCAAAATTAGGTTTAAAACCCGAATAAACTACGTACGAATGCGCATATCAAGATTGTTGACTCACTTCTGTCATTCCAGTATCAAGAAACACTAGATAAGCAGTCTTCCATTTGAGACAAAAATTACTCACTAGAAATATCAATCGACGATGACTTATATTGACTCAAAGATCTGTAATCAATTTTAACGAAAATATATAGGAGTTCTAGTGGGTTCTGGGAAAGCAACAAATTTTGCATAAATTGCACAGAAAAAAATTAAAAGAGAAGAAAAAAAAATAGCAATTCTCTTACTGCATGCTAAATCTTGTCGTCGTTATCATTTCAGCTGTTTCGTCCACTGTTGAACATGTCTGATCATGGGGTCTGATTTCCTTATCTTCTTTCTTCACCTCGCGCGATTGGACATGTCGTTCTCGGGAACTTTGCAGGCAGTCATGTCTTTCGCTATGGTATCTGCCAGTCTTGTTCTCGGTCTTCCTTTTATTCTTGACCCAGAAATATTTAGATCCATAGTGATATTCCGATGTATTCAGATCTCTTTTCGTGTCCGTACCATCTAAGCCGACTCTCTTGTAGCTTATCGGCGATGTCACGTACCCCGAGGCTACCGTGAACATACTCGTTGCGTATGGGAGCCTCATTACTCCGCACATCTACCGAAGCATCTTCATTTCGGTAACTTGGGCTGAACGGATATGGCTTTGTGTTTCCCATGTTTTACACCCATTGGTCAGAACAGGTCTTATCATGCTATTATATATCAGGCCTTTAAGCTTTTCCTCGATCACAGGTAACGCCAGTTATTTCCCGTCATTTTAGCCAGCCAATTGCAATTCGGTGTTGTATATGCCCATGTTTCACTCTCATAAAAACAATAAAGAATATTAAAGAAATATATTTATAAATAAAAATAATTCTAACTTTGAAGATGCCTTTTTCTCACTATAATAACATTGATATTTAATACTTCTGAAGCCATTGATTTTTGAATATGGTTTACCATATGCCCACTGCAAGATATGCTCCTCCCCCATAGATGATCACGGCGGTCTCCCTAGTGGAAGGCTTTCTCATGCCGCGTCCACCGGCTTGTGGTCATCCTTCTAGAACCTTTCGATCCCCAACGTTCATCAGTTGCCCGTTCACTGCCACTTCAGAAGAGCAATTCTTCGAGATACTTCGGTAATTTTGGTTCTTCTGCGGACATCCTCATTTTTGATTCGATCTCGCAGCGAAACTCCATACCTCTATCCATTGCTCTACCTTGAGCTTTTTTATGAAATACCGCTGTAAGAAGTTGTCGACTGTAAATTAGCCTTTCAAATCATTTACGCCTATAACCAATCATCCTTATATATATTTATATATATATATATATATATCAAGCGTTATGCATAATACTACAAATAAATACATTTAAAAAACTTTTAAGTTAAACGGTTTTTTGATACTCATATTGTGGTGGTTGTGGAAAAATACGTACCTAGTCCGCCATATTGGAACGGCGTCCATCTTGAATTTTAAATTTTGACATAATCATCGTGTTTTACTAGTGTAGCCCTTTCATTTGATACCCATATTGAGGTGGTTAAGGAAAAATATGTAATCCACCATTTTGTATCGGCGGCCATCTTAGATTTATAATTTTATTGGTTTTATTATATTGTATTGTCATCTAAATTAAATATGTGTACCAAATTTCAGATCAATCTGACAACGGAAAGGTGCTTAAATTTTAATTTCTAATTTTAACACAAATAAATTCCGTACGGGTCGAACTAAATAAAACTATTTAAAAACACTATTTACAATACCAAAGAGTAATATGAATCATTTTGTGACGTTGAATGACGTCACTGACACCAATGCCGCCTTGTTCGTAACAACGTCCGACGGCGATGTGTCTAATTTATTACGAAATTTACAAATTATCACGTTTTCTTATCACACAAGCTGTCGTGGTTAGTTAGTGTACTGTTCTCAAGTTCAACTACTTTTGCGAGTTGTTTTTATTATTGCTATACATAACAATAACGCATTGTTGGCGATTTTTTTTAATCAAGAATATTGTTAAACTTACCAATTGGAATTATATATGCATTTGCTCTCAAATTAAAGAATCTGAAGACACATTCGTGTACAGTCAGTTCCATGGGTCACAAACTCTTTACCAATTTTGACCTGGACTGTACCCATTGTCAAACATCCGATATAAAATTTCACTGTCAAATCAAGTTACACTCCATTAAACTATAATTCAACCCGTACTCAGAACAGATTCGAAGTCGAAAGGAACAAATTCATACATAGAATCTCAGACGGAGAGGTTTCAAGTGCATATCGACATCTATTCATTATTTTAACTCTGTCACTCAACATAGAGTGTCACTGTCATATTCCATTAAACTACTCGGGTATTCGTGGACTACGTGACGGCTGTACCACAAGCCACGTACATAATACAGCTGTCATTGGTTAACCAATCGGTCTTATTGGAAGCACAGCCGGATTATAAATCAAATGGGGACATCAACCCTTGACAATACTAGATAGAAGTCTTACAGGAGTTTATTTCACCGTTAAAATCATTTAATAAAGAAGAAAAGAATTAATATTATATTGTATAGTCATCTAAATTTAATGTGTGTACCAAATTTCAGATCAATCTGACAACGGGAAGGTGCTTAAATTTCAATTTCTAATTTTAAACCAAATAAATAAACAAATAAATTCCGTACGGGTCGAACTAAATAAAACCGTTTAAAAATATATGAATATGTACATATCTTTATAGGGTGTATGCATGAATAAGTTGAACCTGATAGTCGGTTGACCTTATTAGAGCCTAACGTTAAGTCAAGCTGAGTTATGTTGATTGCTGGGAGGGTGCGTCAATACAGATAACATAAATTTACGGAATGTCACCGAAAAGGTCGAATTCCGGAAAATATATCGTCACAATATTACGCCTATAAAGTTTAACATACATTCACAAGTTCTCCAGACTTTATAATGTTTATTTTTTAAGTCTAAGCTTTTTTTATTTAAGCTGGAGTAACTTCTAGAGCAGCGATTCCCAAAGTGGTCTATATCGACCCCTAGGGGTCTATGACAACCTGCAAGGGGTCTACGTCAGCGAGAAAAAACTTGGGGGTCCATGAAATGAAAATGGGGGTCCACGATAGTGGATCTCAACACATACGCTGATAGTACTTATTTACTTACATCATACTATCTTATAATATCAAAACATTTACATTATTTATAAAAGTACCTATGAAGTAACAAAGTATTAATATGTTACGTATATTTTACATAACAGATAGAAAATTTTATTTAGAGTAGTTTTAATTTAATATCAATTAATAAATGTATAAATTAACATATGTTTTTAGTTTAAGTTTTTAACACTAAATTTCACAACAGCTAGAAATTTACAGGAAATCAATATTAGGTAAGTAGGAGGTCTACCCAACACGGAAAAATATGGCAAGGGGTCTACGACACAAAAAAGTTTGGGGAACTCTTTTCTAGAGCATCAAGGGGTGCGTCAACCTTCAAAAGATCTTTGAAGATGGATTTACTCCCCTCTCTCTCAAGTTAATGATCGTGGTTATGTATTTTTATCCGTAAATAGACGAGTTGCTTTGACATATTTTTTCTTTCTTTTCAGCTGATGGACACCCACTACAAGGCATTAAGCTTTCCCTAAAAATCGACACGATGAAAGCTCCTACGTTGACCTCATCCAGCTTTTTGGATATATATATCCAATGGTGCGTCCACGCTGCGTCTACTAGCTTGTGATCGCCACTTGAGAGCGTTTCCGCCCAGAGCCACTTCAGACGAACAATTCATCGATCTACGTAGACATAGGCTAATAAACTTAATAAATACTTAAATGGAATCAGGCGTTATTTTGCGGAAGTCCATCCTAAGTAAGAAAAGGACCAATATTTAGCCACTTCCACACATGCAGTGGTAGTCGTACAACAAAGTGCACCGCCCGCCAACCCGCTGACAAATGCAAACACACTCTGTGTTTGGCACTAATCGATGTAACATGACTCCTGAAGATGCCCCGTGGAGAAGAAAAACACGTGTTGAGTGATTTGACGGTGGCAGTAGTGTAATTCGCATTGTTTGCCGCATACGCATTTATCAGCAGGCTGGCGTGCGGTGCACTTTGTTCCCAACTACCACTGCATAAGCGGAAGTGGCTACATATTGGTCCTTTTCTTAATTAATAAATACGATACAAGCTTTCATAGATGTGTGTTATCTATGATCTATTGTCTCGGATGAAGATGTTGCTGTTAGCACTGGGTGCTTTAACAGCTTCTTCGGAACAGAGTTCACGGAACGGAAGGGTCCGTGAAAACCTGTGATTACTGCAGTAAAACTTGTTCCACCATGTTCACTGGCTAGCTCGCAGTCTTTCAACGAGTTATGCCCAGGATTCATAACACGAGAACAAATCAGGAATAAGGAGGTTTGTTAACGAACGAAGGTCCAAAACGAGCCCAGTTCAATAGATTAGGGTCAGATGGAGGTCCATTATAAATATATAAGGTAACTTAAAATTGCGATTGGATCCGTAACGGGCTCTGGGCCAGGACAAGCCTAAAACACGTATGACTTTATGAGAGTTTCTACAGAAGTAAGAACAATTGTTACTCTAAATTCCTTTAACATTTCATAAATCCTTTACAGAGTAATAGAGTTTTCTTTACAAACTGTTTTTTAGTTTTTTTTTTTTTATGCCACACGTGTAAATCCATTGCCAGGTATATTTTATATCTTATTTATTTTTAATCTACTTCTCTCAGTTTATATGATAATTATATATTTATATCATAGTTAATATTTACGTTCCTAATAGCATTATTTAGTATTAATTATGGGTTGAATTTTTTTTTTGTTATTCTTCTCCCATGAGATCTATTACGCCCATTCGAAAGGATAGGTCTCCCCCAAAGATATAAAGGGGGATATACTATAATCGCCACGCTTGGCAGGGGGGTTGGCGATCGCAGTGTGACACGTAGAGGTCGCTGCTGTCAGACCTTTGAAACCTTTTATGTGGGCTGTGGTAATCTTATATGATTAATACCCAAAGTGTGAATTACATAAGATTTTATCCCAGGAATCGAACTCGCGACCTTATTTTTTCTTTAATATATAAACCCAAGTCTTTATTGAACAGATAATAAAATGAAAACCACGTATTTATCCAATCAAGGAACAAGACAATCTTTCGTTTCGTCTTTCATGACATGCAAAATAATTTTTAAAGCATTTTTTTTTAATTATTAACTCGATACAATTACAAGTTACATAATATTTACATAAGTCAAAATTTTGTGCAGCTAAAAATTTAACACATTACATATATTAACAATGGCAATGTTTAACAATGTATGTTTAAAAAGTAAGAATTGATATTGAAACAGGTGTGATAAGTTGAGGCAAAGTCAAACAAGTACACTTCTATATAACCTGATCGTGAGGTCCCAGGTTCATTACAAAATAAACCTTTATATATCTAATTCATTTGTATAAACAAAATATATTTTTTTATAAAATTCTGCAAATTATAATTGTACTACCGTTAACAAAATTTATAACGCATATTAAAAATATATTGACGAAAAAGGCTATTATTATTATTTAATAAACGAATATTTAAATGACAAGAATCCTTGACAGTGATGTCGCCTGATTGTTTTGATATCATTTAGGATATACCTGACAAAGTGTATATGTATAAATCCGCGTTAAACTTTATTCAAAGATGAGTTGTTGTGGAGTTTTTTCTTGCTAGTTCTTCACAGACCCCGTTAATGGAGACCCCTCGTGCTCCCTATTTTGTTGTAAGACAGTAAAGTTTGATATTCTTTAGTGATCTTTTCACATTTTTCCTTTTTTTCTGTACTCTTCTATCATTCTTCGTATGATGTATCTTTCCTCTTCTTTCATTCTACAACTTTCTATCATAATTATTTCCATTTATTCATCGCCTCGTTACTCAAATATCACATTACTTAGTTTATACTTATTTATGATATTTCACATAATTATAATGTGGTAATTATTACAATTTAGTCACATATTATAATTTTCATTTTATTTTTGTTTTCTCTATCGACTTGTATCTGTTCTGCACTTGAGAAACGGGAGATACAATGTTATATAAATCACATTTTGTGTATTAATTATATGGGATTAAAACTGCTCATAAACAAATTTAAAGAGCAATGTACAGCAGTGTCCTCTGCATACCATAATACCCACACTGCGATCGCCAAACCACCTGCCAAGCGTGGTGATCGTGAGATATAGATATCTGTTAAAAATTTAATAAAAACTAGCAGACTGTAATTATAACAGCGTATAGCAACATCGCGATTAAGTTATTAAACATAAAAATCTTAATATTAAATTATAAAGAAAACTTATGCCATTCCATCACGACAAACTTCACGATTAAAAGATTCCTTTGTTACTTTCAAATGCCAGTAATGTTTCTTCACACTTCAACAGGTATAGTTATTCGTATGTAATTAATTATTCATAAATCTGTGAATAAATACAGTTGTGATTATTGTACTTATGACTGAAATCATTAAATTTTTTTTAATCGTTAATTCGAAATGAGAATTATTCTGCTAAGAATTTGAAGAGGTGAATGTATAGGTTACTTATCAGCTAAAATCTTTAAATCATTTAAACCTATTACCAATCACTCGTACGTAGAATAGAGAGAGTATTTTATTCTGAAATATGTGACACTAATTTATTTTTTATATTTCAATGCGACATACAAATAACTTCTAGTACTATAAAGTCTGCATTGACAGATATTAAACAATAGTTTACTTTAATGATGATGATGGCGGCGGTGAAGATGATGTTGATGGTGGTGATGATGTTGATTGTGGTGGTGGTGGTGATGGTGGCAGTGATGGTGGTGGTGGTGGTAATAATTGTAATAATAATGGTGATGATGCTTTAACGTTAATAATGATTTTGATAAAGATAATAATTGGTGGTGATAGTGGTGGTGATGATGATGGTGGTGGTGGTGATGATGCTGATGATGGTAGTGGTGGTCGTGGTCGTGGTGGTGATGGTGATGATGATGACGATGACGACGACAACGACGACGGCGACGATGATGATGCTGATGGTGGCGGTGGTGGCGGTGGAGATAATAATTATGATAATAATTACGAAAAACGAATACTGATAATAATAATAATAATAATAATTAAGCTTCATTTCATTCCATACAAATGCTGTAATTTTTAATAATAGTTTTGATAATTTTGTACTAAGTTTGCATGAACCCCTCAGGGTAAATTATTATTATTAATGGCTTCCGTTTTTATGTGCATCTCGATACAATAATAATTTTTCAACAGAGTTCTATCATTAACATCTTTATCTTTCTTCCATGTTAACGTCAATTATTCTTGTTTCTTTTATTTCTCACATATTCTTTCATTTCTTTTTATTCTTTGTTCGTTCATACCTAACCTTACTTTCGTTGTGTTGTCTGTTTGTTTCGACTAATCTCTGAAATTACTTGAGCTATTTTGACGATACTTTTACTAGCAGGTAACTAGTATAATATGGAATAACTTAGACTCCTTTAAAAAAGTATTTTCCATTACATACATAATCACAGATACATCTAGTCTTACATATTATGAAAGAATTTTAAGCATTAGAATGTTGTGTATTACTCTATAGTTACATTGGATACATTTGTCTAATAACATTTAAAATATTCCTAATCAAAATACAATTGTTTTGTACAAAGTAAAATTTGTACATATTGTGAATATTTCAAACGTTTCATCACAATGTTTCATTTATTGTATTTTACGAGTGATCTAATGTATTGACTTTTGTTTGTAAATATTGGTGTAACCATTTTAGTCATATCATATCTGAGCATATCGCAGGTTTGATTCCTGGGATACTGTCTTATATGAATCACAGTTTGCCCTTCAATTATGTTATTGCCACTGCTCACATACAAGTGTACAGAGGATGGAGGGCAGCATACTTTGCGTACCATAATACCACATTGCTATCGTCAACCCAAGCGTCACGATTATGGGATATTCCATTGATATCTACTAGGGAAGCATAATGGCTTCTAGTAGACGTGTATGTGCTGAAACAACGATGATTTTGACTACTTTAACTTACTCAAGAAGAGTGAAGGAATACGTTTTGCGAAATTTTATTAAAAAAAATATGGACTTTGTGTTTGGCACTAATCGGTGTAACATAACTCCCGAAGACGTGTTGAGTGATTTGGCGGTGTCAGTTGTGTGATTCGCATCGTTTGCCGCATACGCATCGATCAGCGGGCTGGCGGGCGGTGCACTTTGTTGCACGACTACCACTGCATGTGGGGAAGTGGCTTAATATTGGTCCTTTTCTTACTTAAAAAATTTGATTCTGAATTAGATATTTTCAGTCTTTTACGTAGCCTTGTAAATACACTATTGACGGTTCTTTTTTTATTTTATTATAACTAATATATACGTACAAAATAATATCATAAATATATTGCACTGTAATAATTTTACCTATACACGTCGTGAAGAATCTTCTCCACTGCCTCGCTATTTTTAAACAATATCACATCATCTAGTACAGTTCCTTAAAGATTTATTTCCGTGAACAATGATACATCCGGACATCAAAGCCTTAGAAGCCTTTTTTATGCGCCTTTACATGTTATTATACATTTTTTGGATAATTTTTAATAAGGTGCAATTAGGTGGAATATATCACGTATGCCAATGATGGTTGTGACGATCACTTGATGATGAACTGACAGACGTGGTGAGGGTATGACATCCACTAGGTGGAATAGATAGCCAGGGTCATTGAAAGTCTTTGGATACGATCAGCGTAAAACCATGGTGGCGATGTTTAGTGGAGGCATGTGCCTTGTCATGCCATCGGCAGACATGAAGACGTTCACTGATAGTGGGTTCGATTCCTAAAATCACATGCAAATATTATTACAACGCTATTGAATAAAAACACCGATACAAAACATCATGTGTAGGTATGTAAGAAAGGACCAATATTTAGCTACTTCCGCACATGCAGTCGTAGTCGTGCAATAAAGTGCACCGCCCGCCAGCCCGCTGTTAAATGCGCATGCGGCAAACAATGTGAATTATACAACTACCACCGTTAAATCACTCAACACGTGTTTCACCCCTCCACGGGGCATCTTCAGGAGTTATGTTACATCGATTAGTGCCAAACACAGAGTAAGCTCAGTCAGTCACCGCTTTGTTATTTATATGCCACCTCCTCCCCCTCTACCACTCAAAGTCACGTGACCGATCACGTGGGCTATTTTTATTATACCCTCTCTTACGCCTAAGTTAAATTTGCAATTTTAAGTAATAGATGAGTGCTTCGAGCGAGTCCGCTGGTAAATTTGTAATAATGGAGAGGAAGAAACGCCTGATTCCATTAAAAATCATGTAGGTATATTTTAGGCAAACCTGGGGAAGTTCCGGATCCACCCTTCGTTCCGAGTGACCCACGCTGCAGTGCTTGCCGCAAACAATAATTACACTATACACCTCTACTCAGGCAGAGCTGTCTTTTACTTGCGAACATCATCATGCATCTGGAGTAGGACTGCCATATGACAGTTCCGTGAACTCAGTTCATATGAAGCTCTTAAAGCCCTGGACTAATCAACAGAAATCAATCAAGAAAATATACGACTTAGATACAATTATAGGAATCCATTTTGTCTTAGTGAATTACCACTATTAACCCTTTCCACTCCAAGGCTGTTATGTAGCATCGATAAAATTTAATTGAATTATAGTATCTTGCGATTCTAAAATATATTTCATTTATTCGTGATTCAAACATTTTAGTAACAAAAATCTTTCCTGTTTTAAAATTTTCCGCAAAAAGATGTATTACACCATGTCGAGTATCACTCGACAGTGGAGCTCGTGGAACAAAATCAGTGTCGAGTGACATTCGACATTAGAGTGGAAAGGGTTAATTCACGAAAGCCTTCTCTTGCAATTGTAGTAACTTTGTAAAACGCTACTCACACAGCTAAGCATAGTACAAAGTAATTAAATCACTAGTCGAATGAAACGCGACGTGTTATCGCTGTAACAACATGAACGCTGTTATGCAAGATGTTACATTTTACAAAAACTCTTACATTGTTAAGAATCCGAATAAATATCCATAAGAAAATATCTAAACGAGGAAAAGGATAGACTATACTCTGATATGAAGCCGTCATCGCAGAGGAAGAAACTGAGGAGTCTTCTGAATGTTCATCAAATGACAAATTAAGAGTTTTTATTCTGAAACTGAAAATCATTGACCGTCTAATCGTGATCTCCTTAACCTGCTATTGTTATAAAGCACGAGTTACAGAACCCTCTAAACAATAAACACGGAACCCTATAATCAAAAAGTGCCTACATACGCGTGTCCTTAAAGGTATTTATAGATTTTTGTGTACGTTTCTCGGAAAGTCTAATCGAGTACTATCTCGAACTTACTAGAACAGTATTGTGTTTTGAGTTATAAGATTAAGATCTAAGATCAGTGACACAAAGTGACTATTTGGTAAAGTCATTTGGACAGTGATTTCTTGAGCGATTCGGAACCTAAGTTTGGACTAAGCGAAAGTATACTTTGTGATAAAGTAGGGTGACCACCTGATTTGTTAATAAAGGACTCCTTGTGAACCAGCCACCATTATTTTATTTTCTTCTTCTATCCATCACATTTTCTTTCGATCTATCCATATGTCTTTCATCACAATTTCGTACACACTTTCGTCATTCTAACATATATCACCTCTATCTTCTCCACAATTTCTCTAGTACTACAGTTACGGATTTAGTTATTCTAGTTTCTATGGTTCTTTAATATATCTCCTTATTTATCGTTTATATACCTTGCTATTATTCGATTGGACTAATGTATTAGTAATATATATGAGTCTATATTAAAACATTTTTATACAAATACGATATATGACAAGGGGAAAAATTGTTTTTTTTTTAACTTGAATTTATTTAAAAAGGTTTGTTATTATGGTTGCCATATTATCTCTAATTTAATGTTTTTCTGCTATACATCAGATCGACAGAGCTACGCTCCGTCTGTCATACTAAAGTTCCATTTCTCTATCCTTTTAACATAAGTCAGCAACATATACATACAATATTCGATAAAATTTACAACTTCTATATATATTTAAAGCCTAATAAAAAACACACACACACACATATATATATATTAACTTTTAAACGTTTTTCTTATAGTACTAAGAACGCGTACGGTCTGAAGATAACGTAAAACATTTACGTTGTTATTAACCGCTGCCGCAGGTTGTGTACGTGCTCACGTGTGAAATTGCAGTTTGCATATATATATTTATATATTTTTTACATGTTACAAATCACTTCGAACGAAGATTACTAGAATACATACAAAAGCGTATTTTTATATGTACGAGGAGATATATATGTATTATAATACACAAAGACGCTGCTGCCTTTGTATACCAGAAATCGGATCCGCAACCTACAATCGCAGTTTTATTTCTCTACCTCTAGATTTATTCCAATCACCCTGTATAAAATGATCACTCTGAAACTCTATTAGAATATCTAATAGATTCAGACGTTACTTTGCGGAAGTCTAAGTAATAAAGGGACTAATATATAGCTACTTCCGCTATGCAGTAGTCGTGCAATGATGTGCACCGCTCTCCAGCCCGCTGATAAATGCGCGTGCGGCAAACAATGCGAAACACAATTACCACCGTTAATTCACTCTTCACTCCTCAGGAGATGTTACAACGACCAGTGCCAAACACCGAGTCCATTTGACTCGTGCATGCGTGCATAGCGGAAGTAGCTATATATTATTCCCTCTTTTAGTTAGAATTTAGAATCAAAATGAGATCAGACACCTCAGACACCGATCAGACACCGACTAGTGCCACTGGCGTTGCGTGTTTGGTGCACTTTATTGCACGACTACTGATGCATAGCAGAAGTAGCTATATATTAGTACCTTTCTTACTCTTTTATAATGCGGCAAGCCAATAACTTTTGACTATTTACAGTCTAGAGAGATAGATAGTAAACAATAATTAATTTTAACTTATTTTATTTTATTTTAATCTAAAATATTTAAAACCATTAATATTTAGATAGGATACATACACTGATTCACATATAGATACCATAGATTCTTTTTTTTCTTCTTTTCAGCTGATGGAGGCCCACTGTCGGAGAGAGGCCTCAAAGATTACCACGATGACTAAGCTTGCGCTGCCCGCATTCAGCAACTTCTTACGACAATAACTATATGTCGTCGGTCTACCTAGTGGTGGGGTCTACCCACGTCGCGTCTACCGACTCGTGGTCGCCATAGAAGACCTTTCGACCCCAACGGCCATCGATTGCACGAGCGATATGCCACGCCAACCAGTAACTTCTTGCGACAATAACTATATGTCGTCGGTCTACCTAGCGGTGGGGTCTACCCACGTCGCGTCTACCGACTCGTGGTCGCCATAGAAGACCTTTCGACCCCAACGGCCATCGATTGCACGAGCGATATGCCACGCCAACCAGTAACTTCTTGCGACAATAACTATATGTCGTCGGTCTACCTAGCGGTGGGGTCTACCCACGTCGTGACTACCGACTCGTGGTCGCCATAGAAGACCTTTCGACCCCAACGGCCATCGATTGCACGAGCGATATGTCACGCCAACCAGTAACTTCTTGCGACAATAACTATATGTCGTCGGTCTACCTAGCGGTGGGGTCTACCCATGTCGTGACTACCGACTCGTGGTCGCCATAGAAGACCTTTCGACCCCAACGGCCATCGATTGCATGAGCGATATGCCACGCCAACCAGTAACTTCTTGCGACAATAACTATTTGTCGTCGGTCTACCTAGCGGTGGGGTCTACCCACGTCGTGACTACCGACTCGTGGTCGCCATAGAAGACCTTTCGACCCCAACGGCCATCGATTGCACGAGCGATATGTCACGCCAACCAGTAACTTCTTGCGACAATAACTATATGTCGTCGGTCTACCTAGCGGTGGGGTCTACCCACGTCGTGACTACCGACTCGTGGTCGCCATAGAAGACCTTTCGACCCCAACGGCCATCGATTGCACGAGCGATATGTCACGCCAACCAGTAACTTCTTGCGACAATAACTATATGTCGTCGGTCTACCTAGCGGTGGGGTCTACTCACGTCGTGACTACCGACTCGTGGTCGCCATAGAAGACCTTTCGACCTCAACGGCCATCGATTGCACGAGCGATATGCCACGCCAACCAGCGACTTCTTGCGACAATAACTATGTCGACGGTCTACCTAGTTGTGGGGTCTACCCACGTCGCGTCTACCGACTCCTGGTCGCCATAGAAGACCTTTCGACCTCAACGGCTATCGATTGCACGAGCGATATGCCACGCCAACCAGTAACTTCTTGCGACAATAACTATATGTCGTCGGTCTACCTAGCGGTGGGGTCTACCCACGTCGTGACTACCGACTCGTGGTCGCCATAGAAGACCTTTCGACCCCAACGGCCATCGATTGCACGAGCGATATGTCACGCCAACCAGTAACTTCTTGCGACAATAACTATATGTCGTCGGTCTACCTAGCGGTGGGGTCTACCCACGTCGTGACTACCGACTCGTGGTCGCCACTCGAGAACCTATCGACCCCAACGGCCATCGATTGCACAAGCGATATACCACGCCAACCAGTGACTTCTTGCGACAATAACTATATGTCATCAGTCTACCTAGTGGTGGGGTCTACCCAGTCTACCCACGTCGTGTCTATCGACTCGTGGTCGCCGCTCGAGAACCTTTCGACCCCAACGGCCATCGATTGCACGAGCGATATGCCACGCCACCAGTGACTTCTTGCGACAATAACTATATGTCGTCGGTCTACCTAGTGGTGGGGTCTACCCAGGTTGCGTCTACCGATTCCTGGTCGCCATAGAAGACCTTTCGACCCCAACGGCCATCGATTGCACGAGCGATATGCTACGCCAACTGCCATTTCGAACCAATACATTAATTGACAGCAAATGAACAATACATTCACTCTTATAAATTTTTTACAACCGTAAACTGGAGAAACACGACCTATTCAGTTTAGTTTTTGCCAACATATTTTCATAGTGAACAAGAAAATTTCTTATGCATAGAAAATATGGAAAAATTATGAAGAAATTATTGTAACACGTTTTTCTTTCATAAATCTTTTTCTAAAACGTGGCGATTATGGTATATAGTTATCTTTTGGGAGAGATTCATGTCTGACATGCCGGCGATATCGACATATTACTCCTTGTTTTCCAGTTTAACAAGAGCCAGTAATTATTGTATAGATTTAACCCGCGTTTAAAAGGTTAACAAGTAAACGACCTCACGGTCTTGAACCATACAAGTGAAACTGCAATGACATACGGCAAGGTAACGCAAACTAGTTTTATATGTACACATATAATTGTACACCAACATAAAAAAAAATTGTTACTATGTATAATGTACATACAGTACCCGGAGAAAAATATTGCACATCGACCTTTGGAAAGAGACGACCGTCTAATTTCGGCTCTGTAGAGCGTTATCTCTGTCGCACGAAATAAACAATTGAACAACGACTGACAAAACGTCACATAGGTAGTGTGGGACAGAGAAAATGCTCTACAAAGCCTAAATTAGCCGATTGTCTCTTTCAAAAGATCGATGTGCAATATTTATCGCCGGGTACTATATATATATATATTCATATATCCAGAGCCGGTAATCTGTTAGCAAAAAGCGTTAAAGTTTTTACACGTTTTTTTAAACACCTTGTATAATGTGATCACTATGAAATATATTACATACATTTATTATTTATATATGAATGCGAAAAGCTAATAAATTCTGATAATATAAAGTCTACAGTGACAAATAGAATGTATTGATAAATTTTATATCTTTCCTGCCAGTGTCTTGAACATGGGAGTCAGTCAGAAGCAAACTTTCTTGTTTGGTTTATTTGTTTAAAAGGACTTAATGTTACTAAGTACCATTTGCATATTTAAGGTAAATGAAATAAAAAAGTATATCAAAAACATCACGCACCGGCGCGAAATCGGCACTATGAAAGGAATTCTCTCTATAAGTGCTGGGTCTCACGTGGCGGACCCTTTCTCGTACTCATATTACAGGTGTTAAAAAAATTATAAAATATAACTAAAAACCTGTAGTTTGCTTATAAAGTTAGAATATTCAGGCACAGTGCAAATATGTTAGAATATTAATTCGCCCGATGCCGGCGCCGTGTTGGCTCATAAAAGTTGATAGGCAGGCATTTTGCGCCGGCGCGAGACCGGCTTCCTTAACACACCGCATCTAAATTATTAATACGTAGTACGTGTAATACGAAATTTGAAAACGTCTCCTTCGTCGTCATTCTTCACCTTACTATATTCTTCTTTTCAGTCTATCGACGTTCACTGCAAGACAAATGACTCTCTCAAAGATCGCCACTATGACCGGTTCTGCGCTGACCGCGTTCAGTTACTTCTTGCGACTATATCTATGTTTTCGATCCTCCAGGTAACCCCCCTCCCCCCCCGGCTTACCAAGGCCGCGTCTACCGGCTGTGTGCGAGGTGTCCCGCCTATTTTTGAAACCATCAATTTTTGGATGTACCATGCATAAGTTAAAAGTGCCGTACATTAATAAAAAAGTAATTCTTTCTTATTTTTTAAACGGTTTTATTTAGTTCGACCCGTACGGAATTTATTTGTTTATTTATTTGGGTCAAAATTATAAATTGAAATTTAAGCACCTTCCCGTTGTCAGATTGATCTGAAATTTGGTACACACATTTAATTTAGATGACAATACAATATAATAAAATCAATAACATTGTAAATATAAGATGGCCGCCGATACAAAATGGCGGATTACATATTTTTCCTTAACCCCCTCAACATGGGTATCAAATGAAAGGGCTACACTAGTAAAGCACGATGATTACGTCAAAATTTAAAATTCAAGATGGACGCCGTTCCAATATGGCGGACTACGTACATATTTTTCCATAACTACCACAATATGGGTATCAAAAGTTAACTTAAAAGTTTTTTTTAAATGTATTTATTACAGCCGAGAAAATACTTAACTATGTTTTACCCACCTCGACAACTTTTTATAAGGATACTATCAACCTGTAGATATAATACAAAAAAAATATCACACAACGGAAGTATAATCTTATGAATTGCACATTAAAACTTATTTCTTACATCTAAATCCAAATTGCGTGGAAAATACGTTAATAATTCAAAACGATCCTATTGTATTTTGACATATTAAGACGATTTACCCAAAGCTTATTGTTATATAATTATATTTTATTGCTTACAACTGTGATATTCCGTAATGTACGAAATAAACTTAATGTCGATTATTTTGCAATCAGAATGTAATAGGTTAGTTTTAACTCAAGAGGTGATGTCTCGAAAAATAGACTCGAAAAACATTCAGCCTTTGAAGCCTTAATCATATACACCTATCCACCGATTTACACTGTAGATACGTTCCTAAGAAAAACGTGTAAATCGAAAATTAAAAATTTTCATGTCAAAACCGTGTAAATCGAAAAACTTGCAGAAAATGCATAATTGTGCTATTTAACAGTTGTGATTTTTTTCAATATTTTTAGGTGTACACAGATATAAAAATAAAATACATTGACAAGTTAAAATATTTAATATATTACGGCAACACAGTTTTTTATTTAATCACAATACATTAAACAGAAGAACAAAAAATATAAAGCAAAGGTGTTTTATTATCATTTATCACTGTCAGAAATTACTCTCATTCTTTTTTTCGGAATCGAAGGTTCGAATTCACTTTCATCTCTCGAAGTTATTTGTGCCGATTCGATGTTTGAAGCAGAAATATTTACATTATGAGAGATGGTAATAAAATCGGGTATTAAAACAAAAAAAAAACAAAGTGCGCAAAAAAAAACACAGAGTCTGTGTTTGGCACTAATCGGTATAACATAACTCCTGAAGATGCCCCGTCGAGGGCTGAAACACGTGTTGAGTGATTTAACGGTAGCAGTTGTGTAATTCGCATTGTTTGCCGCATGCGCATTTATCAGCGGAATAGCGGGTGGTTCACTTTGTTGCACGACTACCGCTGCATGTGCGGAAGTGGCTAAATATTGGTCCTTTTCTTATTTAATCAATGAGACTCAGAAAGACGAGGAATTTTTTTTGTAATAGAATATTTGTACATCATACAAAAGCTATTATGATTCCAGGTCACGTTGGCAAGTTTTACTTTCCAAGCCCTTCGCCGTAAACCTTCGAGTATTATTTTTAATTCTTCTCACGGCGGCAAAGGGCGTGTGACGTATGAAGCCAACAATTATAAACGCAATCGATGTTGCAATATACGCATTTAAAATACTAAAGAATTTTTACTTTTATATCTCCTATTTTTAATTTCGTGTACTGTTTCATATATATATTGCATATAGTATGGTTTATTTATTTAATTAATTGGATCATTTATTTATTTATTTATTTATTCAATCCGCTAAATTTTAACAAGTTTTTATTTCTAATCAACGATATATTCACCTTCATTATCAACAAACTTTTGCCATCTAATATACAAAGTTTTCCAAGGACGGAAGGAACCAAATGAAAATCAAACATCGACATGCGCTAAAAACATTACTTTCCGGTGCCCCCCTGATATATTATATTTTTATTACATATATAACTGAAATAAATGCATAGCTGTATAAGCTGAAAAATTACAATGCAAATGCAATTTACATAGAGACAATCATAGTCTTGAAATGGAAGAACTGGTAGCGGGTAGCGGATATGAAAAACATATTTCCATTATTTTTAATTATTACATCTTTACTTATAGATCAGTGGTAGACCTGCAAGTTCGATTCTCTGGATGCAATCTTATATAATTCACATTGTGTACATTAATTAAATAACGAGTACAAATATTTAGGTACCATGTTGCATAACTCAGAAAATTTGGAGGTAAATATGCAACACCGATTCGCAGCTGGTTGGCTAAAGTGACGGGAAGTACCTGGCGTTACCTGTGATCGAGGAATGCCAGTGAAGCTTAAAGGCCTGATATATAAGAGCATGATAAGACCTGTTCTGACCTATGGGAGTTAAACATGGGCAAACACAAAGCCATATCCGTTCAGTCCAATTCGCCGAAATGAAACGAGGCTCGATAAAATAAGCAACGAGTACATTCACGGCAGCCTCGGGGTACGTGACATCGCCGATAAGCTACAAGAGAGTCGGCTTAGATGGTACGGACACGAAGAGAGATCTCCTGAATACATCGGGAATTTCACTATGGATCTAAATATTTCTGGGTCCAGAATAAGAGGAAGACCGAAAACAAGACAGGCAGATACCATAGCGAAAGACATGACAGCCTGCAAAGTTTCCGCGAACGACGTATCAAATCGAAAGGTGGAGAAAGAAGATAAGGAAAGCAGACACTATGATCAGATGGGATTAATAATGCTTAGGAGAGAGAGAGAGATATATTGTGTGCATTAATTGAATTGCCACTGCTCAGAAGTTTCCAGAAAATAGACAGCAGCGTCCTCTGCGTACCATAATACCATACAGTGATCTCTAACCCCATGCCAAGCGTTGAAACTGGTATATCCCCTATTAGATATCTTTGGGGGAGGTCACTGCTTTATAGGAAGCGACTATGGGCTGAAACGAAAATACTTTTGTATAACTGCAAAAAGTTAAGCAAGTCCTGTCGCTCCTGGTTTAAGATTGTCGGAAAATTTTCACACATAATCACGACGGAAGTAAAAGGTCAAAACTCACATCTCCGAACACATTCATTCATCACACGAAACACTTTTTTTATGTAAACATAACAGGTATTACAGAAATACGCTTCATCTGTCTCTCTGTTTCAAGATCGATGTTTTTTTCTTACTTTTTTTTTATTACTAACAGTTTTTAAGAATTTGTACTGCAATATGACGAATGACTAATTCCTTTGTTTATATTTGTTATCGTCATGGCCTGATAATTGCAGTCATCATGGTCAACAGGCTATTGTCCTGGATAAATGGAAGGCTAATGTGGTCACCGTCGAACAAAAGGCACCCCTCTTTGAATAACGTGACGAAGCCAGTTATGGGTAATGACTAGAATGAATATATATATACTCGTATATATATATAAGAAGGTGGACAAATGGCATGAGTTCTTTATCGTATTGTCTACTCTAGTATCTCTTTGTATTTATCTATATCCAGATGTAAAGCTTCACCATTATCATCTTCCACCCCCCCCACCCCCCGCCGTCAGCTCGGGTGTCCATCAGGGCAGAACAGACTGCTCCGTGAACTAATTTCCAATAAAACTGTAAAAGCCTTAGGTATACCAGCAGAAATATCTACGAAACATTACATTACCATTATTAACTCTACACATAAATATACAACCTCTTTGACTTCAACTTGATAAAAGACAACCGTTGAATTGATTGAAAAAGACTTGTCATTTAATAGATGTGAGACTGCTGATAGGAAGAATTGCCAATAAGTTTAACTGATGATGTATAATACAATATAGAGATTTGCGATCGTAAGTCGCGATTCGATTTCCGGGATACAAACCTATATAATTCACACTTCATAGATTAGTTATATAGGATTTCCACAGCTCACATTTCATAATACCACACTGCAATCGCCAAGCGTGGTGAATATGGTATACCCCCCCCCCCCTAGAGGAGGCGTATGCCTTACAGAGGACTTCTATAGGCTGAAACGAGACACATATATCTATATATATATATATATATATATATATATATATATATATATATATATATAGATATATAGATATATATATTAAAATTTAAGTAATTTTGCAAGACGCACATTAACTGAATCATTGAACTAAAACTTACAATGTCATTAATTGCAAGGTTCCACTTAGCAAACAGTTGATTAAATTTTATTATATTTTAACAACACGTCATACTATGTTTCTAATGATGCCTTAAATCACGACTAAATGTACCTGCGAACATTGTATGCGATAACTAAGAACGAGAGGTATAACATATATATATGTATACATATATATGTATTGGGTACTGTCCTGATAAATGGAAGGCTAATGTGGTCACCGTTGAACAAAAGGCACCTCTCTTTGAATAACGTGACGGAGCCTCTTATGGGTGATGACAAGAATGAATATAATATACATATATGTATATTCATTCATACAGCCTGTCAAGAGCAAATACCATAACATTTCTGTAAAGGACTTGGAAACTATTATTTCTATTGTTTCTGTTCAACTACTTGTTGTGAGTCCGGAGGCTTTTACCGCTTCATCTGTATTGAATTCACGGAACGGAAGGTTCCGTAAATATTGCAAAACATTTTACTGTATACGCACGTAGATAACATCTCTGTCCGTGTAGACGTGTATAGTGTATTGTTGTGTATGCGACTTGGGGCGGTAGCGTGGAACAGTCCGTAATGTGAGGATCCAGATCCTACCTTGAATCACCCACTCTATTCGCGATTAAAAAACTGGAAGTCGCCCCGGAAACGGTTCGTGCAAACTTGTATTATTTAATTCAGGGGTGACCAACCTTTTTAATCAACTAGCAAAATAAATTCTTAAATTCTTTGGCGAACCGCACATACAGTACAGTACTCGGCGATTAATATTGCACATCGAACTTTGGAAAGAGACAATCGGCTAATTTCGGCTTCGTAGAGTGTAATAATCTCTGTCGCACACTACCTATTTGATGAGATAACGCTCTACGAAGCCGAATGTCTCTTTCCAAAGGTCGATGTGCAATATTTATCGCCATGTACATCTATTATTAATTTACAAAACTTTATTTATAATAAACAGATATAAAAAATTAAATGGAAAATAAAAATGAACAAGATGTTAATGAAAAAAACGAATATACTTGAAAAATTTAAAGAGAAATTTTGCAATGTTTTGCAATACAAATATATATATATATATATATATATATATATATATATATATATATATATATATATATATATATATATATATATATATATAATACGTACGCAGCTTTCTAATTGTGCATCGCTCAGCTTCTGTGGTTATTATCTATGATTTAGGTTTAGCATGTACCACCATATATTTAATTGTCTAACATTAAGTTAAGAAATACTTGCAGGGCCGCTTAAACATATATATGCACCCGCAAGCGGCCTGTAGGCTGTATCACTCTACGTCGCTGGTTTTTTTTTTGCGGCCCCCGCTATTGGGGGCCTCTCGTACCCCTACTTTTCGGGAAAATTTATTTAATTTTTCAAAGAATTTTTTATTATTTTCTTTCTCTTCTTTCATACTTCACATTGTCTTTCGGTCTATTCTTTCATTCCACAACTCTACTGTCTTTCCCTTTTGCTCTGTATCACCTTTCATTCATTCCTCATTTCTTTTTACCTTTTCTTAAATTACATTGTTATTTTATATCACATTTTTATTACTTAGATTCTATACGTCACTGGTTACCCTCGCCTCCACAAGTAAGATCATGTCGTACTGTAGCTTCATACAACGCGATGAACCAACGATATAGATACACTAAATGCGCAATCGAACGGTAGGTATGCCATTCCTTAATCATAGCTTCTGCCCTAGCGACAGAAATTTCTGGTAAATTACTCATTTTGTATCAAAACAATATGCATTATTGAAAGCAAACAGTTAAGTGAACTATTCACCGCACATAGCATCCAACATAGTTCTTATCAGAAACAAAAGTGTGAAATTTTTTATTTAGATTATAATAAAAACTAGTTGTCAAGATTTTCAAAAACTTTTTAAAAAATCTATCTTTTTTTGTGTGTTCCACTAATTATGCGTGTGTATGTACCGTTATACAATTGTAAAATTAATATTTTTTGTTATATACATAAAAGTGGTGAATCGTACTTTTAAAAATCTAGAATAGAAGTATATACATCATAGTTTAATATAGATATATGTGAATCTTACTTTTCATTTACATAGTTAATATATATAATACTGTAAAGTAAAATGAACTTATTTATAAAATGTAAATTATTTATTAATTCTTTCAAATCAATTTTCATCAACTCCAACGTAATTCTCGTGTGATGAATTGTAATTTTTCTAACGCTTTTTACAGTCTTCGAAACAATTGGAAAATTACCTTTCCGGTACAGCCTTAAAGACTCTTCGATTCGATTTTTATTTCCTCAATCGTGTTAAAACATCATCCCCTCATTGAAATTTTGAGATTACTGAATAGCCAGACGCACAGAGCCAAAACAAGCGAATGCGGTGGTAGCGGAACGATATCCGTTGAGTTTTTAAACGGTTTTATTTAGTTCGACCCGTACGGAATTTATTTGTTTGGATCAAAATTAGAAATTGAAATTTAAGCACCTTCCCGTTGTTAGATTGATCTGAAATTTGGTACACACATTTAATTTAGATGACAATACAATATAATAAAATCAATAATATTATAAATCTAAGATGGCCGCCGATACAAAATGGCGGATTACATATTTTTCCTTAACCCCCTCAATATGGGTATCAAATGAAAGGGCTACACTAGTAAAACACGATGATTATGTCAAAATTTAAAATTCAAGATGGACGCCGTTCCAATATGGCGGACTAGGTACATATTTTTTCACAACCACCACAATATGGGTATCAAATAAAACCGTTTAACTTAAAAGTTTTTTAAATGTATTTATTAGCAAACAAGTCGCGAAGAACCAATGCAGTATGACATCGACCAATTGACACTTGACGCAAAACATCCTTTAAGATTGCATGGCCTGAGCCAAATGATATTACAACTTTCTACAAACAGACGTTTGGCGAATGTTATAGACAGTTCTACCAACATAAAAAAAATTACCTGCCTCCCTAATACCCGGAAGATTTAAATGAGAATATCACTTTAACTTTTTATCACAGCCAGGGCTTACAATACCGGGAATTCAGGACCATTTTTGTCCATAATTAAAAACCGGTATTTTGGTATTACGTCATACATATAAACGCAATTTATTAATATCTAATATATAAAATTCTCGTGTCACGGTGTGCGTGATTGAACTCCGAAACGGCTAGACTGATTTTCGTGAATCTTAGCGTGCATATCGGCCAGGGTAGAGAATCGGACAACATCTATTTTTCATCCCCCAAAATGTTAAGGGTAGTCCACCCCTAATTTTTTTTTAAGTTTTTTAAACAAAATTTTTTGTTTTTATTTTTTTATGATACAGCATACAAAAATACATACAACCCTAAATTTTCTCCACTCTACGATCAACCCTTATTTTTTAATTGTTAATTAAAAACTTTATTTTTTTTTTGTAAAACAAAGTTTTCGGTATCAACTAGTTATTTCATAAATACTTTTAATTTATTTATATTTTTTGCTTCTCTAATTATATAATGCCATATGAGCCTGTTATATGTAAAATGTAACATCGAATTTAGTATGTACTTTTTTTTACTTGCACTTTTTTTGTATCCATCTACTCTTACTATCTATGTAATAAAATAAATAATATTTATTGGATTTCATATATTATTTGTTAACAAATCAACATAACAACTGAGATAAGTAAAAATATAACTAGTAATTTTTTTATTAACATTACCGGTTTTAATACCGGTATCCAGATATTTCAAATATCAAATAATAAAAAACCGGTATTGAGATTTTAGTTCGGTATTGTATGCCCTATTCACAGTAGTATACACCAATACCTCGCTTTGCGTCGTTTCGTTTTGAGTTTTTTTTCGAAGTTGCGTCGCTGCTTAATTAGTACTAATTTTCACTTTGTTTTGCTAATTATATTTATAGTTCAGTTTCAATTAAGTAGTGTAATGTGCTTTTTTTAAAGAGAATAATTAAATTATATAAATTTTTACGAGTTATTTCTGGTTACAAAAAAGTTTCATTTTATTTATTGGCAGAGTTACATTATTTTCGTTTTTTAAATGTTTACTTTGCTCAATTTTCTTTTTAAAAAGTAGTGTTTTCGTAACCCTGGAACCTATCTTCGATCTCGAGAAAATCTTAATTCACTTTGCGGCGTTTCAATTTGCGTCGTGTTTTTTTTTGGAACGTAACCACGACGCAAAGTGAGGTATTGGTGTATCTATATACCCATACACGCCTATTGCAAAGCATAGGTATCCAGCAGAGATATCTAAGTCATTGAAATGACGCCCACGTTAGCACACGCCCACGGCATTGACCATCTAATAGAACCGGTCGGAAGAGTCCTGGATCCACCGTCTTTCAATTTTACACAGTTGTGTAAACCTAACCTAACCTAACCTAACCTTTTATGTCTCACACTGCGTTTGCCGTTCCATGATTTCAATTCTGAAAACCTAAACAACTCAGCGGTTTTATGTGGCCTTGTCAATTGCCACTTCATACTTGCCAATCCGCTGACACACCAATATCTCTATTCTCCTGGTGCTTCACATCTAGCACCACCTCTGAGCAAATCGCTAACTTTAAAATTTTGTAATACTTTGGCCATATTCATATAATGTTACTGAGTAACTTTTTGTCCAAGGTATAATTAATCACTCAAAGGATACAATATCTAATAGATTCAGGCGTTACTTTGCGGAAGTCCATCCTAAGTAAGAAAGGTACTAATATATAGCTACTTCCGCTATGCAGCAGTAGTCCGCTGATAAATTCGCGTGCGGCAAACAATGCGAAATACAACTACCACCGTTAATTCAGTCTACACGTGTTTCACCCCTCCACGGGGCATCCTCAGGAGTAATGTTCGACTACTGCTGCATAGCGGAAGTAACTATATATTAGTCCCTTTCTTACAAAGCATACAACTTTTCGAAGAATGAAATACGGTGAAGTCTATATTTTGTGAATATGTAGTATGTACTGACTCCAGAGGCATCATAGGAAGCCTTCGATCTTCGCTAACTTCAGCGTACACCATCATGATGCCATCGTCTTAGTCATGGATGCACTGACCGCGGCCCGCCGGTCGAATACTGGTGGCTCGACGACAGCAAAAATAATACACTCGTACATTCGAAAAATATTGAATTCTATTTCAGAATAAAACCAAAAAAATGTAATTACCTATACTTATGGCAGCCGACCCGCCATCAGTACATGAGTTGCCCGAGTGGCCCCTAGTCTTAATAAGTCTGTGCAACCATGGTCTTAGTAGACGTGGGTTATAATCAATACATACCGCGGAGAGCGCCCACACGTCCCTTTACTCTTCAAGCGGAACACGTATTGTGCCGAATTGATGGTAAATGGCAACTGCCAAGGAGACGGGATTGGGCAGCAATCACCAGGGCCTCGGCAGCAGCCTGATATAGAAGACGCTCGAGAGCATCCCCTATTCCTGGCTTAAAAAAGCAATGAACTCATGCCTCCCGGTCGGTATGGAGAGTCGAAAGACCTCAGCCTGTGCCCATTAAAAAGGGGATAGCCCATAGTTGTCGTACGCACAACCCGATCCAATGTCACTTGCGTCAAAAAAATATGCAAAGTTCGTCGAAAAGGTAAAAATGTCGGAACACGACGAGAAGGGTTCCATAATTCATATGATCATATTCACACAAACAAGATTCCTTCGCATGATAATTTCCCTAATAGTATTTTGGAATTGGTCCTGAATATAGTTGATCTACGATCATAAGATACAGTTCTTTACCGCTAAACTACAACAGCTTCATAATAATAGTATATAAAAAGTTGTTTATAAAATAACATTATTTTAAGTTTAAGTTTGAATTTAAATATTAATCCTTATTTATGCTATAATTAATAAACAGATTATAATAAATTATGGTAATTGGTTTTAAATATTGTGTAACTGCCATTTCAAACATTTATCAGGGTTTAAATGGCAGATACAAGTTGTATATATACAGAATGTAAACTTTACTCACCAATATACAGTCGTAATATTTAACAGAAAAAAAAACTCGTCAGAAACCACACAATAACACTTCAGTTGCTATCTTAAAATTTTCACACCGGCAAATTAGCGAAACAACACCGAAATATTCTTATCTCGACAATTATAATTTTATCACTTCGTTACGAAAGTTGTCAAAATTCCCGCCAACGCGACGCGTCGTACACAGAGCAATGGCGCTCATCTACTGCGGACCGTTTTACTTTTTTTTTTCTCGACGCCGCGGAGGCTACACGCAAAGCATGGTGCAGACACGCGGCAATCGGATGAAAGTGCTGAAATAACGAACTTATCTGTGCCTATTTTATTCAAGAAATTTTTGTTTTAGATTGAATCATCGAACGCATTGTTGCCATGTTACTAAATAATTAATACAACAAAAGAAAATATATTTAATTATCCCACTTGACCATTCGCAAAAATTTCTTTTAAATGTGCCATAATTTATTAGCGATATTTTGAACAATTATGAAGTGTATATTTAGGTGAATTTTAATTTTTATACCTTAAATCTGGCTGGATAATATACCCTTTTATTAAATAATTCATGATCGTAAATAATAAGTAACTTCTGACTATATATAATATTCGCTAAAAGCATTTATGGCATAAATAATGTAAATGTACATTTAAATCATTTAAATATTTACTTAGATATTGGTATAAATAATTTTCCTTTCAGAAAACCGGTCTTAATGTAGAGATTTGCCGTAAGGAACTGTATTCTAGGATCTGCATAGTTAGGTACATACTTAATTAAATTGATAAAATTAAAATATATATAACTTTGTAGAGAATCCAAAATGGACGCGATTTGCGGGCAAAGGTGAGTTACCACCCGAGCACGTTGGTGAAGAAGATGATATCCAAGAGTGATCTAAGAAAGTGTATTCACATATGTAGAGAGTATTTACAATTTACACGAACCTACCACTATTACAGTATCCACATCACTGATGGCGTTTAAATTCAAATCGGCGTTCGAATTTTAATTTGAACGCGCATGAATGTTTTATCATAAAACTATTGTGGACGTAATGGCCAGCAACAAGAAGCAAGAACACTATAAATATTAAAAAAATTTAATTGTTTTTTTTTATCATTAAAAAATAAAGACGTAACAACTTGCAGTTGAATTTTAAACAAATACCAATTATAATATTCATATTAAAAATGTATATTATAATTTTTAATCTGTATACAAATTTACATAAATGCATTCGAAAATTAAAAAGAGCATTTTATGAATTTTCAATGTGTACATACCATTACATTAAGCATGCTATCTATTACAGTTTAACATGTATGTACATATTCTTGTTACTGAATAACATCTTTAAATACCTTTTACAATTATGTAAAATAATTTATCAAAATTATTATTATTATGATTATTAAACAATATTTTTACAATTATTCATTTTCAACTTTGAGTCGATCATTGACGCCTAAGCTAAATTAGCTGCCAAAAAGCTAGTTATTCTGGAGAAGGCTCCTGTACAGCTCTTATGTAGAATACTGTAACCGTCTGTGGGATCGATGGATGTACCAGCTCGAAACATTGGACTCCAGAGGCGAGCCAAGAGGCTGATTGGTGATGCTTTGATGAGCACTTGGAGCATCGGCGAAAAGTTGCCAATTTATTTTCACTCTCTTAGATGTCTCTAATAAATTAGTCAATATAGCATGTAAACATAAACACGCATGCGGCAAACAATGCGAATTACAAAACTACCACCGTTAAATCACTTAACACGAATTTCACCCGTCCACAGGGCGTCCTCAGGAGTAATGTTACACCGATTAGTGCCAAACACAGAGATTAGGGGTGGACTACTGCTGCATGGCGGAAGTAGCTATATATTGATCCTTTTCTCACTTAGGATGGACTTCCGCAAAATAACGCCTGAATCCATTAGACAAAGCTCAGCGTAAAATGTCCATCTATAAAGTGAACAGTCGACCTTCTTAAGGTCGTTCAAAGACGCTGCATGGAGACGGCTTCCAATCTTTCCTATTAGAAATTTATAGAGGTAATCTATGTCTTATGTTGGAGCCGAAAGGTTCTTGTGTGATTCCCACGAGCTGGTAGAGGCGGCGTGGGTAAGTCCCCCCCCCCTAGGTGGACCGACGACATAGGGCGGTGCACTTTATTGCACGACTACTGCTACATAACGGAAGTAGCTATATAGTAATCCTTTTCTTACTTGTTATACTTTTCTCTTGGCTATACAATAAATTCCTATGTCATGTCTCTGAACTGTGGAGTAATAAAATTAAAAAAATATATTAAATAAAAACTCTTTAAAACACCAATTAAAATATAAAGAAGTTTTTAAGGATTAAGCAAGTATATGTGAAGTATATGTGTTTGTTGTAGGCTTTTAAAACCCTCTTCATCAACTGCTTTACCCAAGCCTCTCTAAGATTTTTACTAAAACCAGTAAGAAGCGGCCTCGATCAAGCGTCTTCTGACGACTTCTATCTATCTTCTTCCATCAAAAAGACCTATTGTATGAGAATTGTAAAGGATGATAGAATTTAAGAAAGAAGTTTTATAGAAAATGTGAAGAATGAAAAAGTCACTAACTCTTTAAATAATAAAGTCCCTAAAGAGAGATCCTAATAACAGGGTATAGTCTTCTCCATTGCTCCCTGGGTGACCTGGGCCTTCTTATGAGGCCCGCCATAAGTGACCACGTCTTGGCACATAAGTCATCACCGGTAACACAGATTGGTCAAAGAACTTCATCTTTACGTTGCGGTATTTTGGACAAGAGTAGATTACGCTTGCTTAACACTTGAGCTGGATTCGGCGAGTGTTTTCTTGATTTTAAGTTTGACTTTCCAAGCTGCACGGTTCATCACATGTATATATAATCTTCTAGAACAGAGTTCCCCAAACTTTTTGTGTCGTAGACCCCTTGCCATGTTTTTCCGTGTTGGGTAGAACCCCTACTTACCTGATATTGATTTCCTGTAAATTTCTAACTGTAGTGACGTTTAGTGGTAAAAACTTAAAGTAAAAACACATGTTAATTTATACATTTATTAATTGAATTTAAATTAAAACTACTCAAAATAAAATTTTGTATCTGCTATGTAAAATATACGTAACATTAAATAAATTCATTTCATTTCATGGACCCCCAAAATTTTTTTTCACTGACGTAGACCCTTTGCAGGTTGTCATAGACCCCTAGGGGTCGATATAGACCGCTTTGGGAATCACTGTTCTAGAACAATCCGATTATTGTTTCTATCAAATTGGACTCTTCTATCATTAATGTTAACAAGCGAATACAGATGTGTAAAACACATCAGAATGAAACAGATATTCGATCGCGACATCGTTCGGATAAGTCAACACGGTCGCCGTCGGCAGGAACAAACAATTCTCTTATCAAATCTAGATAAACTCACGAGATGTGCTCCATTCGTGATAAAGTGATAGTTGAATACATTATTGTGAAATATTTTAACGCAATCTCTTACCCATGCCATATCTAATCCATTTGCGAAATTAACCTCAAAGTCTTCCATGTCAAACAGATATAATATTTCTTATTTAATAATAAACTTATATTACAAGCAAATACTTAAATATTTAATAGAATCAGGCGTTATTTTGCGGAAGTACATCCTAAGTAATAAAAGGACCAATATATAGCTACTTCGGCACATGCAGTCGTAGTCGTGCAACAAAGTGCACCGCTCGCCAGTCCGCTAATAAATGCGCATGCGGCAATGCGAATTACACAACTGCCACCGCCAAATCACTCAACACGTGTTTCACCCCTCCACGGGGCGCACCGATACCGATTAGTATAAATATATATATATATATATATATATATACTTGAATGTACATAAAACAGTAATAACATAATGGTTAAGACATATTTTCAAGACCATTTGATTATTTATCCAAAACTTCATTTTTTTTTCTTTCTCTGTTTATTCTTTCTCAGGCCAATGAGATCTAAGTTACTTTGATGTTTTTATTTATTGTATATTTAAACATACCTATGTATGTTTTGTCTATATGTACACGTTAACTACCCGTGATTTATACTTCTATTTCCATACTATGGTTGTCTGTAAGAGATTGCCTCGTGTGATAATAACGTGTACAATAAAGAAAATTAAATAAAATAAAACTAAAGTTTGTATATAAGTATTATTATTAGGCATCCTGGACTCACCGCACGGCAGATAGAAGAATAACGCTTTGAAATCTGGGGCTGGCGAAGGATGTTACGCCTACCATAGACTGCCAGAAGAACCAACAGATCTGTTCGATTAACTCTGTATAAAGACTACGTACTCCACAATCTACAAGCGGATTCGTGGCTACATCGACCAGATAATTCAAAGGCAACCAGAGAGGAAAATAGATTACGAAGACGATCACCATTCTGATGGACGGACTCGACGGAGTGGTGATGGGTCTTGCAAAGAAAGGCAGGTCAGAAGTAACTCGTTCAATCATCGACTAAGACTTTCCATGAAGGGCGATGAAGGTATTAAATGATTTAAAACAGGTTACACGAAATAATTATAGATAGACGGGTAAACGCAGCGTGATTAGTTCCCCTACAAGTTAAGCTGATGGCGTAGTTGAAGACGCGGGAAGTAGCAGATCTTTGGGAGAAGCATATGACTTGTAGCGGTCCATCAACTGAAAAGAAGACTCAACAAAAGTCACCGACATAACTCTAAGATTTGCTCGTGCAACTGACAAACGTTGGAGCTAGAAGATTCTAGAATGACGACCAAGACTCGATACATGTGACGTAGGTTGGCACCCCACTAGTTGGACTGACGTCATTATTAAGTTCCTCGTGGGGATTTTGGGTGAGGCCTATGTCTTGCAGTGGGCGTCCATCGACTGATATAATATTGATAATAAAGTTGATTAAAGCATTACTACATCAATTTATAAAATCTTTCAAGCGTTTGATAGTTCATGTACTGCAAATTCATTGTTCCGTTTGACAGTTAAATCTGACAGTATTTAACAATTGAGAAAAATATTTATTTATTTCATTTTTAATAAATAGAGTATATGCTCTGAAATTTTACTATTTCTTTTCGATTGGATTACGACAATAACCAATAGCTTCAAAGTCTTTAGTGACAGCTAATAAATTACAAATATGGATAAAACAATACGTGACCTTGTGCCGGGTTAGACTTATTTGCAATGCTCTCGTAAAATACCGAAAACAATATGCAGATTTCGTAATATTCGATATAATAATGTTTAAATTTTCCATTGTAATATATACTTGTATGAATACTACGTAACGTCGTTCTAAACATAACGTTTAGTTTACCAAATATGATGCATTCTTGTTAGATTGATTGTGTGAGAGGCCATAATAATGCCAGTTCGTAGAAGTTGCGTGTTAACATCTCGCCTTAACGTACCGCGTCGAATATAAACTATAAATGGATAGCATCGTGGTACAATATCGGAGCGCTTTCTTTATAAATAATGACATTACACACACATGAACATATAAATAGTCGAACCATGTATGCGGTCATTTCGCCATAACAAAAAACAATAAAAAAATTAATAGCTATCATTGTAATTAAATATTTAATGTTCTGATGCATACTAAATTAATTTTTCAACTGAAAATTTATACAATTCTTATTATTTTGTTATAGAAAAATTAATAAAATTATGTTATTTTCAATATTTATCCGCGCACAGATTATATCTGTCTATATACGTTTTGAATCTCACCCATCCACCCGCAAAATTAATTGTAAAATAAATTTCAATAATAAAAAAATAACAACTATAACTATTCACCGTTTCTTTATTGTCGATTATACAAATTAATTCTCTAACATGAATATATAAGATGAATGGATACTATACAGTTCTTTCAAAATTTTATTTATACCTATTAAAAATATAAAATAATGTTCGTAAAAATAATATTGCAAGATTTTATAACAAATCAATTACATAGACTTCTCTCCTGAATAAGGTGTTTTTAAGGTTGGGATTGAAAGCAAAGACAAAAACAAAAACAGTAGAAAATATTTAAAACTCAAAATCATTACATTGTATGAAAATCATTCTACGTTTTATTATATTAAAAAAGAAGAAGGTATTAAGTGTTAGCAATTATGATAAATTATATATAACAGAGGTCCACCAATTTCTAATCATATTTTGATAAAATCGCAAACCAATATCGTTACCACCCCCACGTAGTTTAAAGTTGATAAGCTGCGCATATTTTTAATTGCTTCAGAATATATGACATTGTCCTGTTAAAACACTTATTATATTTTTCATTACACTAAAGATATCGGTAAAAACCTTACAAATACTTCTACATGTTTATCATTTTTTTAACTATATCGATTTTAAATCGTGTTAAAGCTAAAGGTTGCTATTACATCATTTTTAACATAATTATTATAAATTATCAACTATATTTCAGAAAATATAAATTTATTATGTGCATAACAATAATTAATTATTTAATGTACTGTAGATATTTAAAAAAATATTATGCTTTAACTATTTACTTATCAATCTTATTGCATAATCTAAATGTAAATAAATTTATGAAACTGATTGCCTAAATATGTAGTACAAGTGTTTTACTTTAAGACAAATATAACATTAAAATTTGAAGAACTTACCTATTTAACAATCTATAAATTTACGTTAGTTTAAGATTTACAATAATTTAATAAAATAACAAAGTTGAAGATATTGAAAAAATCTGTAAACACCACAAGTAACCAAAGTCATATTTTATTTTTATTAAATTACACAAAACAATATTGATAAAATATTATAAAACATTGAGCAAGTGTATTACTTATATACTGATTTGTTACAACACTTTAAAACTATACCACATACATTATGTGACAGCAATATGTGAAATAGTCACACGTTCGTACAGGTTAGTAAGCAATGCTTTTTGGCTCTGTGGTTTTTCTATGACATCATGGTTGCCATCTGACAGTCTGTCACTGGATTTTCGTCAATTCGCAACTTGGTGCGACTAGTTCATTCCACTGTTGCGAACTAGAACATTCGCAACAACACTATTCCTAGTTAATCCAGTTGATCATCAAAATTCCTGTAAATGTTCAGCAACGAAATTGTCCAATAAAAACACAGACTACCGTATACAAATTTTATTCACAACTGACACAGTTTGCATTGACAATTGAAAATAAAACATTGCCCCCCCAATTGTGATGGAATCACTCCCCGAGTACCGTACAAGCGGAAAGGGTTCTGCTGTAGAAGGATACAAATGATAGAGACGCCCGCCGGTTTCCCTTCGAGTCGAAAGTGTAAACGCGAGTTGGTGCGCAGGTTAAGAGGTTTTTTCCGCGGCGCATGACAGTGTCATGAGCACAAACAAGAGGCGCGGAGCTAGCGGAGCCAGTTGTTTCGTGTCCGGAGTGCCCGCCTTAGGGAACGTGCCCACCGCCATGTCCGCGGATCTCGCGTCGCTGTTCGAGTGCCCCGTATGCTTCGACTATGTCTTGCCACCGATCCTGCAGTGCCAGAGCGGGCACTTGGTGTGCTCCAGCTGCCGGCCAAAACTTTCATGCTGCCCCACTTGCCGCGGGCCTCTCGGAAACATCCGCAATCTGGCTATGGAGAAGGTCGCCAGCAACGTTATGTTCCCCTGCAAACACTCCAACACGGGATGTACCGTGACGCTGGTTCACACCGAGAAGGCGGAGCACGAGGAGGCGTGCGAGTTTCGGCCATACTCGTGCCCTTGCCCTGGCGCCTCGTGCAAATGGCAGGGCGGCTTGGACCAAGTGATGCAACATCTGATGACCTCCCACAAGAGCATCACGACACTCCAAGGAGAAGACATAGTGTTCCTAGCAACGGACATCAACCTACCCGGCGCGGTGGACTGGGTTATGATGCAGTCATGTTTTAACCACCATTTCATGTTAGTACTAGAGAAGCAGGAGAAGTTTGATGGCCACCAGCAGTTTTTCGCCATTGTCCAGCTAATAGGTTCCCGGAAGGAGGCTGAAAACTTTGCATATAGATTGGAGCTTAATGGTCACCGTCGGCGTCTCACGTGGGAGGCGATGCCGCGCTCCATCCACGAAGGAGTCTCCTCCGCTATCATGAATTCAGATTGCCTTGTGTTTGATACATCCTTAGCGCAGTTGTTTGCGGACAATGGTAACCTCGGGATAAATGTGACTATTTCGATTGCCTAATGCACACTGCCGTTCAACATAACGTTTCGTGACACCAAAAGAGACTTCTTTCATCGATTCTCATAATTATATATATATATTTTTGTGGATACAAATATTGTAATGGAGTTAAAATATTTAAACATTTGTGCGGCCATGTGGCCGATTTGACATCACTCGTAATTAATGTAATCAAAGTAAGCCAAAAATATCTTTTATTTCTAACACTATGTAAATGTGTGTTTATCATTTTAGAGTTAAGTAGAGAAGAGAGGTATGTGATAGGGTTACTAATACATGGTGAACTAAGCGCTGACAAGTGATCTTGTGCGAACATGTGATGAAAATATTCCATATGTAGAACAAAATTGTTTTTAAAATTCAAAGATTTGTATATATTCATGTAACGACATTACAACACTATAGGGAACTTGAGCTAGTATCTATGTCCTTGTAACAACTACAAATTTGGTGAGACTAGTTCATGTAACCCTAGTTACAAGTAAATGTAATGATCTATTTCAATTGTATAGTGAACTATTTTACAATTAAATAAGCCATTAAAACAGCCTCGACCTACCATAAATGACTGTTAAATTGTGTTTGTGATACCAGTAATTAAATAAAGGGTCTTCGTACAAACCAATATATTTTCTTATGCATAAATAGACGCTATAGTAAAATTAGCCAATTAGCTAAATACTGAAGTAACATTTCAGTATTTCATATAAAAATACTGTAGACTTGGTGGCAGAGATCCTTTTTTCTATTGGTTTTATTAATGCAATATGTTACTTACTAGTTTGTATGACTGCGGAGCTACTTGGTGTATGTGGACGCAGTTTATAATGAAATTGAATATGAAATTTTGTATACCATAAGTTGATCAATGACATTTGGTTATAATAAACATTTTGTAATTTATTCTAACACTTTTTGTGACAACACTTAATTTTTTATCATAATTCATGTAGTTTTAAAATGTTCTACAGTATTTTCTAAACTTCTTTGTGTCATGCCCCACCTTCGCCTTCATATATACTTACCCCCCTATGTGACAAACATATTTTTTATAATAATGCAAAATGATAACACTTGGGTCATCACCACTTTCAAATTGAACCCATATTCAATCAAACTGCCCTTTCTTGAGGCGTGGGCCTCATGTTGGGAAACACTACCATAATATGAAATACTTTCACACTTAGTGGTTACATTGAAAAATACTACCAACTGGTCATTTTATAATTCTTTGGGCTAAGCTTATGTCCAGCTGTGGACAACCTTCAGCTCAAATGATGACTTTCATTTCCAAAAAATCAAATTCATGCCTTCTTTACAAATATGATACATAAAATTCGCAATAAAATTAAAAAATGAAAAATACATTTTTATTTTCAGTATCTTTAATACATAGGATGATTACATAGCATTGTTTTTCATTATTTAAATAATAAAACTACAACAATAAATTAATTATTATAATTCAAATCACGTAAAAAATATAATATTCTCCAATTATATAACAAAATTTTTCATATAAATAAAAATTTAAAATTCTTCATTGTACACCTTTAAGTTCCTCTTTCTTATCTATAAAATGAAATAAAATTGAATTTTATTTTTGTAATATAAAAACAACCGCTTCTTACTACATGCATATATGATAATTTATCGATTTAGCTGTCTGTATGTTCCAGCTAATCTCTGTAATGGTTAGACCGATTTTGATTGAACTTATTCTGGCAGATAGCTAATGTAATGGGGAGTAACTTAGACTACTTATATTGTAGAATAATTCTTAAATGAAAAAAAAAGACTAAATGAACTAAATACTCATTTCTGTTAAATTTTACATGGAGAAAGTTGCAGGCACAGCTAGTATTAAATATAACTATGTTTTTAAAATACATTCACAGGTAGTTTTATATTAAAACATATACATATGTTAGCAGGGTCCAATCTATTAAGTGTGAACCCCAATAGCATGGTTTGTGGCAGCATTTAAATATTAAAATATAATGCAACAACCTATTAGAAGAAAAACATCAATGATATAAATTAATATCAGTGCAAACAAAACAACACTGGGGTATACATTTTCTACGCTATAATATATACAGGTTGATAGGCGTAAAAGCTAATAAGGTATAGCTTCAAAATCAATGATTTCGAAAATTTAGATTTGATATTAAAAATGAATTGTTATTTATCTGTCTCTGCAGACAGTACTGCCAGAAGTCATCGGCCTGTCACAATTATATTTAAAAAAAAAGATTAATGTACAATATAACACATTTCAAAGTTATCACATTAAAAAAATTATGATGTATGAAAGAACAAGCATGAAAGATACTGTAAAGGAAGATAGAAGACAAATCTTTATATAAAATTATATATATATATATATATATATATATAGACTGATTACCTGAATTTGTAATGTCCCTGTCCCATACCAAACAGGTGGAAAGATAAAAAAAGTGATCGCATTAAACAGGATGATTTAAATAGCATTTTGCTAAATGTGTTATACATTCGCCTCTGAAGATTTTTCACCTATCATCCTGTATACAATACAACTAATTCACTAATGCATATTCAAAACATTTGTATTAATAATTTATAATATCAATTTTCCTTGCATTTCCAAGAGATATCTGCTATAAATATGGTATTACATATGCTATAGCAATGTAATACATATGCTCACTGTTAGAAAGACAAAGATAGTGTGTGTGAATATGCTAGACGCACACGAGACAACAAAATCACATCGCTTCCTATTTGTATACCTACATCTTGTTCACGTACAGTGCTAAGCATCTGAGATATGTAAGCGGTGAGAAACGCGATTGACGCACAAGAGATGTTTGAGAACAGATAACTTGACCATGTATTATTTAAATCAACCTTTTTTTTAAAAAAAAAACTATGTGCATAATATTCAAGGCATTAATGATGTAATTATTATATTTGCATTTTCTACAGCATTTTTAGAAGCGAAGGTCCTGTACATGAGCAATATATTTGTATATTGCCCATGTACAGTCAGGTATTTGTACCTGAAATGCTCGGGTAAAATTATATTTAAATGTTGAATTTTTTTTGTATTTATCCTATTACCTAACATTCAGTAGTGCAAACAATTATCAAAAGCACATGTTTGCTAAGAACTGAACCTTCAAACTATAATCTATCACCTTAAACTACTTCTTGGTCTTTCGAAATATCTTGAAGCGTACATCAAATAGATCTTCTAAAAGTTCACAGCAACTTTAAGGGCTTGGTCAAGCTCGGATACTTAAACTTGAACAAGAAAAGATCAAGAGACTTGAATAAATTGAAGGTTTCTATATAAAAAAGTTAAAATGATCATAGTCCGGACACATATTGAGCGATGTAAGTGATAAATGGACAGTCCACCACTGAAGAGATACCTAGTGACAGTAGATCAGATGACCTTAAGAAATGCAAAGCCATTGTGGATATGCTTGGTTTGAGACAGGAGCAGATGGAGGCAATCAGCGGAGGCCTACAGACTTATTATGGTATATACAATAAAATTAGAATAAATCAGCGGCTTAATAAGTAAATAAGGAGAAACATAACCTAAAAATTACTATAATGAAATTTCAAGCATTTGCAAGTTTGCTATATACTCCTTTCTCTAGCTGTTTAACAGCTGCATCATGTATTTAATTATCACAAAACGCATTTATTTCATATTTAATCAATTAATAATGTGATCACTCTGAAATATGTTACATTGATTTATTTTTGATATTGCAACGCGACAGGCAAATAACTTCTAGCAGTACAATGTCTATTGGTAAAGCTGTAGTGCTACCAGTACCGTTGTACCGCGCCTTTGGAAATCGCGGCGAGGTGGAGGCCGAGGGTAAATGAGAATGAGCGTTGACTGATGAAAAGTATGTCCGATGCCCCCCGTCCCGTCGTATACCCAAGGAGCGGTACAGCGGTTTCGGTAGCACTATACTAAATAAAGTATTAAAAATAATTAAATACCAAACACTGCTTAAAAACAACATCACTAATAAACACCTTCCGTAGCTAATTGAACAAACAAAAGTTCAAAGCGATAACGAGATTTATTTGAAAGTTTATTTCAAAAGAAATTCATCAATAAATCACAAACAATAAATAACTAGTGAGATTACTTCCAAAGAAATAATTAATAAATAAGATTTATGTTGAAATTAGCACCAATTCTAATTTGGCAATCTACGGTATATAGTAGATTATTAGGAGTTACTGCTCTGTGGTAGCAGTGGTGTGGGGAGAAGGCATGCTGCAGTTGGTGACTGGCTGTCATCTAGTAAAGAAGTCTGGTGGGTTCGAGTTGGACTGAACGGGTCCGTGTCAGTTGAACTGAACGGGTCCCTGTGTACCACTTCGAAGGCCTCCATACTGTTGTTCCTTGCATCAACTAGAGAAAACTCATCGAATGTCTCCAAAACAGAACTGCAATCACCACGTTGTATCGGTGCAAATGGATCAAAGCTATCCTTCTTTATACCTTCAGGACTGAAAGGATCCTTTGGTTCAGACTTTGGTACATCCTCAGCAAGACTGTTATCTCCGCTAAAGTCTGAAAGGTCTATATCATAGTTGACATTACTCAAACCTGGTGCAAGATTCTCTGCTCCGAATTCATCCGGAGTGATCAGTTCGTCGATTGATCTTGAATCGAATGGTGTGAAACCAAGCGGAGATGGAGTTAATAGTTCCATTGAGTTTGTCTGCTTTAAATCCCATTTCTCATCCAGGTTCTGTGGTGATTTTGACGGTGAGGGCTTCAGGTCTAGGATTTCCTGTTTATCTTCAACCACTGTAGTCTCTACTACTGGTATGGTTTCTTTTTCTGCTTGGATGACAGGAGTCGAGCGGTGAGTTGGTTCATCTTGTGGTGGTGGGGCTGTAGATGAAGCTGATGGTGCTGGTGTGTCCAGGTCTATGAGGGGCGCTGTGGTTATACTCTTGAACTTGCCGAACCTGGGGAGCTCGCGACGTGGTTTGATTTCCAGGGGTGTTTTAGCCAATACATCTTGAACCTTCTTTGCGATTTGTTCCTGCAAGATATACCCAAACATGATTTATTATAGTTCATGTAATTAATATTTTGTTAATTTTAAGACAGGTTACAATTTTTTATTTCATATTTAAATTTATACCATTTACAATGATAGCTTTTTTACTTTATAAACAAAATGTCTAGAAAAGCTCAAATAGATCGAAATAAAATAAAATTGATCTACTCTACCTACTTTACCTTAAACATAAAGATACTAGGGGTTCCAACATAACTGCGCCGGTAGATGGCGCTACTATTCAATTGCATGAGTGTGACACGGGCACAAGTCAAATAAATGGTAGTCCTTTTGTTCGACCACCCACGTCAAACCATTACGTGAGGCAATCGACCACCAGCGCCATCTATCGACCTCTTCGGATTTAATATCAAGCTATTTTTTGGGGGATATCGTAAGTTTACCTCGAAAGTAATTGCGTTTTCAGCGAGAGCGTTGGCTCGTTTCTCCAGCTCGCAGACCCTCTGCTTCATATGTTCCGCTTGCGCGAGCTGTTCTTCGGCATCGCGTGCACAGCCGCACAGGGACAACGCGGCCGCCTGTGGAACACGACCACGTGCAATACACTACATTACTACACACTACAATATTTTATTATCATCTTCACTGCAGCTTAACAGAAATCACAATGGCGATAGATCACCGTTACCAATGTCTGCTTTCGTCTGCTTTATAACAGATAAATAATTTTAACACACGAATAATATTTTTTTTAATTGAATTTGTAATAATTATTAAAATGTTGATAGCAATAAACACTGTAACAAAATGACGTTTACTGTAACGGCCATTAAAAAAAAGTTCCAAAGATCAGTTACGCTATTAAGGATATAAAATCCTGAAAGGCTTATTTCATGAATTGTCACAGTTTTTCACTGTTCACAAATGGCGTTGGAGGAAACCGACACGTTTAACGAATTTTGTTGAGATGACATCAAAACAAAATGTAAACCAAACACAGTAACGCCCTCTATAACAGAATATATTTTTATAATTCATATAGCGAGGTATTTCTCCTTTTTTTCAGCCCAAAGTTCGCAACGTTGACCAGTCCTGGACTTTCCCCGAAGTTTTCGGCTCCAATGATCATCAGCAGCATGAGCGATGTGCACCGCCTACTGCCATTTCAGACGAACAATTCTTCGAACTTCGTCGGTGATCTATGTCCTTCTGAGGATACCCTCATTTCTGATCGTATTTCGCAGCGAAACACCCAGCATAGCTCTCTTCATCGCTCTCCGGGTGACATTGAGCCTTTATAATTCCCATTTTCCTCTTAATAATTGTGTATTTTGATAATAACAGTCAATTAACATGTACTAAAACCGCTTTTAAAATGCAAGTAATTTAAAATTATCTGTCAAATTTTATAATTAAAATGTTCTAAATTTAAAAAGCAAATTTGATTTTAAACCTTTTTGAATGAGTAAAGTGGATTGAGCAGAGACAGCCAAGCGGTAGAATACTGAGATATCCAATCATAATTCACAGGTTCGTTTCCTGGTATACAATCTCATATAATTCACACTGTGCATTAATTATATAGGATTGCACTGTTTCTACAGATTTGTCAGCAGCGTTCAGCAAGTTGTGATTATTGTATATCCCGCTATAGATATCTTTAAAGGTCTGTGCTTTGCAGTGTCATCTATTGGCCGAAACAGACACGAATGAGCGAAATTAGACATCAAACATTTGTACATTATAACTTCTACAGAGTCATATTGCGTAATACGAAAATACTAGTAAAACACAATTTTCCTATAACACGGAAATAATCTATCGTGTTATTGGAGGGATTACTGCAGGTAGTATTAAATATAAGACAGAGGAATATCTCACCCAAGCGCTGCCGCCGATTGAAGCCGGCATTGCCATGTAGCAATCGAACTCCTTCTTGTCCATGCTCAGGGACTCCGCCGTCAGATTCTCGATGAAAGAGACGGCGCAACACTAGAGTAAAATATAAAAAAGGATATATCCTTACTTTTAGAGCAATCTTCAAAATTTCAGCATTAGGATATCCTCTGCTGGACATAGACCTTATCCCCCCCTCCCCCCGCCCTAGATTTCCAATCAGACTGGTTGGAAGTGGACTTTACGAAAACATCTTCCGACTACCTTAAGAATGTCTTCTGCCCTCTTTTTTTTACTTTCTTTGGGAATAGATAATGTGAAGATTGACAGAAGAGAGAATAGAAGAGATTGTGATGGATGAGATATAGAGAATGCCAATAAAACATAACATATATTGAAAAATAATATTATGAAAGAAAAAGTCCCACAAACGGAGCCAATAAAAAACTTCCTCGTGAGTTGGAGTTGCCAGTTCCATGGAGCTGGCAACCGTACAGCATGACTTTCACATAGGGGGCAAAAGACCCTGTTAAGTTTGCCGGAGATACTAGAATAAGGCCGCTTTCCAACTGGTCTTATTGGAAACCCAAGAGCAAAGCAAATATCCAGCGAACTTCCTATGGCTCAAGAGAACTTATTCCCGCAATTTTGCGGACCTCCCGTCCCCTCTGCCGTATGTGGAGGAGGGACATTACATTTCGACTCTCAAGTTTTTCATGTTTTTAATTTACATACTTCTTCCTTCCTTCATGTATATCCTCCTCCTCCTCATTTGCTTCTTCCATGCATCGCCTCGTCTTTACTCCCTCATCTACATTCCCTGACAACATTTTTTTTAATTTTAATTTATTTGCCTCTTTTCTTTCTTAAATGTTTTTTTATCACAACTTTGTTTATTTCCTGCGAGTCCTATTGATCCTTAGAATCTTAGGTCAAGTCTTTTTCCTATTTATATATATATCTGCACCACTATTTTTTACAATACGCAGGAAATATAGGCCGCAGATTGTCTTCGCCCATTAGAGAAGCGATACTAACTCCCTCTATCTGTACTCTTATAGTCGAGTTTTTTATATATTATAATTAGGTATCTCTGAAATATGTTACATTGATTTATTTTTCCTATTGAAATGCGACAAGCCATAACTTCTGACTGTACGAAGTCTGCAGAGACCGATAGTGAACAATTATTGATTTTAAAATATGATAATCAGAGTTTTTTAAACGCTTTTCTTTGATATTTTATCATTACCTTATTATTTATGTTTAAACATTTTACACGTTTGACATCATCCTACACATTGTGATGAAATACAAAAGCACTTACAAGGTTGGTGAAGTAATACCCGCCTTCACCGGTCATGAGACGCTGGGCGTTGCAGAATCTCGTCACGAAGTTTATATTGCTGACCAGCCGAGGAGGATTCGCCTTCAGCACCTATATCGGAGCACCAGTTATCAGAGTTTATATAGGAAAATAGGGGTTACGTTGTTATACTATTGTATAGCTTGCAACAAACTTATCGTACACACTGAACAATAAGTGACGGCTTAGAAGCAGTAACATAGGCCCTCCCTGAGGAATGGAAGGCTTTATAACAGCTACCTTTTAATTTTCATTTTTATTTCTTTATTCTATTCCGCAAAATAACTCATCTAAGTTCCAACCAATATATTCATAGTTATGTTTGTCGATAGACCACCGCTGTAGGGCATAGGTCTCCCCAAAGATCGCCACCCTGACCGACCTTACGCTGCATCCAGGGACTTCTGCGACCTTTTTTTTGTTTCTGTGGGGGAAATCTTCCGGTGTTCAAGATGCCCCGCCTCTGGTGGGAGGACAGGGTAATAAGGGATTTCTACCCACTAAAACCCCACCCGGTGGTCGCCCTCAGCGCTATACGGGGGACTGCGATATCACCCGGTCAGGGATCGCGGTCTTCCCTCGCGCCGTGCTAATTTTTCGATAGCCCGTCCCGGGGTATGCTTGTATACGCTACCCCCGAAACCCTCGTGATTGGAGACCACGTCGAACCATCGTCCGCCTCAGAGTCGCCGAAGCTAGTGGTTGTTTAGGGCCCCCACCCTAAACTCCCGCGAATCCGAAGGCCCCGTTTATAGCAGGGGAGGACTTCTGCGACCTGGACTATGTCGCCGGTCTACCTAATTTAGGGCATACCCACGCCGCGTCTACCAACTCGTGGTCGCCACTCGAGATTCTTTCGGTAACAACCGCTGTCGGTTGAACGATTTGCCACATTCACTGCCATTTCAGACGAGCGATGAACTGATCGCTTTCAGCGACTTGTCGACACCTTAACTATGTGATTGTCCAAGTGGCAGTGGGCCTATCCACGCCCCGTCTACCGGCTCGTGGTTGCCACTCGAGATGCTTTCGGCCATCGGTACCACGATGTGCTCCGCCCGCTGCCACTTCAGGTGAGCAGTTCATCGAGCTACATCTGTTACCTTGATTCTTCTGCGGATCTTGCAGTTAAGTTCCGAGGATAGCCCTCTACATTGCTTTCGGTGCGACTTTTACCCTTCTTATGAACGTCATAGTAAGCGACCACGTTTTCGTTTATTTATATCTTATCAGACACTACCAATAGATGGCGCTAGTAGTCAATTGCCTATTTGGGACTCTTGAAGAAAATTGATAAAGAGATATTCACGGTAAAGATCAGGCGAGGTAGTAACTCGTCGGCGGAGGCCGGGGCGCCACACAGCGCCAGCACGTGGCGACAGCAGCGTCGCACGCAAGACAGTTTCCCACCCGGAGACGCGCACCCATCCATGCCAAGCAGTTCTGAACAAATAACTATGACATCAGCACGGTCATCCAAGTAAAAGTAATAGGTTTGATGGGAGAAGAAACGTTGATGGGAGACGATTTGAAAATGAAGAAAGATAGAGATTGTGAATGATAAAAGGAGGAAGTGAAACAAAAGATTAAAAGTAAGAAAAGGACCAATATTTAGCCACTTCAGCACATGCCAAACACAAAGTCAATAGCACTAATTGGTGTAACATAACTCCTGAAGATGCCCCATGGAGGGGTGAAACTCGTGTTGAGTGATTTGACGGTAGCAGTTGTGTAATTCGCATTGTTTGCCGCATACGCATTTATCAGCAGGCTGGCGGGGCGGTGCACGACTACCACTGCATGTGCGGAAGTGGCTAAATATCGGTCCTTTTCTTACTTAGGATGGACTTCCGCAAGGTTACGCCTGATTCCATTAAATATAAAAGATTAAAATGAAAAAATAGTTTACCGATATTCAGCTCTGCCACACACATGGCAGAGTAAAATGAAATTCCCCAAAAGGAGAGAGCTATAAAGAAGTAATTGATTATAGGTATAGAATCTTTAAATGGTGAAATAAACAATTTAATTGCCAGTCAATCAATGCGTGGTACACCCTATCCAAAAATCAATAATTTCAGAGATAATAAAAAACCTAAAGATAATATAGTAAAATTTGCTTTTAAAATTCGTATTAATACATATTAAAATTATTTATTGTTTACTATCTATCCTTGGGTTTATATTGCCAGAAGTAATAGGTCTATCGCATTCCAATACAGTTTCAAAGTGATCACTTCATACAGGTTGATTGAAAATACTTGTAAAAGATTTACTATTATATATACTATTATATATATACTACTATATTCACGTATATCCAATCACTCTGTATATTTTTTTTAATATTTCAGTAAAGGTTTATATATAAGAACTTTTCAAGTCAAAATAATAAAATATACTGTTTCGTTTAGTAGAATTTATGATTTCAGCTGTATATGGTTTAGCTGACGGCTTAACCGAAACCTCTTTTTAAGTAAATATAATAACCGTCATGTGTACTACGAATTTAGTACTAGATAAACATAAACCCTCCACCAGTAAATTGTTGCATACAATTAATATATATATAGACAGTTAGGGATAATATATAGCAACACTTTTAGAAATTCTTCAAGATGGCTACAAATAAATATATGGGATCGCTTTTCAGGTGAAAGAATTATTATTAATTAAAATCCGTTAACTTATATTTATTAAAACAATTAGGTCGCGAAACACCTACACACACAAACAAAAGTCACATTTGAAACCGCTAATTTTTATCACTCACCACTAATCGCTTTGTAAAGCAGCTGTCTACAGGTAGCGTCGTTTCTATCCAGGTTACACTCCAGGTGCTTCTCGCCCACCCAGCTGAGCTGCTGGATACGTTCAGACATCGCTCTATCCGCGCGCTCGTCATCCGTGCCAGCTGGCGAGAAGACTACACCTGGTAAACTGAAGTTTTTCTTTCATTATACCTTCATCACCAAAACATTCATCGTTATTTCAGCCAAAGGACTTCCATTGTTAGCAATATACCGCCCCCGTAGGATATACATCCAATAGGACCGGTTGAAATCGGATCTACTAACTAAACATTAGTTAAGAGTAATAAGACGATGGAAGGAAGACGATGAAAACAAGAAAGAATGAAAGAACAAAATGAAAGATATTGTGAAGGAAAAAAGGAAAGAACAAAAGAAATTGAAAAGAATGAAAGTGAGTAAAGAAGTGAAGATAAAAATTTCAAAAACTTATTTTTAAACAAACAACCTGATCCCAACAAATTAGGAGTACGAGAGGCCTCCAATAGCGGAGGCCATAAAAAAAAATAAACATTAGTAACTACACCCTGTATTTATTACAGTTCTACCAAAACCACTGTACCGTGCCTTGGGTATACGTGCAGCGAGAGGGAGAGGGAGTACCTGTTGCTCTATTCCGTCAGTCCGCCGACAACGCACGAGGTGGCTGACCTTAAACTCAACTTCCTCTGCCCCCTCCTTATTACGTGTTCAGGCGAGGTACAGAGGTTTTGGTAACACAATAGGTAAAACTAGGCTGTCTATCCTGGAGAAGAATATTTCGATTCTATTTTTATCTCGATTCTTCAGGACCTCAGGATCAAGTCATCTCTCGGCGATTTTTGACCCTCAAATTTTAACTTCTTTGCCCATAAGAATGATGAAGGCGAAAATCAATTTTTACTTACTCATGAAGATAGGTCATCACGTGTTTCTCGACAAAGTCAATGAGCATTTCCTTTGTCTCCGGCTCGAGGTTGGCGAAGTGTTGCGATGTGTCCATGTGACGCATAAATCTCTACAAACAAAATTACTTTTAATATTAATATATTTTATATTCAACGGCATTGGAACAAAGGCTGTTGGGGCCAAAAGGCTCCCTCATAGGAGGACCGATGATAAAGTCAAGGTATGGAAGGAACGACGGCATCGACAATGCGGAAACTTTTCCCAAACGCAGTAGCATCAAGCTGAACACAGTCTTTTGTCCAGATGCTAACGGAGCACAGAGATTCTCAGAGTACCTTCACAGGTTTAATCACAAGGAGAATCCCTCGTGCTTCTGTGAGTTGGGGATGGACCAGACGGTGATGTACCTGGTGACAAGCTGTCTCATATTTGAGGACTCTAAAGCGATTCTGTACTCCTTACAGAAAAGAAGATAATCGATGAAAAGATTGCCTCACTGATAAACTGTGAAAACAGGCCTGTGTTCCTCAAATGTTTATCTTAACGCCTACGTTTCTGTAGACCTCTCGTTCCAACCCTATTTATGTGGAACGGGGATTTTATTTTCTCTTTCTTTACATATATCACATTCCTTATTGTAAATATCACAGTTATTTATTTTATCACGATTACGGTATTATTGTTTCTAACATTTTCATTTTTCCTGATATAATTAATTCTAGTTCACACATTTCTTGCTTGCCTGTTTTACTAATTTATTTTTATTTATCACAGTTTTCGTCGCCAAGCTCCTGAACTTGAGGAAGGTTATCTTCCTTCTTCTATCGTAATCCTCCAAAGTTTCAGAACGATAACTCAGCACGTAATTAATAGGAATTAGGGTGAAAATAGGACAGGTCGGGTAAGATATCAAAGAAATAGGAGGTAATTGTAATTATGTAAATAAAAAATTGTTTCATTATGATAAAATGGGTATATTAAATATGATAAATATATATGTTAATTAAGGTTATTATAAATAAGATTGTAATGCCTCCAATAGCGGACCATTAAGAAAAAAAATATAGTCAAGGTTGCAAGAGGTCGCTGTTACTGATGATAACATAACCCTGACATATAGCACTCACTTGATACTGCCTCTGCACCCTCTCTGATAGCTCGTCCACAGTCATGACGCTGGAACACTTGATGACGTCCATGATGAAGGTGTGGGCGAAGACACGCGCGTCGCGGTCCACCTGTGGGCTCATGGTTGAGAAGCGAAGCCGGAAGTCCCGCTTCATGCCCTCGTTAACTGTCGAAGGTATCTTGAACTCCTGCTGTCGTCGTTCCGATTGGTCGTGATCATCTGTATAAATATTATTATGACATATATTCTAGCTAAAAATAAAATTCAAACCTTACTTCTAAATAAATAAAAAAACTATACATATTGTGACGGCTGTTTAAATATCCGACACAAAAGAGACCGTCGGTAGCAAAGAACGAATTTTACGAAAGAGCTAATCGGGGCTGACGGCGCGACGTCAAAAAGGGTTAAGTATTATGAGCCCATAGCTTTATTGCTTCTTTCCCTGCAGCTGGCAGGCAGTGAGATAAAATAAATTAGAGTAATACAATAGAGGCTCGTCTTTCAGATGACTTTATTGTTTCTTTACTTCACCTTCCCACCCCACCATTCTAGAACCATCTAGAAAGTAACTGCCTGCCGTATTTATGGACTCACGAGAAGTGGCAGAAAACATATACGGCACATTATCGGTCGGAATTCGCGGCGGGAGCACTTAGGTACTCAGGTGTTCGCGGACTTATAGTTGAGTGATCGCGTATTCACAAAATAGTACGGGAATTATCATTCATCCATTGCTATGTATAAATTTGGAGCCGTGAATAAACTTAAATCTTATAAATACAAGATTTAGAATTCAAGTTCTATTATGATTATAAATACCTGTACTGCTTTTCTTAAAGACGCTGAATTTGAGCAGGTTCGCTTTCTTTAATGTCTCGCTTTGACGCAGCCGTTTCTCTTCGAACTTGGAGAAGGACGAATGGGAGGAGAGCTTCAACCCTCGCTCCGGTTTCTTCATCTCCTGACGGGGCAATGTCGCGGACGTTGCTGATGCAGCCGACGCCTTTTCTGTTTGAGTAATCACAAATTGTGCAATCGGTAAAGTTGGAGCAGAAAGATTCTCGAGTGACCACGAACCTTTTGACTTACAATCGTTTTTGGGTTCGATCCCGAAATACAATCCTATATAATTCACACTTTATTTATCAATTACATCAGATTGCCAATTCTCACAAAGAAGTTTTCAAGAAGATGGCAGCAGCGTTCTCTGCGTACCATGGTACCACACTGCGATCATCAACCAGCCAAGCATAGTGATTATGTTACATCACCTCATATATATCTTTGGAAAAAGCCTACATCTTGCAGCGGATGTCTATAGCTAAAACGACCACGAAACCTGACAATCTTTTCGTTGTATTGACTGTTTCAAACAACAGATAAGAAATGATATTTTTTTTGGTTTTTTTTTTTGGCACCCGCTATTGGGAGCCTCTCGTTCCCCTATCTTGTGTGGGACAGACTATTCAACATTATTAAATATTTTCACATATTTTTTTTTTCATTATCGTCTTTCATACATCGTATGATCTTTCGTTCAAAAAATCATGTTATAATACTAATGTTATTAGTTTTAAAATAAAAGCAATTTTTTTACGACAATTTTCATTTTCTTCTCTCCATAAGACCATTTCACATAATACTTGGTTTCGGTTGAAGTTGATGCTGTTAGCACGGGGGCTTTGACAGCTTCATCGGAAATGAGCTCACGGAGCGCAAGGATCCGTGAACTTATAAATAAAACAGAAACTGGACAAACGCATACCAGTCGTGCAATGATAATCGCACGTAGTAAACCACTCTACCCGTGTAGAGCTGTGTAGTGTACATGTTGTATTTCACATGCCGTAACGAAAATGTTACAAAAAATACACACACTCACACATTATGTGTATATATAAATGTATACATATGTATGTATATATATACTATATATATATAACGACTAAAAACAATCCTCTCTCTTCGGTATCCCTGGTCCCCACGGCATGGCCGCTAGGCATTACTTCGCGGGGGGGATTTATAATATATGTGTGAGTATATATGTATAAAAACTTTCTCTCGTTTAAAGATTTTACATCATCCTGTATAGCGTACAATGTAAATACCTTACGAAATGCATAATATAAAATCTATTAACAATGTACGTAATCCCATTGTCGTATAAGGCAGTATCAATTAAACGATGAACCTTGAAAAGACAACTGAAGTTATCTACAGTTATGTCAAAACCGAACGATTGTACCATACGCAGAGATAACTGTAGTGCTTCGAAGTACTGATACATACATAATCAAAGTCATTCGATATCAGCCTGTAAGAAAATTTTGAAAAAAAAAAAAATTATCACATACGTCGTTACAATGTAATTTGAAAATCATTTTTTTTTTAATTATAATGTATCTCGACCAACCAATCAAAATAATGTTCCGGACTGAAAAACGACCTTTGAAAATTGATAGTTAGAACTTTCAAAAGATTTAATTTAAAAAAGTACATGTTATATTTCGTTTCTCATAAAATTATGATTGTCTCACATACTATATATTTATAAGGTTAGGATTTTTAATATTTCATAAATAAAAATTTGTAACAAAGCACCACAAACACTGGCAGATTTGACAGTGTCAACTGCATTCCATTTACATAAAAAAAAAAACAAATGTCAAAAACTCTTTCCCGCCATTTTCTTAACGTTTCACTGTCAATCAAAATGTATCTAAGACATTTAAAATGTTTTGATATTTTACGTAAGCCTCCTGTCCTTGAATTCAGACCTGTTTTGATTTTTTCAGAACTCTTAAGGATAAAAATAACATTAATACTAAAATACTTTCAGCAGTATGGTAAGAAAACACAAAATTGCTTAATTTGGAACAACAATGCCTTATACTAATATGTAAATGTTTAATCCATATGAAGACAAATTTTTAACCAGTTCCATTGCTTCTTGCAATGCACTTACTTCATCTTCACCGACCATACTCCTCACTCTAACTAAATTTTCAATGATCTCCCCAATGCTGCTTTTATATACCATTCTAATTAATTTTCTAACAAAGCATTTGCTCATCATTTTCTCTAGAATTTTTAACCTCAAATTTTTAATATAACCTATCACACATTTGTTGGTGGTTTCTCTTGAAAAAAGCCTACAAATTACTTTAAAATGACTATTAAAATCAATTATATTCTAGAACACAAATTTATAATCTCATTTATAAATTTAAATTATCACATTCCATAAACAGGTTACAGTGACCTCAAATGTAATCAGTGCGGTGAAATTTATAATCTGTACTTAATGTTAATATACTCCTGCATAATTAATTGCATCTGATAAGAGCTATTGGTTTCTGCATAACGGAAATTATTTTAATTATATTGCACAGATAAAAAAGAGGTTTTCTTTGTTTCCATAATGTAATCTCTGAAATGTTAGATAAAAATTTGCTTATCAGTCGCAATTGATTATTGGCAAATTAGTAAAGATCTAACAAAGAGAAGCTGAAATTTAATAAGTATATAAAATACAAAAAAAAAGCATAAAGTCAATGGAGGATTCTCCAGAAAAGGCAGTGGAAATGAGGCGGTGTACAAAAGAAAAGGTATGCCAGATATAAAAAAGATAACTGGATAATAATAATAAAAACCGTGGTTGAGGACAGTGAGTAAAAAAAAATGTTTAATCAATTGATGTGCCCTGCTTACTGCCACTTTAGATGAGCACTTCTTCGAGTTACGTCGGTGATCTTGGTTCTTCTGTGAATCTTCTTATTTATGATTCAATCTCATACCAAAACTACGAGCATAGCCCTCTTCATTGCTTACTTGGCCTGACCTTGAGCCTTCTTAAGAGGCCCATCATAAGTGATCACATTTCCGATACAAATTTCATCACAAATAACACACATTCGTCAAAACATTGCAGTATTTTGGACGAGGAAAGGTTTCCGAGCTTCCTTAATGGTGCCCATAACAATACACACACTGTTTTCCTATAATTAACAGGACTAGTGCTCTAAAGTTATTACTGTAATATGGTACCTAGTTAGGCCTCTAAGGTTCATGGACGGGCTATCACAGTGCAGAACATCCACTTTAACAATTATCAGACAACCTTGATGAGGCTGTTGGCAGGCACTTATAACTGGGAAGGCCTATGTCTAGCAGTAGATCACTTACAATTTAAATGTTGATGATGATGTAGACGGATATAGGGTAGGTAACCGCAAGAGATATTTGATATAACGGCATAGGGTAAGAAGATTTAAGGTATTAAATTTTGTAACAATTTTAAATAAAACAAAAACGCAACACATTCACCTAGATCCTACCTCAACCTATCATATCATATATAATACATAATTATAAATTGAATCAAAGCTCTGTGTGCGATACAATATGACAAATCTTCGTAAATTATACTAGTCACAGTTCTCTATCACAATTATTCTTATATATTTTTATCTGATGATCATTTTTATGAGCCATGCCCTATGTTAGCCTTTCTAAAGTTCTTACACCACCTTATGTAATATATATCTTTTATATCAAAGCAAAAGAGCTGAACTTATGTCCATTTTCAAATTGCCACTCCTTACAAGCAAATTGCCCCCTGAGTGTGGAACTGATGTTGGAGAACACTAAGTTATAGTGAGAACTTACATTTGTCATGAGAATGACACTAGAAAAGCCAAATTCGATAGAAACTATAATCAAATTTCTTCCATACAGAGGCTTCATGCTAAAAATTCAGAGTGTTATCACCTAATAAATTCTAATATGAGAAAAACCCACATTGAACAACTACAACCATTGCTCTCATACTTCTTTGGTGTATGGGATCCTCAGATCACCAAGGTGCCTCCTCGAGAACACCAGAGATATCATGAGTCTAATGGAATTTCTTAAAGAGTTGTGATTGCTTGCTTAAGGCTAACCCAAATGCAAAATAAGTATAGTGCCGCCTGGTTGTGGAAAGCCTACAGAGACGAGACAAACTGTGACCTATCATGATTTTATATGATAGCCTTCACAAATATCCTAAGTATACTCGAATACTTGATTTCAAAACTTAATCACTTAAATAAATCATTTAAAAAGAGTTTAAATTATTGCCCCTAAATGAGTGAAGTGATTTATAGAGGTATAACAAGCCATCTTTATTTCTATTTATAACATTATTTCATCATCAGGCAGCCTTTAGACACTCACTGCAAAAGATAGGTGTCTCACAGAGATTGCTGCAATGGCTTTTCTAACATTATTTACATCATAAATTAAAACTATCACCATTTTTATGCTCATAGTAACACTAGCACTATGTTTTATCAACCCAGCTAAATTTATAATACATCATAGATTTAATTTTTTTATAAGAATATTGGTATTTGGTGTAAATATCAAAGAATACCCTCCTGACAAACTTCTTACAACTGACATCTGAGTTGAATATACTTAGTATATATAGTAATATACTTAGTAGTATAATAGTATAAAGTTTTACATGTAACTGTATTAACCCAAAAGCTTCTAATAAATATGAAAGATTTTTATAGTCTTGTATGTATTATGTATTTGTAGTGTTTATCACTGTTAAGACTATACAGGGTAATTGTTTATAGGTATAAAATCTTTAAAAGGGTAAATTTACAGCATATTTGCTATTAATTAATGTATAATTCACTCTATTCAAATATCAATGGTTTGAGAAATAATATATAACCCAACAACAATATAGTAAGAAAAAGTATGTTCATGATTCAAATTATTACATATATAAATTAATTATTATTTACTATCTGTCCTTGTAGACTTTGTACTGCAAGTTATTGTCTTGTCGCATTCCAACAGAGAAAATAAATTAATATAACATATTTCAAAGTGATCACATTACCTGAAATGATTGGAAATAGGTTTAAAACTTTTAAAGTTTTTCACTGACAAATGATTTATCCAATCACCCTGTATAGGCCAGATTATGTGATGTAAGAACCAATAAGACTTACCGGCCTTTCTCTGCCGATGCAACTGCTCCCTATGGCATTTGGAACAGTAACCCTGCCATTGAGGATTACCATAGTAGTCACATCCATTCTTGCACTTCAAGTCACTCTGGTCGATCCTTAGCGACGGCATCTTAGAAGCAAACATCATATACTTATAAGATCTTTGTAAATTCGGCGCGAACCACATGTTAACAGCCATTTAAATAGAAAAAAGAGTTTTTAGTAAAATTTCAATAAAGAACTCTCAACATCGCTATTATTTAAAAAACTTCGGAGAATGTTTAAATGTAATATAAGTACGAAAAGGTGTTATGATCTGCATTAGCATTTAATATAATCGTTCTGTAAGGACAACGCAACTTCCTACTGCGTTAATAACGGCAGCCGTTCAACGTCGCTATCCGTTATATAGGCAAGGCTTATCACTCATACTTAACTATCGGAGATAATGGATCTAAAAAATAATTTATTCACGAATTGCAACATATATTGCGCTCTTACCTTTTAAAATATACAATATATATTTTTTATATTATTGAAAACACATATCACAACTTCACTAATTGTTTCAACTATAAGAATATATTTATCAAGAAAAAAATTTTCGACACAGAAAACAATCGTTTTATTTTGACATTCAATCTGACAACTGTCAATACTTTATGTAGATTACAGAATTATCAGGCATCGGAACACGATTCATACTGCCAATAATTAAATGATTTACCTGACGTTTTAGCCTTGTACTGTACTTGTATAATCTATCCCTGATGTGGCGTCTAAAAGTAATATATCTAGTGATTTATTGCAAACATCTGTAATAAACAGGGAATATAAAGCAAATAAAAAAAACAAAAATAGTTCAAGAATCAGTTTAATTTAAATAGAAAATTACACTTTTCCGCGCATTTTTCTGAATGTTAGATTTATCCTTGCACCAAGCAGTTTTTTTCGTGCAGGCAAACTGTGATACCACACTTCGTTAGTTGGGGGATTCATTAATAATACGCTGCTATGCTCAAGATAAATTGTAACTGAAATAAAAAAGAGTTATAAAAAAAATAAAAAACTCAGAAAAGTCAAAGTCAAGATTAACAATTAGCGAGCGGAGGCAAGTTATCGAGCACGCATTTGATCTTTCTTCAATTAAGTATACACGTATAGCAGGTAGAAGATATTTACCACCCTAGAACGTTCGAAAGAAAAATAAAAGTCAAGTTTGATCGAGATGTTGTATTCACATATGCACAAAGAGTGTGTACAATTTACACGAGCCCTACCCAATGGCAGCCACATTACTGATGGCGGCCACATTCAAATGTGCGTTCGAATTTAAATTTAAGCACGCAAGAATTATTTGACATAAAAGTATTATTGCTGTAGAAGCCAGCAATACGGAGCGTGAACGCTACAATAGTTTTATGACATGAGATCATAACAATCACTTATAATTGACAGATTAAATTTAGGTTTACGTTAGATTGTAAAGCGCCACCTACTGAGTATAACTAACAAGGAACTCAGTGACTGTAGACTGTATTTATTTTTTATTTCTAAAAAATATAACAATTCATGTCAAAACATCTTCATCGTAAATAGACTCAAAAATATAATATGTCTTTTAGTAGAACCTGTGCTTAATAAATTTCTTTAATTTACTTATAAATAAATTTACCGTGTCGTTTGGTAGTTTGTGATAAAATCGAATACATTCATCTACGAATTGCTACTAACATACAAACAAATAATATATAACCGAATTCTTCTTGTATTAGTGGATATATTACAACCTAAGATCGGATACGCAAATGTATATTTACCTAAATTCAATGCTTAAGAAATTATGTAGGCAGCTTTAATAAGTAATATATAGATAAATTAACAATAGAAATCTTTTTGCGCCATTGCTGCGCTCAAAAGGTTTTTTTTTGTTGTAGCACTCGCTCATTTTGACCTCGCAATTTTTTCGATACTAAAGTAATTTCCATAATAAGACAAAATTTAACTTTATTTCTTCGTAAATATGTATTTGAGTAACTGAACAAAAATATATAACTATACGGTTCTCCAAAAAATAATAAGAATGAAATATTATGTGGAAAAAAATAATTTTAGATATTTATGTTAAATATTACATAATAAATATAAAACTTATTTAATTCGTCATGCCTTAAACGAAACCACGAAAACGTTGAAAATTTACCATTCGGACGTTGCCATGACAATGAAGAATAAAACGTAAACTAAACGTGAAATATTAAAAAGCAAAAATGGATTACACGCAAATTGCAGATGGACAGTACACGAAAACGATATATACAATGGTAAGTAATGGTAGAAATTTCCCTTAAATTTTTAGATGAACGCTTCTATATCATTCTAAAACATTTCTCGAAGAAACTATTGAAAAAAAATTTTGATGTAAATGTATGTAGTTAATAATTATAGTGTTAATACATTTATTTATTAATACTTTTACTGTACTAAACATATTGAATAAAATCATTATTTTTTCATTTTATTTTGTTTATTACGGATTGAAATCAAAATTATAAATATATTACAAAAAACTGATATTGGCACAGATAAAACGAAATTTGGGTAACCATAACATGCGCCATATTTAAAAAGTTTACAATTAAAACAACGCCTGCAATCCATTAAACATCAAAATTATTAAAATATCAATATTAATCAAAAAATGATTATAACTAAACAGACATACTTACTTAGTCATCATAATTTAGTAATTTATTATTATTAATATATTACGTATCATTAATTTTTTATACTACTAGTCAGTTTTTTTTAATTTATATGATCTGCTGCCATTTGTGAGGCACAGACGTTACATTTTGTTTATATCATGCTTCTTTCTTTCCTCACAAATTATTCCTGTCTTTCTTCACAGAATCTCTCATTCTTCACGTTCTGATATTCTTTTACACATCGCTTAACATTTTTTTATCACATTATGTATTTATACTTTTTACCTACTATTTTGCACCTAAAAGTCAGTTTGCATGAAGCTGGACTAGGTAAAATAAATGTCTAGATTTTATTTACATAGACAGCTAGTTATAAAGATCAGATAGATACAGGGTGGAAGAAATATTCATTAACGAAACATTTCGTTATATTTTTTTTTGTACCTAATGCCCTTGTATGTTCAAATCAACGTCATTTTATCTGAAGAACTAAATATGGCACGAATACATGCTACAGTCAAAAACTTTTTGCAGACAAGTAAGCTATACTTTTAAAGTTTTTCACGTGTAACCAATCATTCTGTATTCATCAATAATAGATGTTTTACATATAGATAGGCGATCTAAAAAATACAGCATTACTATCTACAACTTGCATAATAACGGAGCCTTGAAATTGTATAAACCCGGAAAGCAAATAAAGGTTTCATAATAAAATTGATAAAAATATGATAGGGCAACACTATCGCTATTTCAACAGCACCACGCCCATGCGGAAATGTTTTGCGTCTGAATGTAAAAAGTACACAAACGTCAAATTTTCAAATTCAAATAATTTTTGTACAAATACGTACTTTTTAGGCGAATATTATTTGAATTAAAAAATTCTATAAAAAGTTCAAAATTTAATATTTACGAATATACATTTTTTTATTTTTCGTGTCGTGTGAAACAGTCGCAAGAAAGCCGATTTTTTAAAAAGCATTACTGAGGTTATCTCTAGCTTTAAAGTTATAAATATATGTTCATCTCTTTATTGTAAAATAAATATAGAATTGATTTTTGCGGCACTGTCCTAAGATAAAAACACCGTAAGACAAAATGCTATGAAAATAACTAAAATAAACTTATAGACTCATATTTTTTTTTTTGTTTATAATGAGGCCTCCGCTATTGGGACCTCTCCTTTTTTGTTGGGAACGGGTTTTCTTATTTTTTAACAATTTTTTCACATGAATTATTTATTTTCGTCCTCGTCTTCCATAGACTTATATTGACGTCAGTTAATTCTCTTACTTTTTTAATTGAAAACACGACCAAGACGAATTTGCTTACGAGTGTTGAGAGATAGTAAGTTTTATGACGAAGAACATAATGTTACGTATAATGGTCATAATTTTAGCCGTAGTTTATCCACAGCTTTGCTAGGATCTCCTCCATAGTTATTTTCGTATATAAATCGCTATGTAGAAGCTACAATACGCCATCATCAGCGGCATTGAACTTGGGAATCCCGCGCCAGAGCGCATTATATATCCAGCGAAAGCAAGCGCACAAAATTTCTCGCTTTGTGATTAGCTGAGGTCTTTTATTGATGGAATTTTGTTTTCATAGTTTTAAGAATTTGTATATATATGTCACCTTGTTAGAAATAAAGCCTGCGCCATACTGTTCAGATGCCCACTCCTTATCCCATGAAGTAAGCTGTCCCTCAGACACACACTCCTCATCTATAAAACCTGCGTAAGATCCCGTGTTCGCTTACGCAAGTGTGGTTTTCGCCCATGCCCCGGCACATATACTTCAACCTCTATAGATGTTACAGAACCGCTTCACCAGGATAGCAACCGCCTCACAACGAACTCTACTTTTAAACCCCCCCCCCTCTCCCCTCCGGCACCACCTATAGAAACCTCGAGAGGCGTCCTAAAGATGTCCTTACGGATCCTATAGCAGGGTTCCCGCAATCCAATCACCAAGCACCACACGCTTCAGATATTTGCAACTTTGCAAGTACAAATACATACTAAATAATTACCACTCTCTTAACGACAGCTCACCGCACGTAAAATCGCTTGCGATTAAAAACCAACCATAACATTCTCCACCGTTCGTCACATAAACAGCGTGGACGATCGAGGTAGGATCAGATAAAATGTCTTCGGATGAAAGGGACCACACCTTTCTCCGAAAACCGACTAGGTAATAATTAGCTAATACAATACGTCAGGTGAAGCATCTGACGTAGATTTTTTTTAGTTTATTAGCTCGCGGATTTCGGATCCGCGAGCCCTGAGTCCGATGAAGCTGTAAGAGCCAAAACGGCTAACAGCACCCATCAACATTCGAATCAAGTACTTATATTGCCAACGTTGTCGGTTGGTCCTCGTTGCCACCTAACACACACTACACTGACATGACGAGGTAATCCTCGTCTTAGCTGCCTCAATCTTCATCAGAGTATCTAACGCAGGTTCAGAAACCAGACTGCTTTAGTTTAGTATAGTTCACGGATCTTTCTGCTCCTTGAACTCATTTCTGATGAAGCTGTAAAAGCCTAAGCGCTAAAAGCACTAATTTCATCAAAACAATGGAACAATAGACTAATATATACACTTCTAATTTGGACTTCGTGTTGTCATTACCTCTAAAACCTACAGGTCATAATAATAAATGATATAATTGACCTATATTTATAGCTGATAAATGGTCAAAATTGAATAACAATTAAAATATTTGAATAAATACGAGATATAATTTAGGCACTTTCGTCGTTGGCCGAACGAAAGATAGCTGGTTAACGGCCAACGTTATGCGTTCGATAAACTATCTTTGAACAATTCGTATAACGAATCCGAGATTAGATTAACGATGTAAGTCGGTTAATACGATATTACAGGCGTTATCTGACGCAATCGCGTTCGTGAAACCTTAATAGAGTACCTATTTCCATCGCACGCTATTAATAAACACTAAATATTTATTACGCGGTATATACAGTACCCGGCGACAAATAATAAACATCGACTTTTTGGAAAGAGACGATCGGGTAGTTTCCGCTTCGTAAAGCATCTCTGTCCCACACTACCCATGTGACGTTTTGTCAGTCGTATTTCGTGCGACAAAGATAACGCTCTACGCAACTGAAATTAGCTGGCAGGCGGTGCACTTTGTTGCACGGCTACCACTGCATGTGCGGAAGTGGCTAAATATTGGTCCTTTTCTTACTTAGGATGGACTTCCGCAAAATAACGCCTGATTCCATTAAATATTGAACTAGTCGATCGAGCTAAAGTTCGACCGTCAGAAGTGTCCTCGTATTTTAATGCTGCATGTTTCGGAAGACAATTCAAGCTTAGATCACCTCTACGAGGCATTTTCAGATGAAAAAAAAAATTACGTAAAAAATTATTATTGTAAAAAAATTCCCTGCTCACATATGGAAGTATGAGATGCTATAGAAACGAGACATTAAAAAGAGTATTTGGGTGTATTCACACATATGACTATGTAGCAGTCGCCTTCTACGGGCGTGTCGATCTTCCTTTCCTGTGATAGATAAAGTAGCAGTCCGAGGATGAAGATCTTTGCGGTAGCCCTCCAGCATTATTACAGTTAAGTCCTGGCCAAGTGTCTGAAATAGTCTACCACCTCAGCTAGAGCAAAGCTGTAAATGCCAATGGGCAAATTTTGTCACAAAGATATGAGATTTTGAATTGTAACGTTGGTAATATGGCGGTCGAAGATGGACTGACGATTGACAGTGTTGCAACTCTTCCTTTTACGGTGATTAGAGAAACCTTTACTAGGGCAGATCTTCGTACAATATCGTCCGACGTGGGATGCTTTTTTCGGCAACTTCGTTTGGGGAATATAGCCTTGAAAAATCAGAATTATCTCGTTACATATGTATCGTATAAGGAATCTGCTTACGTAGCATCAGCAGGCCATGCAACCTGATCCTAAACCTTCAAGACATCGGAACGGAATATGCTAACTCACGATGCAGCACTACATGACCAGAAATATTGTTACAATGAATAGATATTACGGAAGACACGCCATTTTGGTATTTCGAAGTGGACAGCTAAATTAGTTAGTCGTAGATATATGAAATGACGTTGATTTGAACATCCACAGGCATTAGATACAAAAAAATATATATCTAAATCAGAGTTCCCCAAACTTTTTTGTGTCGTAGACCCCTTGCCATGTGTTTCCGTGTTGGGTAGACCCCCTACTTACCTGATATTGATTTCCTGTAAATTTCTAACTGTAGTGAAGTTTAGTGTTAAAAACTTAAAGTAAAAACACATGTTAATTTATACATTTATTAATTGAATTTAAATTAAAACTACTCAAAATAAAGTTTTGTATCTGTTATGTAAAATATGCGTAACATTAAATAATTTTTTTTCTTCATAGGTACTTTTATAAATAATGTAAATGTTTTGATATTAGTAAATAGTATGAAGTAAGTAAATAGGTACTACCAGTGTATGTGTTGAGATCCACTATCGTGAACCCCCATTTTCATTTCATGGACCCCCAAAATTTTTTTTCGCTGACGTAGACCCCTTGCAGGTTGTCATAGACCCCAAGAGGTCGATATAGACCACTTTGGGAATCACTGATCAAAATCTTTCGTTTTTGAATATTTCTTCCATCAAGCATCTATCTGATATTTATAACCAGCTGTTTATGTAAATGAGGTCTAGACATTTCACCTAGATTGCTACTTGGTGATGATATACGGATACGAGACGTGGTCACTTACGACGAGCCTCATAAGAACATCACCCAGAGAGCAGTGAAGAGAGCTATTCTCGAAGTTTCACACCGACTTAGCCCGAAGAATGAGCAATTCTTCGAGCTAAGTCCCAAATATGCAATTGATTACCAGTGCCATCTATTGGTGGTGGTCGCTTACTATGAGGTTTATAAGAAGGGTAAAAGTCGCACCGAAAGCAATGTAGAGGGCTATCCTCGGAACTTAACTGCAAGATCCGCAGAAGAATCAAGGTAACAGATGTAGCTCGATGAACTGCTCATCTGAAGTGGCAGCGGGAGTACATCGTGGTACCGATGGCCGAAAGCATCTCGAGTGGCAACCACGAGCCGGAAGACGGGGCGTGGTTAGGCCCACCGCCACTTTGACCGACGACATAGTTAAGGCGACAGTAAGTCGCTGAAAGCGAGCAGCGCAGAACCTGGTCATCGTGCCGATACAAATAAATATTTAAATGTAGTAATTATTTTTAAGTACAACTACAAGGTACTATAAAGCAATTGACATTGAAATGGCAGCGCCAGGCCCTTGAGCAAATCGGCCGAAAGATATCGCCGAGACATCCGTCAGGTGCATGCGCGATGCCTTTCATATTGCAGTTTATTAAAATTATCTCTGATATACATGTGACGTTCGATATCGCAAGCGTCGTTGTTTTTATTTGATAAAAAAATTAATGCATTTTTGTTATCTAAAAACTGCAATTTACGCGCGAGTAATTCCCCTATCATTGTTTTTCCCATCTACCCTCATTTACGTAATCCATGCAAATAAATAAAAATTGGAGTGTCTGTTCTGTCACATGAAGTAACGGACCATGGCGAAGCCCTAGGGATAATCCTCGGTTACAGAAAAGCGGTTTAAATACTACAATTCTACCCAGAAATAGTGGTAGTCCAGTGGTAGAGGAATGTGACTTGCAATCGCAGGTCGAGAGGTTTGAATCTCAAGATACAGTCGTACATATAATTCACAATTTATGCATTGATGATATAGGATTGCCACTGCACCCAGGCAAGTTCTTTAGGAGTGAAAGCAGCGTTCTTTGCGTATCGTAATTACGGTATACCCTATCATAGATATCTTTGGGGAGGCCTAGGTCTTGTAGTAAGCGTCTAGGGGCTGAAACGACGATGACGAAGCTGTATCCAGAACAAATACGAAGTCTATGCCGAGAACTTTGCAGACAGCGACTTTAAATCATGACAACATTCTATACCTGAATCTATACTACTGGAGAAGCGCTGGATCCTAGTTCTTCTCTGCAGTCGTATCTTCAATTCTAAGGATTTTCTCATTTTGAAACACTTTGACGGAATCGGTGACAAAGTTTTTCCCAATAAATCTATTCTCTGCTTTTCTCAGAGTAGTAACAACGGAGAATTCAATTAGATTAGTTGGTTTTTAACCGTTTACTTTTCTTATTACCAGTAATTTGATAGGTTTATCAGGTTGTCTGTTAAAAATGTGTCTAAAATAACTTAACTCGTCGATAACATATTGCGAAGGGCATGGTTTTAATTTTATGCTGTCATGGATATACTTATTGGTGCGTGTTGCTATCGATTTCATGTATCTTATATTGCTTTTCAAGGCATACGATGACCAATTAGTGTAACTAAACATTGACAGAAGAGTATATCCACTAGTCATGCTTACAATTGTAATATATGTTTCAGATTAAAGAATCCAGATACGAAGATGCGATCAAAACCTTGAACGACGCGATGAACTACAATCCAAACCGTGCTGGACTCTCTCTACTTGGATATTGTTACTTCAGGACCCAATCCTTCGTCGAAGCTGCGAACTGCTACGAACAACTCTCATCCATGCACCCTGATGTACCGGAATACAAGTTCTACTTCGCCCAAGCTCTTTACGAAGCGTCAATGTACGACGAGGCATATAAAATCACAATGCAGATCACTGCTCCTGAACTAGAGATGAATGTGACTAAACTACAATCCGCCATTAAATATGGTGAAGAAGACGCTGTTGCAGCTAGAAGTTTAGTTGAATCCTACCCACAAGATGACCCTGATAAAGATATCAATCTTGGATGTCTTCTTTTTAAGGAAAACCAATACGAGGAAGCACTGCAGAAGTTTACAAGGAGTCTAAATATTTTAGGATTCAACGCTCATTTGCACTACAACGTAGCTTTATGTTACTACAAGCTGAAGGAATATCCACAGGCACTGAAACATATAACTCAAGTAATAGAAAAAGGTATTCGAGACCATCCGGAGTTAGCTGTGGGCATGCAAACAGATACATCTGAAGTCAAATCCGTTGGCAATACTCTTACACTTCACGAGACAGCTCTTACAGAAGTGTTTAATCTTAAAGCAGCGATAGAATATCAGTTGAAGAATGTAGAGGCGGCAAGAGAAGCGCTCTCCGATATGCCTCCAAGACACGAACATGAATTAGATGCAGTAACTTTACACAATTTAGCTTTAACATCGATAGACCAGAAGCCTACGGACGGATTTGAAAAGCTACATTTTTTACTCCAACAAGACACATTTCCAGCTGAAACCTTTGCAAATTTATTGCTTCTTTATTGCAAATTTGAATATTACGATTTAGCTGCCGACGTTTTAGCCGAAAACGCACAATTTACTTATAAATATCTAACGCCATATTTGTATGATTTCTTGGATGCCATTATCACGAGTCAGACTTCACCTGAAGAAGCTTTTCAAAAATACGAAGACATCGCATCTAAGCATGCAGAGCAATTGAGGAAGCTCACCAAAGTTGTCCAAGAGAGTAGATCTCAAGGAGACAATGATCAGGTTAAGAAAGCGGTCGTTGAGTACGAAGAGGCCCTGGAAAGGTACATACCGGTTGTAATGGCGCAAGCGAAAATCTATTGGGACATGGAAAACTATGGTCAGGTCGAGAAAATCTTTAGAAAATCCGTGGAATTCTGTAATGAGTCAGATGTATGGCGTTTAAACGTCGCCCACGTGCTTTTCATGCAAGAAAACAAGTACAAAGAAGCCGCAAGTTTCTACGAGCCGATTGTCAAGAAACAGTACGACAACATTCTCAACGTCAGCGCAGTTGTGCTGGCAAATCTATGTGTATCATATATAATGACGTCACAGAACGAGGAGGCAGAGGATATTATGCGTAAAATAGAGAAAGAAGAAGAGCAGCAGATATTCGAAGATCCGCAGAAGAAGTTTTATCACTTGTGCATCGTGAACTTAGTCATTGGCACTTTATATTGCGCCAAGGGTAACTACGAATTTGGCATATCGAGGGTGATCAAGTCACTGGAGCCTTTCAACAAACGCCTTGGCACCGACACTTGGTTCTACACGAAGAGATGTTTCCTATCGTTCCTGGAGAACTTAGCGAAGCACTTGATAGTGGTTAAGGATAATACGATAAGGGATTGCATGGGTTTTCTTGAAGGCTGCGAGAGCTATGGACGCCGTGTTAGTACAGTTATAGAAAGTCCATTCCAGGAGGAAGACGCTCATGTTAAAGCTAAACAAACTGTTACTTACGAAGCCAGGCAACTTCGGTACATGTTCTTTAAGCTGAGGAATATAGATGACTCCGTTACCATAAATAAATATGAAGATCTTAAATAATTATATAAACTTACCCGGTGGAATATGTTTTTTATTCGGACCTGATTTTCTTGAGTCCTTATGCTTCATTATAAATGGTCTCTCCTGCCCTAACGATACTGACGCTATTGGATATTTAGGATCTATTTCTGGTTCGTTATCTCTATGCTCGCCTATGTGGTCGGCGCCATTTCTATATCTACGATAATAATAAATTAATAATAACAAGTAATAGACCACATTATTTTGCAAAAAATAGACGTGTTATATAATATAGTATACCTATTTATTAATACAAAATTGTAGAGTATGCCTTTAAGTTTAAAAATCAAATCTCTGATCGCCAAAACGGGTGTAGTCCAAGGTAAAGCAGGCACGGTGATGCCAGAGTAAGTATAGGTAATACCTGGATCACCAAAAGCGACTTGCTGTCTAGGTAATGGATAAATTTTTCCGAATACCCTAAAAAATATAATTATTTAAACACAAAAAAGATTATATATGGAAATAACAAAAATTAATATTTAATATAATTTATGAATGTTGTATGTATAATTTATGAATAAAATTTGTGTCAAGAAAAAAATGGTAAAAAGTAGTCGAGAAAAATTCATTTAAATTAAAACATATCTATTATTTAAATGTCTTTAATTTATAACTGTGAATCGGAACGTAAACTTAAACTTTTATACAGACTTGCCAAATTTTATTTTATGACCTGGTAACATTTAAATAAACGGTAATAAATCTAATGTTGCGTTACTTACTTAATTTTCGATAAATCTCCGGTAAAATATTCCAAACTATTTTCGAGTTCGTTAAATAAATCATTTGCGATCGATTTCGGTATAACGACCGAATAATCTAGGTCTATGCCTTCTTCTTTTAATGACTTCCATGAAACTTTGTTGACATCTAATCCTTTCAGTAGCTCTGACATTTAGCCTATTTAAACTGAATAAAATCCTCTGTAAGTAGAAAATTTAAAGCTTTAACTGGTAACACAGCATTTGAGCTGAGTTAACGTTCGATACGTTGACGTTTAATGTTTTCTTTGTACGTTTTTATCACAAATTTACACAATTGCTGATTATTTATTAATTTAGATAATATAATAATCACTTACCAACCACAATAAAGGTTTTTCTTTAATCACAAATTTTGTTCAAAATAAGGACCACAATTTTAAATTAATGTCGCTGTTCTGTCAGTCGCTAAAGATATTTAGATTCATCAAATGTTGCCATAACACATGCCTAAATTATCCATATACTAATAATATTATACGGTAAAATAACATATAAATAATAAGACAAAAATTTACGAGATATTATTGTATTTAAAAAAAATGTAAATAAATATATAAAAATCATCCATAAGAAATTGGAGCTCTAAAGTTTGCTGTTAGGGGAAGAATAACATTTTTTGAATTTTCCAAGAATATTTGAAACGCAGGTGATCCAGTTAAAAATCGCTGGTTATGTATTCTTTTACAACTTCGTAATGCCATTGAATTACTTGCTTGAATATTTGCCCCATTAATATCGTCTTGAATCACAGTTCGTGAACTGAAATGAATATTGTTCATTAATTTATTGTTATAAGTTACTCGGGAAAGCAAAAAAAAAGTCAGCAAATGTTAAAATACGTACCTAACGTTTTCCAAGAAACAATCTTTATCGTGATAGACGGAATACTCCCTAATTCTCCTGATCGTATCACCTTTATCAAAGTCAGTTGTAAAATCATACTCGTAGAGTTTTTCAATAAAGCCATCTTTATCTTTCACAGTCAAGATGTGTTCGCCAGGAAGACCTACCAGTCTCGGAGCATCAGACAACGATGTTGTACTTTTCTTTAATTCTAATGATTTCGATTTTTTATTATCATCAGTGTTGGTACCAACGTCTGGTCTTTGTGACAACTTCAAGTGAGCATTGTATGCTGAAGATGACAAAAATTTTTGAACTTCCGAACTCATATCAGAACTCAACAGTTCATCCTTACTTTGTACTACAAATCGACTGCAGTAGGCTATCAGCTTTTCATTTTTGGAAAGACAAACCTCGTGAACTAAACTTATAAGATTCCTTTCCGCGTCTTCCTTTTGCTTTGTCAAACGTTTGATTCGGGAGTGTAAATACAAATTTTCCTGATGAGTAATTAAGTATAAATGTTGAAAATTTAGATATTTCGTTTGGCCTTCCTGTCGCTTTTTACTTTCCTCCGTATATATCGCCACTTTTCTTTTCGATATAGATTCCAATTGATAGTTAATTTTAATATTTCTATTTTCACTATTTGCTGCTGCTAGAAGAAGAGTCAAATTTTTTTTCTCCTCACTGAGCTCTTTTATTTTCTTGATTAAAATTTTGTTTATAATTTCGTGGCGATGTACTGGTGTTGCAAAATTCATTTTAAAAATATTCAAATTATCAATAATACTTTGTAAGAGTTTCCAAATTTTGCATAAATATTTCGACATGGCATCACTGCAAGCAATGGCGGATTTTTTAAAGTTATATATGGTACTGTTGATGCCTAAGTTCCTTGTATTTGCGATTAACAAAAGTTTTTTCCTCTTATTGAAAATAGAAAACATAAATCCAGCACCACAGAATACAACATAATGCAGCAGTCCTAAAGTTGAGTTATTAGATAGCTTGTATGTATTCACTTTATATCCTCTCTTTGTTACGGCGTCGATTGGGGCGCTTACGTTTTCGTATTTAAATTCCATGTCTTCAATTTTCAAACCTTTTAATTATTTCTTTATTATTATGTTGAAAGGTAAGTTATTATTTACATTAAAGAAGTCATATTTTTATACAGACCTGGTTTACCGGTTTTCTTCAAAGCTATAAGGTATACGTCAATGGTGCACATTACAAACCACATGATCAGAGACAGGCCTAGAAGCCATTTGAATGCAATGTACATTATATATCCACTTTATAAAATGAATTGTGCTTTTATCCTTTGAACCTGTTTATTTGGGGACCATAAATTTGTTTTCAAATTCATATTTTATTTGTGCAATAGCATGACATTGGTATCTTTTTACATTTTCATGGACAAACTGCCAGTTATGATGACAATTAATTTAATATATGGCTTTATAATTAAAAAGTTTTAATTCTCAAAAATAATTGACTTTAAAAATTTGCTTTTTAATTTTCAAACTTTGTATATCATAATTAGTGAATGATTTTCGTAAATAGATTTATAATACCATATATATTTAGAAGAGACTAAACTATTATATTCCCATGTTATATTAAGTATGATGTCAGCTGGAAGATGGCTACTGCGTGGCATTAGCCTCGCTCAAAAACTGCCACAATGTTTTGCGCTGCCCACATTCAGCGACTTCTTAGCACTTTAACTATGTAATATCTCTGAATGAACTTGAAATTATTAAAAAAAATAACAGTGGTAATCCAATGGTAGAGGACTGAGACTTGTGATCATAGGTCACAGATTTGATTCGTGGAACACAGTCTTATATATAATTCAAATGTTGTTCATTAATAACATACAATTTCCACTGCTTACAAACAAGTTTTCAGAGGATGGGCAACATCATCTGCATATGATAACACCACACCAAGTGCGGTAAAAGTATATCCTTCCATAGATATCTATGGGCTGTAACGAGTGTGTGAAGGATTTCATTTTTAATAAAACTTTTGAATGAATCACTCTACTACTGTATGGAGGACATTGTGATTCTCCGTTCAGGTTGGGTTTGGAAACCTCTTTGCTTATCTTTAAACTTAAAGTTTAAGAATACAACATTATGGTAGCTCTAACAAGTGGTCACTATATATGATTCTAAGTGAATATTAATATATTACTAATGACAAACCAATTCAGCAACAAAGTCAGCAGGTTGTAAAGTCAGTAAAGATAAGTATTTTTGTCTTCTTTTTATTATCTTTTCAGCTTTATGATGTGCACTGGATCAAGGCCTCCTCACAGATTTTGTGTAATTTCAGATGTTATGACAACCATAAAATGGTTTAACTTATACCTTGTGTGCAGATGTTCAATTTTGGGCAACTACAAAAAATTTTAAACACTTATTTCTGTATTGATATTGTTTACTTACTATAAGTTAAAATCAATAAAAATATATATGTTGTTAATATGAATTAAAAAATACAAACATCCTTTCTAATCTTTTATTTTAAATATTTTTCTAAGTTTAACTTGCATAGATAACAATAACAAAGTGACATTCTTCTTGTACCATTCTAAATTATATGTCATATGCGCCTTCCAGTTTTTGTCCAAGAATGATTTGTAGAACACACTCATTTCATCAGCTGTCAGGTTTTGCTTTCCTTCTGGTAAATTCTTCTTCAAATATTCTTCCCTTTCCTGTAAATGTTAATGTATATTACTTATAAATATTATTTCCAGTATTAGCTACAAAATTTCCGTTATTGTATTGGTTATAAGCTGCATGGGATATCATGGTCTACTATGAATTGATACTAAAATCTAAAATAATTAATATGATTAAAAAAATTAAGTTTGTAAAATGATGATTAAAAATTTCTTTTTATAGAATATTTATGTATGTGGGTATATTGCCAGTAATGTATTTTACACACAAATGATACACTTTAAAGATTAAAAATACAATAAATTATTTGTCGCCATGATGAAGTGACATAATATTTGATTACATAAAAAATACCTGAAAAAAGCTAGAATTGTGTTGCGTCCAAAATCTTTGGTTCCACTCTTGTACTTCTGTACGCATCTCCCTGTACCTTCTCTCTAGTCCAGTTTCATTAGCTGGTTGTTTGAAAACAATCCTTCTTAGGTTAGATACAGGATCCGGTGGTCCTACCATGTCACTTGTTATCTTTTTGGCGTTCGGTGGTTGCACCACTTTTGTGTCTGCTGTGGTGCTGGTGTACCTGAGTTTAGTCGCCCCATAGCGACTTTTACCTGCGAAACGAAGCAAAGGCTTCATTTGAAAGACATTAAGGTGTTTACATTTCTGTAAAAACATTAGCTTGACATTGACGTAAAAATGACAATTTCGTAAGATTATCCCTTTAGTAATTGAATCACTTATCAGTATAAAAAAATGATTTTGTTCTGAAATTTATTAAATACGCATTAATTACGATAAATAGATCAGAAATTATCTAGACAAACATTTCATAATTAAATGTAAAAATTCAAAAGCACTTTTTAAAGTATATTGTAAAGCAATCCTTATTAAAACAAGACGATATAACTAAATATAATAAATTCTAAAGAGAAATAAGAAAAAAAATCTTTTTTTACAAGTAAATTTTTAAATTAACATGGCAACACTACTGGATATTGTCAAACTTGCAGTGGCGTGCGAGATGTCATACGAAATTTTTCAATCAAGAATTATGTAAAAGCAACCGACTCTTACAAGCATTTACATCTTGTGTTCAGTTTACATACTAGAATTTAAAGGTAGAAGCCAATTTATTGTTATTCACCGGTCTTAGTTATTGAAAATGGGCAAAAAGGTAAACGACATCGAAGATGATTATTCTGCGAAACTCGACCTGTGCCTTTCAGACGGCATTATTAAAACTGGTGAGAAATAAGAAACATTATGTATTAATACTATCTTTAAAACCAGATATAAATTATCTTAATATAATTAATGTTTATGCTAATAAAGCCAGAGAGAAGTCCCTACTTAGTGTAACGAAAAAATCATTTTAAATATTGAATTTACATAAAATCCTTTTTTAAGTTTAAATGTGGTCATATGGCGATCTTTGTAGGAAGCCTATCGACTATCAGCTGACATGATAATGATTAAGTTTAAATGTTTCGTGATTAAGTTCGCTTATATACTTTTTTTTAATATTAATTAATAATGAACATAGAACTAAATGTGATTTTTCATTTATGATTTGAATAAATATAGTCATTATAATGATTGCGTTATGATTTTCTATTTTATCTTTAATCTTAAAATATGTAATCAGGTTTTTAAAGATTTAAATTATTTAAAAACCTATATATTTTTAATACAAGACTTCTTTCCAAAAGGTGGCTACAATTCACTATGACAGCCTAGTGCTGATTAGTAGATGTTATGAATTGCTGACCCTAGTATATGCAAATTCCGTATAATTTTAATATTCACCATTTGTGCTGAGTGCCAATGTTATCCAATTCATATAACATGTGCTCCTGCTATGAATCAAAGTTGGATATGTTATATAGGATATCACTGCACTGTTATTTAAAAAACAGTTGATAACAAAACCTTATTGTTCTCAAGCAGAAGACATGGTCCTATTGGAAATGTCTGGAAGAGGCCTATGTTGAGCAGTGGATATCTTATGACTGTAATGATGTTGATAATATATTTCATTTTGTTTGATAGAGCTGCACCCAAAGATTGCCACAATGACTAGTCTTGCACTGCCTGCATACGGCAAGACAATTTGAAACAACTCAAAGTAAATTAAGATTTTCTATAGCAAACCATGTAAAAATCAAAGATAGGTTCCATTGTTGCGAAAATGCTTCTTTTTTAAAAGAAAATTGATCAAAGTAAACATTTAAAAAACAAAATTGATATGAAATTTTGCTACTTTTATACAAAACAAATAAATAAATTGGAAAAATATTTACCATTTTTTGACCCGAAACAAGATATAAAAATGTATATAAATTTATTATTCAGTTTAAAAAAAACACAATACACTACTTAATTGAAACTAAACTGAAATTAGCAAAACAAAGTGAAAATGAAATTGTATTATAATTGTGTTGAATTTAGTTAGTAAAAGAGAATCCCCCAAGCTTTGATGGCATGGTGCAATTAGAAACGAAAGTGCTGCCATCTTTTAGAACGAAAAGAAAATTAAAAAAAATTTTAGAAATGCACCCAAAACAATGCTACCTCGAAAATCTAATGACACACAGTAAAAATCAATATTAACTAAATAAAGATGCAAATTCAAAAAAAAGCACATTGAAATGTCGCAAAGTGAGGTGTTGGTGTACAGGCGTCCCTCGTATAACACGGTACTTGTAAAACACGGTTTCGATATTACACGGTAAAACACGGTTTTGAAATACATAACACGATTTTGTACGTAGCGGAAAATTTAAAAGAGAATTGAATAGTTCTTTAGCTCCTTATAGAGAAATTCTGAAAGAATTGCAAGATCGAAATAGGCAGGTAGTTGCTACTACGTCAGATAACCTTTGTCATGATGGAGAAATAACTAGTGAAGAGGAGTTTCAACCAACCTGGAGAAAAAAAAGTAGATTAGCTGTAATTTCTGATGAGAGTGATGATGAAAATTAATTTTGTAATCGTAATAAGCTGTTTCTACTTGTTTTATATGTAATTATAATTATTAGTCTTTGAATATATTTTTTGTTGTATTTTTTAATTTTTGTATTTCATCATAAAATTTAATTTCATTTATTTTTCTTAATAAAAACTTGAAGGTAACTTCCTTTTTCATTTATGTAGTATTTGGAACGAAATTTCAGTTATCATAAAATTTTACACCTTAAGATTTGGTTTCGATATAACACGGTACACATTGCCTTTATTTATATTATTTCAAGGTTTCGTATAACACGGTTTCGATATAACACAAGACAAGGTCTCGATACTACACGGTATACCTTGTTTCGAATAACACGGTTTCGATATAGCACGGTACGAATTAACCGTGTTATACAAGGGACGCCTGTATATTATAACATATTCAATATAATTTGCAGGAAGTGGAATTGCACTCGGTGCAATAGCTTCAGTATTGTTCCTGAGACGGAAGAGATGGCCCATCATAGCTGGCATGGGAATGGGTATAGGACTTGCATATGCCAACTGTGAGAATGAATTAAATCCCAAGAAGAAAAGTCAGGCGTAGGAGTTGTTGGTAATGATTATTCATTATAACCCAAGATACATGAATGTATTAGAGGGACTGGAAAGTAATGTTGTCATATTTTGCAGAATAACTGATTGATTTTTTCCGCTCCGGCTTTGAAAGCTTGTATACTCAATGGTAAAAGGTTGTTGATAATGTAGGTGAATATATTGTTCATTAGGAATAAAAACTTTTTAAAAATGCGGTCGTGCAAATTTACTTTCGGGTCTCCTTAATAAATCAGTGTATTGAATTTTGCTTTGGCTGGAAGTAATAACCTTTTAAGTAATATGGAATAGATCTAGTTGCTATTGCACATGCCTATGCCCAGCAGAGATAGTCTTTTAGTTGAAATGATGATGTGTGTGCAATTAGAGATTTTTTGATGTTTCATTGCTTATCATAGTTCATGGATATAGATGACTATCTTAATACTAAATGAATGCTAGTTGCTGGTATTGCCATGTTCAGTAATGCCAGTTAGTATGACCTGCCATAAATGAGGTCATTACTAGAAGGATTTTATAATCAATTAACTATATACTCATTATTAAAATTCTAATATGTATTGTTATGTTGCATCAAATATTCGCTACTTATATTCATAAGGCTGGAAAACTTGAAAAGAAAAATTTCAGAGCACCTTTCAATGATTGAATGAAGTTTTAAATGGTTTGAAATAAGCCAGCAACTTAGGTAAAACTTTTGGTGTTTCACTCACATTCTTAACAAGTCACCAATTCAATATTTTCTTCCATTAATCACTTCAGTGCATTACTCATTAATCATGAAACCTTACCCATATAGAAGCCTAAACTAAAATATCCAATGCAGGAATGCCATTTTGACATACACATAGACATAGTTGAGTAGATGAAAACCGAATTGAAGGTCTTGGATGCTATACCAAAAAAGACTATTCTGCCTGTTTTGAAGACTTGAAAAAGTGAACGAAATAGACTTGGAAGAATAAATAATTTACATTTTATACACACCTTTTGATCATAGTATAATGTTTTAGTTGCGCATTTATCAGCAGGCAGTGCAATTAGTTGCATAACTACCGCTGCATGTGCCGAAGTGGTTAAATATTGGTCCTTTTCTTACTTACCGTACTAGTGTTAGACTTGTGTAATAAGTATTGTATATTATCATCATAATTATTTCTGCTGTGTGTCTTCCTTCTGCTGGACATAGGCCTTCTTCATTGATTTCCAAGAGGACCAGTTGGAGGTGGCTTGCATTCTGTATCTTTTGACGAACTTAATTAAGTTGTTTGTCCACTGGTATATGTATATAAATAATATATATATACATTTTCAAACCCCTTTATAAATGAAATACTTCTATTTTTCCTTATTAACCAGGTTCCATCTGATGGTTGTATGGAAGAAATCATTGTTAGCGATAAGATTGTATGCCTTATGTATGTACAATCTTTATGATTTTTTACAAACTATTACAAACTTAATACTTTATTTTTAATCTGTGTGAAAGTTTAAACATGTATTTACTTTCCAGATAAGGGCCTCAAATAATAAGAATCATGTGGAACCGAGTACACAGTACATTAAGAACATCTCCTGTAGACTACTTGATTAGTGAAATACTGTTATTTTTTTGTTAATGTACAAATAATTATTTAATTATTATGAATTATGTTTTTTATTAATACCTTTACTGATGCATTGGTGTTCACTTATACTAACCTCTCTATCTAGTTTTAAATGATCATCCGAATTTCACTGTAGATGTTGATTCTATAAATGTTGTTTGGTTTACATCATATCAGCTGATAGACTTTCACTGCAAAGTATAGACCTCCTAAAGATCACTATGATAACTAGTGCTGTGCTATGGTATAAAGTGGAAGACCAAAGTGTGCCGGTGACTGCTAAAGTCTTACGGATCTGTAGTCAAGACCACAGACATCGCACATTGTGTGATGTCAACCCACATGTCACCATATCTTATTGATGTATTGCGAAATAATTATAGTAAGTACAAATTCAATATTTCGGTAAGAATAAAGCTACGGTTACAAATTGTAATTAAGAATAAATAAAACCAGGAGTCCTGATATTAAAAATGTAAACGCTCAAGATGTGATATTAAAATAAATAAATCAAGTTCAAAATTGAAACTACTATCTTATATGAATGAAAATGTGTAGAATTGAAGATGAAGAGTAATAGAGGTTATGAGGAATGGAAGAGGAGAGATGATAGAAAATACAAACTGAAAAAAACCTGTCCTTAATATTACAGGTGATACACTAGATGTGCCATAAACGGAGCCGTTAAAAAAATGCTTCCAACTGGTCCATGTGTAAATCTATGGATGTTTCCAATGTTCAGTAGTGAATATCGTGCATCTAAAATGATGAAAATGATTCACCATTTTTTTCCTAGCCAATGAGCATATAGATTGGTACAAATATATATAGTTAATAAATAAAACGCATTAATTTCAAAGAACAATATTTAATAATTTATTGTACAAATTGATATTGGAATAAAGGATTTAAGATTAAGCATTTTTCCTATCGGAAATATAAATAGACACTATTACAGTAAATTGAATAGTTTTATTCATATGTTAATTACAAAGATTATAAACAACCCATATACATACACCGAGATTGGTGGTAATATAACAAATACACATAACATGGCAACACAGGCCCACAGATAAAACAACACGTTTACATCGCTATACCAACATTAAAATATAAATAGAAATTAACTATCAACTGTAGAAATCATGTATTCAGGTGTCCTATAAATAAACGTCAGAATGACGTTCTTCTCTATGATGTTCTTTGTAATGACTGACTTCAAATCTATTACGCTATCATACAGTCAAAACTTTAGTCTAGAGTAGATTTTCAAGTAAGCCACTATCTGCAGTTTTAACTGATTTTATCTTGACGTTGATTTATGGGACATCATATATATAAATCAAAAATTGCTACAATTTTCACATATGAAATATAGACCACAAAAAAGGTTTGACATCATAAAATGCATTAGTGACGAGATTGTTATAATTAAAATCGTATATAGAGAGCGGTTTAATGTGAAGACAAATAGGGTCTTAAAATAAGGCATTTATGTGGCTTATTTAGCAACTTGCGGCGTCTTAAATAAAAGTTGCACTAGATTCATAGCTAATGCCATCAATACCAGGTATAGTTCAGCCTACTCCATACTATATTACTCAAATCCAATAGGTTAATAGTTGGTCCTTCACTCCAGGTTGTTCACAAATTCGTTATCTCAGTGCAGTTAAATTATGGCATATACCCACATATATATATATATATATATATATATATATATATATATATAGTGCAGTATTGTATCGTGTGCTGGCGAACACATGGCCGTCAGCCCCGATGCGCAAAGATTGTGCGAGCGAGATCGCTATACACGCGAAAGAGAAGAACTATCGGCTCATGCTCTAACTGGCTGTGTATGTTTCACTAGTTTAGTAATTTTTAAAAATATGGAACACTTATTAATAAAGTATTTTTATTAACCTGGATTCCGTCTATAGTTTATCTACTAAAAATGGTGCAGATTGGAACTCTATCACATTCATTGTGAGTTTATAAGAATTACTGCTAATGATACCAAAGAGACTACAGGAGAGAGATGTGCAGAACCACAACTGCTAGACATAGGCCTAGCCCATAGATAATAGAACCAGTTGGAATCGACCTGCACGTCTTCCGACTATTTAATAAGGTCGTCTATCCACCTTGAGTGTAGACATTCTTCACGAGCAGTTCCCTGATCTATACTCCAGAACCTAGAGTTCCCAGCTGTAATTTGTTTTGTTAGAAGATCTGCCAAATGCCACTAACATATTATAGCTACAATATTTATACATGATGACCACCTAAAGAGCATTTTCCAACTGCTAAACATATCTCTCCCCTAGATTTCTATAAGACCAATTGAAAGCGGCAAGATTGTTTGATTATCTGTGATCTCTACTTCAAAACTATCCCAGCGCCATCTGTTGGGCGGTTGGTCTACTTACTGCCGCTTCATTTTGCCAATCATCTGGGCTAGGTTTACTTTCGTTATTTATTATTTAGTACAACAACATGAAAATATATGAACGTATTTGAAGTCGAAACGTTTGCTAATGGCTATCACGAGCCGGTGGACACGGCGTGGGTAGATTCCCACTAGGTGGACCCACGATATAATCAAGGTTGTCGGAAGTCGTTAGATTTGGGCAGTGCAAGATCCGTTATAAGGTCAATTTGGGGGGGGGGGGGGCTTAGCCTTGCAGTGGACGTATATCAACTGACAGTAATCGAATGTGAACGTCAATGCCCCGAGATAACGATATTTATGTCCTATTAATTTGTATACAAACCAGTCAACTTTCGAAATACCCACCACAACATAGTACCTCTTACCTTTATCCCAACTTACCCTGTTAAATTGTATGGAGCAAGCAAAAATTTTTTTATAACACCCTAAACTAACCAATTTGTACAACAAAGCACATACATGGTACATAACCATCGAACCCTCGTGCCGATAATAAATTTCATATCACTTAAATCGCAATATTTCTACTAGTAACACTAAAATATATTTGGAAAAAATTTGACTAGCAACACCGTAATGATTACGTTGTACAATACCCGGTAAGAAATATTGCGCATCGACCTTTGGATAGAGACAATCGTCTAATTTCGGCTTCGTAGAGCACTATCTCTGTCCCACACTACCTATGTGACGTTTTGTCAAACGTGCGACAGAGATTACCTAGAGCATTATCTCTGTCCCACACTACCTATGTGACGTTTTGTCAAACGTGCGACAGAGATAACCTAGAGCATTATCTCTGTCCCACACTACCTATGTGACGTTTTGTCAAACGTGCGACAGAGATAACCTAGAGCATTATCTCTGTCCCACACTACCTATGTGACGTTTTGTCAGACGTGCGACAGAGATAACGCTCTTAGAAGCCGAAATTAGCAGATTGTCTCTTTCCATAGTTCGACGTGCAATATTTATGGCCGGGTACTGTATATGTATATGTGAGAATCTTTGACGTTTGGTAAACATTAATACTTTTTAAATACTTATACGGGAATCAGGATGAAACGACACTGTTCTATTTTTAAACGTAACTCTTGTTTTTTTGCGGTTCCCATACACCGCGTACATGAGAGAAAATTAAAAAAAAAACCATTTACTTTGTATTTAAAACAAACATAACTTGACACAAAATGACAAAAGTATTGATTATGCAATTTAATTAAATATTTGAATCCGTAAGAAATAAATGGTCGATTAAATGTAAAAAAAAATATTCATAACCCCGTAAATTATGTTCTAATTTTATTGAAATTTTTATAAAGAGCATAAAACATCGTTCAAGTGTTGGTTTTTAAAAAATATTTTAATAAAATTGGCAAACACTGGCATTCTAGAGCGAAATATTAAAAACAAACTATATACTTTATTCTTTGAACCTTTAAAATATTAGGGGGATCGAAAAGTAATGTCGCTTCGAGTAAGCTCACACGACTACATTTTTAACAAGTTTTTTGTAGTTTGCTATTTTCTGTAATATATGTCGTCAGAAACGACATTACTTTTCGATCCCCCTAATACATATAACTTCAATTAATCTAGCAGATATATATATGTAATTTTAAATAATTTGAATAGGGACAAACCTTTTCTTACTTAGAACAAGAATTAACATATGATTTTTTGGATTCGATTGTTTTGCGTCAAAATTTTGGCCACAGACAATTTAGTATTCCTTGATCTAATACCCAGTGACGTTTTATATGTTATATGTTTACCAATAAAAAATAATAAAATAAGATTCTTGATACTTTTGAAACATACATCTTATCTATTGATATAGTATTTATATATAAATGTAAAGGCTTATCACAATTATTTTGTCTACTATGATATTGTTTAAGAGAGAATTATTGTAACAATTTTATTAAAGTTTTCATATCACGTAGCGTAATGTCTTCGAGGCTATATATTTTAAATTGAAATTGAATAGCCTAAATTACCAGAACATGCAGTAATTACGTTTATATATTGTGAAATATAAAATACTATCTTGATATATATATGTTTATAGCTCAATTCATTATTACGTGCGAAACCATGTGTGCATATTCTTGTATATATATACAATTTCATATTGTGTGACATTAACATATAAGTCTCGGATTAACGCGTGTTCTCATCACTTTATTTTGCGTGTAGTTAATATTAAATATGACAAATCTCTTTTAGGAGGTAATCTATTTACCACAAAAAAAAAACTCCACGGCAAATGGTGGCCTATATGCCATCGTTACAGCTTATAAACAAACACTGCAAGACAAAAATGTGATATACTTGTATATATAAAAAAAAGAAATTGTAATAGTTAAGGTATGAGAAGAACGAATGGTACCGAATTAAAAGAAAAATAGATATGAAATGAAAAGAAAAAGAATTGTTGAAAGAAAGAAAATAAAGGAATAAAAAATCATAGGAGGCATGATTTAAGAGCGCGAAAATAAAAGTCCCTGTCCTACAAAAGATACGAGTGGTCCCCATAGCTCCTCCAAAGATATCTATGAGGGGATATACAATACCCAACATTGGGAGGCGGGTTGGTTTAGACCAGTGATTCCTAAAGTGGTCGATGTCGACCCCTAGTAGTCTATGACAACCTGCAAGGGGTCTACGTCAGCAAAAAAAAATTTGGGGGTCCATGAAATGAAAATGGGGGTCCACAGACTGGACATCATTAGCCGAAGAGATTTAAGATTAACCCTTACAAAATTGACGCCAAATGTTGAGAATTTATTATCAAAGCATCAGGTTCATCCTTCTCACTAAAAATATTGACGTATTGCTTATGTTATTATATTTATAGTTTATTTAATGTTATGTATATTTTACATAACAGATACAAATTTTATTTTGAGTTGTTTTAATTTAAATTCAATTAAAAAATGTATAAATTAACATGTGTTTTTACTTTAAGTTTATAACACTAAACTTTATTACAGTTAGAATTTTACAGGAAACCAATATCAGTTAAGTAGGGGGGTCTACCCAACACGGAAAAACATGGCAAGGGGTCTACGACACAAAAAAGTTTGGGGAACTCTGGTTTAGACAATAACAATAAACAAGTAACAGATTCAATAACTGATCCAAAAATGAACCATATTGCGTCTGAGATGATGAAAATAGAGGAAACAATAAATCATCATTGTTCGTCGACTGCTATGTTGCTTTCAAATGTATGCCTTTGTTTCAAGGCACAGGCCTGCCCTAAAGATATCTATGGGGGTATATAGGATCGCCAAGATTGCCGGCCTGTTGGCGATCGCAGTGTGGTATTATGGTACACGGAGGACGCTGTTGCCAATCCCCAGGAAATTTGTTCATTGTGAGCATCCTATATAATTAACGCACAAAGTGTGAATCTACAAGGCTTCCACTACTCAAGGTTATATGATCTCCAACTTCTCTTTCGTTCTGCTTGCGTCTTTACAATAAAGACAAACGGTTACGGCTCTACCCCAAGACCTTCAAGTACTGAGCAACCTCCATTGAAATTAGTACGCGAAGTTCTAACAAAAGGTTTAATAGAAGAAATATTTTAACAGGTGGGACTCTAGTATAAACTAACATTTTATCCACGAAACAGGAATAACATAGTGTATACTTGCATTACATTAAATTTAACTACGTTTTCAAAACTAACATAGAAATGTCTATAAAAAATTTCTAGCATTTATGAAATTAAATATATGATGAGTCGGTGGCACCATCTAGTACAAGAGGATGGAACGTTCCTTCCGGAAGTGGACGAGAGTGGAACTGACCGGATGTTCCTACTCTAGTGAAACGTCAGAACCACCGTGCGGCCATATTGATTTTGACAGTTCAAGGTTCAACGGATCGCTTACATCCAACCGAAATCTGATTTAATCCGCGTCAATTTGCATTGTTTTGTGTAATTTATTATCGGAATTGAATTAAGGCCTTGCTAGTGTCAAATCTAAGGTTTTATTTCGGAGTTAACGTTCAACCACGCCCAGATTAATTGTACAAGATGGATGAACCTGACGGAACGTATCCCATCCACCGAAATATACACATTTATATTTAACCTTTTTTATGTATTTTGTCATACAATCATTATATACATACAAGGGCAACGCACACAAAGCTCCGCGCGTAAAGATGTGTCAAACTATGTCAAGAGAAACGCTTGTAAAATAACAAATGTCAAAGTTCCCGCCAAAATTACTAAGTTTTTTTTTTTAATTTAACTGTAATTTATACAAAACCTGTAGTATTAAGTTCTCTTTCTTTATGCAGTGCTTTCAATGTATACCGGCCAGATACTATCAATCTCGCAGAAGAATAAGTGAGAAGAATCAATTTTTTTATTGTAAATGTGATACACCAGTATATATTCACGAAATACCTTTCCATTTCTGGTAAATACCAGATCCAACTTTATTGGTACATACAAGTAAATTTGGTGCTAATATAGGCTAAAATTTGTAGAAATTTCAGAACCCTTACAAGATTAAAAAACTAATAACGAATGCCTCTATTGCAAAGCGAACTAGCATATCAATATATTAGCTGTTAAAACATATTATTTATAGCAATATTAGCCGATAAAAAAAATATTTATAGCAATAAAATAAATTTTACAATTATATCTATTTCTTGAGATGGACTGCAATAAAGGAAATCAATAATCATTGCTATAAAGAGATTAAAAATCGCTGTCTCCATGGAATAAAATAACAAACCGCTCTTCATGATTTTAATTGCAGGTTGTCCACAACTGGACATGGGTCTTCTAAATAGATTTCGAATCGGACCGGGTTGAAACGGCCTGCATCCATTCCAACAATCTTAACGAAACTGTTTTTTTCTTTAAAATAACAAGTAACAGCCCTCACGGATGCTATAAATAACAATAAAATAGCATATAACATATAGCATAATAAACAAAATAGCATAACAATTTACTTGTTTAAATGAGAGTGTAAAAAAAGCACTAAGGACTTTGCATCTTTATCTCATATGCTAATTTTATACAAGAATAATGATATTAAATCATATTACCAAAATTCCTAAACATTCTAAAAACAATAAATAGAGTATTAATAAAAAAAGAGTTTTTATATATTTTTAAAAGACATAATTTTGACATCATCGTATCCAATGGAGACAGCGAAATATCCTACATCCTGTATTGTAATGTATCTAAATTGAAATAGTGCAGTAATTTTAGGTAATGATACTTGGCCCACAGTTTTTGGTAAATTATGACGTCACAATACAGATTATGTCATAAATTTGACATATGTCAATTTGAAAGTGACAGTAGAATAAATTATAGAAGTCAACAAACCCAAGTCAAAAGCAATCATTTGTATACAGTTCGCAATTAACCAAGTGTCACCAACTGTAATATTATTAAAAAAAAACTATGTCTACTTTGTCGTTAACATCCCTCAACAAACAACATTCAACGATAACAAATATTAATCGGGCAGTAATTGATACCGAATAAAGAGTTATTAAATTAAACTATATTTACTCTGTGACAGATTAGAAATTTTGACAGCATGCGTCAAATTATTAAAAATCAAACTGTCACCAGCTGCCAACATAGCGATGTCGCAGTAATGCCGACATTGCGAAATAAATAAGTCACAAAATTGTCACCCGGTGATTGTACGGTGCGTTGGGTGATCACTTCGAAGTCATGTCGGGCCAATAGTTGACGTAGTAGCGGTGAGTGCTGCCTTCGAACAGACGGTCCAACCAATTAGGAAGACCGTTCAGTAAATTTTCTGTAAAAATATATCGCCATGATAGAATATAAATATAAACTAAATTTAGTGTTTTTATTTGTTATTCATAAAAATCTTTTTCAAAGTATAAGAAAATTTAAATAACAATTGCTCGTTCTTAACTTATTATGTGAATAATAGAAATATAAATTAATTTATAAAAATATAAATTGTGACTTAAAGATAAATAAATATATTTTCAAATAATTCCAAAGGAGTTGCTATATTAAAATTGTTATAGTGCATATACATATACCATGGTACGCATTTTTTTTCAATTTGCGTTTTCAAATCACTCTCCCCTTCCATTTTTCCCAATCTCTATTACTCATCTTTTTTCTCTTACCAAGGCCCCCGTTATTGGGGACCTCTCGTACACCCTATCTTAGTTTTGGAAATAGGACTTTTTTGCCTTAAACAATTTTTTTACATTTCGTCATTCTCTTCTATCGATCTTCATACAATTATTTATTCATTCTCTATCATACATCGTAGATACACAAAAACTATTCGGCTCTAACAGCCGTTGGCTGAACGAACGATATACCACGCTCACTGCCACTTTAGACGAATAATTCATCGAGCTACTTGATACTTCTACAAATCTTGCAGCGAAGTTCTAAGCTTCATCTCTTTGGTTACCAATATTTACCTTGGAGAAGAACAGGTGGATCCAGTGACTCATCGGATGAAGAATCTGGTTCCGTATGAAAGCCGATGAACGCACCGGCCTCGGGATCCGTCGGCAAGCTGCCAAGAGATCGCGTCATGCGGTTCATGCGCTGAAACCAACGTGACATGTAACCTCCATCACTTTCAAAAACCTGTCAATTTTAATTTCACAGAAACGGTATTTCATAGATTAGTATATGTGATAGTGTATAACTGTTTAAAAGTTTATTGTAGGGTGGACATATATATTGTGAATGTTGGACACTGGTTGACCACTACGCTATTGTCACCATGAATCCTTACATGAGAAAGACTTTCTTGCATACGTACATTGGAAACTAGCAACAGAAGGGCAAAAGACATCACACATGTTAAATTTCATTTTAAAGAGCAGATGATGAGCTTTAAATAGGCTCTTCTCAGCAGATCATATATAATGTTTAAATAATTTACGATTCAAAAGTATTTATATAGAAATTTTGTAAGTCCTAAAAAAAAGGGATGTCTCTCTTGACCGCAGCAAGCTGGTTACCTTGTGAGGCTTGGTGCACTCAGGATGCTTAGCGTGGTAGATGCAGAAGTACTTCCGGTGAGGGTTGAGAGCCAGCACGGTGCCCACGCAGTTGCGCGCGTTTATACGTAGCTCACCACCGCCCAGCGACAGCTGCAGCACGCGACGGAACCACTCCACGTTGCGCTCCAGGCTCAGGTACGCGAATACCAGCGTCTTGTTCCTACCACACAAACACGTCACCTTAAATGTTTAATGGAACTCTGTGTTTGGCACTAATCGGTGTAACATAACTCCTGAAGATGCCTCGTGGAGGGGTGAAACACGTGTTGAGTAATTTGGCGGTGGCGGTTGTGTGATTCGCATTGTTTGCCGCATACGCATTTGTCAGTGGGCTGGCGGGCGGTGCACTTTATTGCACGACTACCACTGCATGTGCGGAAGTAGCTAAACATTGGTCCTTTTCTTACGTCACCTTAGTTATCACACCATCATTACTAACAACATTCAGCTCTAGTCTAACATCAGTCCATAGTCAAAGTAATATGTATTTTTAAAAATTTAAATTACAAAAAAATATAACACCTACCACTAATACAGTCACTCTTTTTGCGACCCCCTTCTTTGAAATAACACGACACCCTCTTTGATAATAAATACAATATCAATAACTACATTTCAACATACAAAATTATAAGGTTGTCTGGTAGAGACCGCCTCTTGTACCGTATGAATTTTTTTTATTTTTTCATCTATTTATTGTCTATGGTGTTCAAAGAAGTGTTGCTAAATAAAAAATATATAAACTGTAAACCTTTGACATAACAATATTGCAACGCATGCCTCTACAATTTAAATAAAAAGGTAAGGGTTCAACACTTATATTCACTTGTAAGCAATGTCTCTACACTCTTTTCAAGATTGACCTCATATTTCACCAATCACTTCTAAGAACAACATACTGAGTTTTACTAAAAGCTAATCTTAGATACAACTAACACCACAGTTAATTATAAATAAATATCATTTTTGATAGTTTCATCATAATTACAAACGAAAGTCCACTGTTGGACATCACACTCCCACTTAGATTTCCAATAGGACCGGTCGACTTTCACAATGACCTCTGTCTTTGACAATTTTCCTATAAGACTCAGTTTGATATATCACATTCCTTTACGTCATCACTGGCAACACTACAACATTTTTTTTCGTTAATTATCCAATTAAAAATGAAAGTAATTATCTGTACCGTTCATTTGTTAATCTGTGAAAAAGTAGGCATGGCTTACTTGCGATAAGGCCACGCAATCTTGTGGAAACTTGTGATCAGCTGCACCTTACTCTGCTCGTCCAACAGCACTACTATAGTACGGCATCCGGGCTTCATCAATCTGTAAATAATCATTATACAGGATGATTGGTTGTTGATGTAAAAAAATCGTGTCCTCTTGGACTATATGTACACACATTGCTTTGAATAGTATTTTCAATGTTACATTAAATTATTTCTCATGTAATATTTCTTCTTCTTCTTCTTGGATTACTTAAAAATAAAGATAAATACAAAAATATTAGATTGCAACGTATTAAAATTAGTTATTGTATACCATTTAGTTATATATACAGCAGTCGGCTTGTGTGAGAGCTAAGTAAGAGATACCATGTATGTCCGGTCTCAGAAAAACAACTCAACGATTCAAGAGACATCGGATGATGATAGAGTTTGTTCTAACTCAGGCTCTACATATAGAATAGCGTCCTAGAATCAACTTAAGGGGATCGCTCTACATTAGAAATAGAAATCAAGAATCAACTCAAGGGGAATCGCTATATGTTAGAAATAGATTCCTAGAATCAATTTAAAAGGGATAGTTCTACATTAGAAATAGAGACCGAGAATCAACTCAAGGGGAGTCGCTATACATTAGAAATAGAGTCCAAGAATCAACTTAAGGGGAATCGCTTTACTTAGAAATAAAGGCCAAGAATCAACTCAAGGGGAATCGCTCTACATTAGAAATAGAGTCCAAGAATCAACTTAAGGGGAATCGCTCTACATTAGAAATAGAGTCCAAGAATCAACTCAAAGGGAATCACTCTACATTAAAAATAGAGTCCAAGAATCAACTCAAGGGGGGTCGCTCTACATTAGAAATAGAGACCAAGAATCAACTCAAGGGGATCGCTCTACATTAGAAATAGAGACCGAGAATCAACTCAAGGGGAATCGCTCTACAAAAAAATAGAGACCAAGAATCAACTCAAGGTAAATCGCTCTACATTAGGAATAGAGACCAAGAATGAACTCAAGGGGAATCGCTCTACATTAGAAATAGAGACTAAGAATCAACTCGAGGGGTATCACTTTATATTAGAAATAGGGTCCTTTTTATTTATTTTTATATACTTCTTTTAGAAAATTTATAAATTTCACAAATTTCTTTTTGGCACGACAATTAAGGTATACATTTACCAGTTTAAAGCATTTACACTAATAATCACCTGTACACATTTTAACCAAGTTAAATATGGTTATTATAGTTGGATTTTCAGGTATTGATCTTGGCGGATCACAAAGCTAGTAAAAGAATAAAGGTGTTACCTGACTAGAGCGTTGTACTTTTCTGCGCGCAGTTCGTGAAGCCTGAGCTCAGGTGAAATCTCAGATTTCTTCTTCGTGCAGCCATTCTGTCTTCGCCGCTCTTCTTTTCTCTTCTGTACAGACTCTTCTTCTATGCGACTGAAAATTTTATTACGTCGTCATATCAGCCGGTAGACATCCAGCCCGGTAAAGACTCCCCCAAATAACGTCATGGTGACTACCTTTTTCGTCTACCTAGAGGGGATCTACCCCTACCGCATCTACCGGCTCGTGGTCAATAGCCACAAACCATTCCATCCTCAACTTCCGATGGTTGCACGAGCGATGTGTCTCACCCACTGTCACTTCAGATGAACTATACTTCGAGTTATGTCGGTGACTTTGGTTATTCTATTGGTTACTTGCTATTCCACCACAAAGTTATTCATATAAACACTGACATACACTATAGACGTAAATTCTTACAATTCCATGAATTCACTGTGTAGGTATCCAAAATCGAAATGTTGAGTAAGGAATAAACCTATACCAAATCGCCCTGTATGTAACCTGTGGCGCAAAAGTAATGTCATAATGTGAAAGGTGCCTTATGTTTTGTAAACACCGTCAAAAGTCATTATATTTTGATATTTATTACGTAGATATATAGAGAATTTGGACCATACTGGTATGAGACCATGGAATTAATGTTACTGCTTAAAAATTTTCAGTCTGTTGTTTAAATTAAGCGTTAATTTCTTCATCGTTCTCCATGTGCCAGAACATTAAGTTTTTATCACCTCGCAAGCCTTTAAAGATAACATTAGAAAAGATATTGCCAATTTAGATCCAAATGTTTTGCGAACGACAATCCAAAATGACCTTAAACGAGCGAATACGCTTCAACTCCAGAGATGGCCACTTGAGCTATATCATTTTTTCTAATTAAAAAAAAAATGGCTGTCAGTTCAAATCATACCATTACTTTTACACCACTTGGTATAAATAGTGGGTAGAGTATACGCTATTATGTTTTTTTTTATGATGGTCCCTGCTGTTGGGGACCTCTCGTTCCCCTATCTCGTGTGGGACAAGGACTTTTTAATTCTAGTAATTTATTCATATTTTTATTATTATCATTCTTCTCTTTCATATATCATCTTATCTGTCGTACTGTTTCTTTCATTCTACAATTTTCCCAGTCTTTCTCTTTCATTCCATTAGCCATACATCCATCCTCAACCACTACATTCTAGGTTTCCTTACTATTTTATTTTGCATGCGCTATTATACGCTATTATGGTTGTACTTACATGAGGTACGCCATGAAGTAACCGAAGGCCACCACCAGCGCCACAGTAGCAAGCACGGATAGTACCGAGAGGGCGTGGTGTGTGCGCAAAGCGTGTGCAGCTCGCTCCGCCCACTCGCACAGCTTGACCACCGCCCTCCAAGCCGCACCGCGTGCTGCCTCGTCCAATAACTCCTGACCACATAAATTACAACCTTATTGCTTTAACATAAGACTTCATTTGCATTAACATATTGTAACTTTTCTTACACGCCCCCTATATGAATCTCTTTATAACTGGTTGTAATATATACCTTATCAATTTACACTGTCTTAATTCACATTAACACATTTTTTGTTATGGGAGAAGGAAGGAATCTTTCGGATGTTCGCGATATATTTCCATTAGAGTTATGGGGGATTCCTACTTACTAAAATCCCCCCCAATGGTAGCTCTCTGCACTTCACAGTACTTCACAATGTGCCAATTTGAATAATCCATTGTTTGCTCAGAGTCTATAGCTAATTGGAATTGAGGGATCCCACCTTGAACAACCGGAACCTTGAAGGTTTTCAACTGGATGTTTTTAATTTGCTATCTACTGTGTTAGAAATTTATAGCAAATATAAATATTTAAACAACTATTTTAATCTTGTTTTCACTTGAGACTTGACTTGCATTAGCGCAATGGGCTTTTAAATATTATTCCCCAATAAATCCGCGGTTATCACTAGATGACACCTCCCCAGTATGATCTTCTATCCCGCTCTTCCCTTCTATCAAAACGCTTGCGGTTTCACTTCGTATACTTCACTTTATTGTCTAGTACTGCAGTTCTAGAATATAGTAGTCAATTTAAACCTTATGGCTTAAACGTTAGTCTTTATTTTCATTAACACAGCGACTAAACTGGTATTTAACGCATCCGATCGATCGTACTCGAGCATACTCCGTGTACCACCTTAATACCACACTGTAATCGCCAACCGCTTGGCAGGCGGGTTGGTAATGAAGGCGATTATGATGTATTCCCCCCAAAGACATCTTTGGGAAAGGCCTATACCTTGCAGTGTGCGCCTGCGCATCGTAGCGACGACGACATGACCACCGCCATCAGACAGGACGTATACTGAGATAAAGAATTCATAATACCTGTACATGAGTTTCATAAGCCATCACTTCTGTCGGCTTCAGCAGCCGCTTGATGAGCTGGTCCAGCGCCCGTTTGGTCTCGTTCAAGCGCTGCCGGTACTCCACGCTCTCCTCGGAGAACTCCTGATCGCACTTTGCACAGGTTGGCCACGTTGCGTTCAGCCACTCGAACTGGATACGGCTTGGCTCCCGTCTCCAGATCACCACAATTCTATGGTCCATCTTCGATATATCCACACCTAAGTGATAACAAAAATTAATCAAACGGATTTTGGTATAGACGAACTTAACGGTAAAAAAAAATATTAATAATAATTATAATTTAAAAATTAATATTACTACATATAAAAATTAATCATTGTTTAATATCTGTCCATGTGGAATTTATACTGCGAGAAGTAATTAGCGTGTTGCATTAAAACACACTTAAAAATTAATTTTATCTCCTTCAACGTAATCCCCGTAACAGTCTGAATAGTCTACGGCGGACAGTCCCACTACGTCGGACTGTCCTGTCCGCGGCGGGAACATGCGCGCCCTAGCGCATTGACGTAAGCCAGCAGCCCGGATCCCCGGTCGCTTGGCGCGCGCGTCTCACCGGCACTCTGGGTTCTGCCGCACATCAGCGCACACGCAAGCCCGCCGTAATAAACTCTCGTTCCGACCTTTATATAGTGGTTGTGTGAACAATAAATTAGCATCTTCTCAATAGCATCCATTTATCTCATTTCACCACCATAAGTCTTTTTCAGGTAAAGCCTTCAAGATCTTTTTGGTTTTTATTTATTCAATCATGACAAACGACTCCACATTGGCATTTTAAGTTTGCTGAACAGCCAGAGGTCGCATGGAGTCAAATCAGGTGAATACGTTGGTTACGGAACTATATGAGTTGAGTTTATCAAAAAAGTTGTGAACCAATGCAGTATGACATTGAACAATTTTGACTTGGCGCGTTTGAGATACAAAACATCCTTCAAATTGGTTTGAGTCAAGCCAAACGATATTCCAACACCATCAGCGAGGTCTCCAATTTTGAATTGACTAATTTCAAACACCAAATCTTTGATTTTTCTGGACTTTTTGATCACAATAGTATATTCGTGTAACATATCTCATACTAATCACTTTATACAGGTTTTTTTTGTGGCCCCTGTTATAGGGGACCTCTCGTACACTTTTTCCTGTTGTATGACAAGGTTTGACATACAGTACCCGGCGACAAATATTGCACATCGACCTTTGGAAAGAGACAATCAGCTAATTTCGACTTCGTAGAGCATTATCTCTGTCCCACATTACCCATGTGACGTTTTGTCAGTCGAGCGATAGAGATAAAGCTCTATGAAGCCGAAGTTAGCCGATTGTCTCTTTCCAAAGGTCAACATGCAATATCTATTGCCGGGTATTGTACTTTAATGATTATTTTTACTTTCTTTTCTTTTTATTTCTGTACTCTTCTATCATTCATCATATGGTCTATCTTTCCTCTTCTTTTATTCTACAATTTTCTATCATTACACCACTCACCCTATATGTCATGGTTCCTACCACAGTTCCCCTGTATATCAGCAAAGGAAGTATATCATATTAGAAATTGATGAGGAAACCCTATGGATGCAGTGGAATTCCACCAGCTGAAATGATGGTATACTAACCAGAGCTGTTCGCTAGCGCTCGTACAAAATCGGGCTGCGCGTGTGAGTAAACATATGCGTAGCGCAACCGATCAGGTGCGTTGCGTGCCAGCGCGCGAAGCTCCTGGAGCGCCGCACCTTGAGCGCCCAGTGCCACGCAGCAAAGCCGTCGCCGCGCTGCGCGCCATTCCACCGGACACGCCGCCTCCAGGACACTCTAAAAAAACAAATATAAGCATTTGCAAATTCTTGGGTGCGTCTTTTAAAGCAGCGAAGGTTGTGACCTCCCTGGAGAACCTCGACTCGTGCCACTATTCACTAACAATTTCACCTGATTATAGAGGGCTGATCTCGTAGACACTCTAAGAAGTGTCTAGGCACAAGGTCCACGAGGGGACTTCGGCTTACGCTGCCACTATTAGATAACACTCATATAGCATTTTGAATCAAAGCCACCTGAAAAGGCTGATCCTAGACTAAGTTACTATTATCCGTCTAACATTGCTGCCACTTCGGAAAGCCGATAGAAGAAGTGGAGGAAGAAACCAAAAGCTTCTAGAGAATGATTAGGAGTTGGCCACCTCTGTGATACACGAACCAAAGTCACTTCCGACAAGGCCCGTTGTTTTTGCAACGGATGTGACCTTACTGTTATTAGCTATCTCATTAGAACTTCATTAAGTCCGAGTGTCTAGAGGTCACAGCAGCCAAGCTGATCATGGAGATCATAGACCTGCGAGCATAGAGTAAGATGTCCACAAAGTGACCTACTTCGCTGAATTCAGGAATATGTTCAACAGTGAACATCCTATTTATAATAAATTATGTCTGTACTACAAACCGAGGACTTTAAAAAATTGAGGATTATTAATTCTCGGACGCCTAGAACGTCCAACCATAAAGTTTAACAGCTTTATGTTGGTCGGAAGACACTGGATGTAGACCGGAAGGTCTATTGGAAATCTGTGAACCATGCCTTTATCCAGGTGTGGATGTCCAATGACTGAAATGATGATGGTGGTGGTGATGAAATATTACGTAGTGTAGTATGATAATAACATATGACTTTGTATTTAATGACTGACCTGTGAAGAGAGCCTTGGCAGTGTGAGTAGACGGTTGGCATCGATGAGCTGACGCAACGTCTGAGTTGGTATCTCCGAAGTGCTGACGGTGGCCACAGGGCTCTCACTGTCCTCCTTCAGCAGTACCATGTTGTCTGCATTACGTTGAGCTTTGAATCGTGACGTCACGTTCTGCGAGTCCCGTGACGTCATGTCCACGAAACTGAAATGGATATAGTGAATGTATGTTAAATTAGCAACGATGAATATATATCTGTATTGTTTAACTATAAAGATATGTTGTTGTTGAAGTTTCTTCATGCTTCTTCTCCACAACTATAACATCTAGAGAAGCAGAGTAAAAAAAAGTAAGACCAAGTGGTAGTTAAAAGTTCTGATGTTGAATAAACGAATTTTATGTTAATCTTTTTTAGATTTACATTTTCAATTATTCCCATTGCTGGGATATAAGCCTCTTTATCTTACTAAACTACTATTGATTAAAAAGTTGTATACTTTAAAAAAAAAAAACATTGAACACATCGTACATTATTAAATTTGAGACGAGTTGTTTGAAAGTCACAAGACCAGACATTGTGGCGATATTTGGCCTATGCCTGGAGGTCTGCCTAAGTGTGGGTATACAAGCTAATATGACAATTTAGGAGACTCTAGGAGATAGCTGACGAGACCCTGTATTTATACAAAACCTCAAAACTTCGTTAACAAATCCTAAAACTAACTTTATTTACACAACCAATCACAATCCCTACTTTACAAGCAATAACTAGTAACGTGTGTGAGAAAGCGACGGAAGATGTGTGCGACAGAGTAAGGAATATAAAAATAAGAATGCTTCTAGTTTAATAGCGCGCTGTAATCTATGCTATCTATATTTATATTTCTTATAATTTTTTTTTTCGGAAACCGTCCTGGGAATATATGGGTAATAGATATATGATTTTTAACCTGTCAAGTACAAACAGATATATAAATATAGATGAAGTTATAACTCAAATATTTACAGTGTCATATGACTGGAATGTTCGATTCTTTTCATTCATATGATCATCTTTCTAGCATCATTTACTATAGTTTCATTTATTTTAGTTTCTCCATAACCGCATACCTTAATCTAGCTATCACCATAATCTAAAATTCAGACAAGTACATACTCAGACTAAAACATGTCTGTCATCTCTTTCTCAATTATTCTGAAGTTTCACAAATTTTGGTACAATTTTCTATTTTTATTTCTCTCCATAAAAACCTAAAAGTTTTATTCAGTAGTTGTCCAATGTAAATATAAATTCATTCATAGTGAATTCCCAAGTTTTAATATTTGATACTGTTGTATTTTACTTAAAACCTACCATTAATATCTCTACTAACCTACTAAAGTTACTGCAATGTTTATAAAATAAAATACATATATAAATCACTTACGCAAATGACACCCTCTCTCTATAGTAGAATGCGGTAATGAGATATCGCAGGCGAATGCTTGGTCTCTCCTCAAAGATCAGAGCCTTCACTTTATTATCTTCAAAATCACTAACAAACGTGTCAACATTCTTGTCGTTTACATTTACAACCAGCTTGTATGGAAACTTCCAACGAATAAACTCTGCAACAAAGTATCAACCATCAAATGTATATATAATATATACTCGTTTAATTATTTTATGTATATATTCATCACAATATCTCTGGAACTATAAGACTTAGAGACTTGCAATTTGGTAGGAATATTCCTTTTGACAATTATAGATTAGAGAGAGAAATGATTTTAAGAAATTCCATAAGCAAGATTTTTTTTTAAATTTACTAAAGTAACAGATAATGTAAATTGCCCACAAGCAGAGTATAATTTTAGTCTGCGGAAAACAGGATTGTAATAAAAATACTTAATTTTTAGTTCTGTAAACATTCACTCACCCAATATCTTCGGCATAGATGCCAACGGCTCTTTATAAATGTACACTTGCTTATCGATAACCAGTGTCAAACTTGGCACAGCGTGAACACCAACCCGCCTTGCGAGACTTGTTTCATGTCCGGCATGGACAGTGGCCATGGTTATGCCTAACGGCTGCATGGCTTCCACCAGCCTTCGCCAGGCGGCTGCCGATCTCACGCAGTCAAAGCACCAGTCCGTATAGAAGAGGACAAGAGCTGGTGTGTGAACGCTCTTCTCCATAATATGGTTTTCGAAGTGTCTGAAATATAAATGTCATATATTACAAACTTTTCTACTACATGCAGAAGGTTATAAATGTAAAAGATTTAAAAGGATAAACACATAGCACATTTACAGCCAATTAACATGCGGTATACACTTTTCAAAAATGATTTTAGGATTGATAAATAACATAGTGATAATAAAGTATGATTTTTTTTTTATTCAGATTCTTTGCAGCTGATAATTGCGGGTGGGTCAAAAGTCTTCAAGAGAGTCTTCCGTCCAACGACTTCCTCGAAATATTTGTTCCTGTACTTATATATACTATTTCGTATTGTCAATAAAAATTAGCCCATTGCAATCCTAAAGACATAACTAATATTTCAGGGTAATAACTTTTAACAGGGTGATTGGAAATAGTTATAATCGCTTTAAACCTTGACCTTTGACCCCTTATACACCTACAGTCAATCATCTTGTACAATTAGAGATAGAAAAGATTCATGTATCACATACATGAATCATCTTTTATTCATGAATATATATATATCTCCAAAAATTAGCTCGAGGGACATTTAAATCCAAAGAGGTTGATAGATGGCGCTGGTAGTCGATTGCCTCACGTAATCATTTGATGTAGGTGGTCGAACGAAAGGATTCCATTTAGTTGACTTGTGCCCATGTCACACTTGTGAGGCAATTAAATAGCGCCATCTACCGGCGCTGTGCATTAACTACGTACTTAATACATATATATATATATATATATATATATATACATGTTGTTTACGTTAACTTACCGGGCAGTGACAGACAATTTGTGGAACAGCGTAATATCTTGATCTTGCGTTCGGAAATGTGCGCCAAAGAATTCCTCGAATGGGTCATTGCTGAAACATGGAGCATACTTAATGACATCTCATAGGAATGTGTGACTAATTGCGACAGTGGCAGATCAATACTCATGCATTCAAATACATTTATTTAATTATTGACTTTAAACACTTAAAATTTGACTGTTATCCATTTAAAATAATTTTCTGGTATATTCACGGTTATTTGTCCTCTTATAGTAGAATAGATGACATATACCAGGGGTGGTCAAGCTCCTTCATAGTTACATTGTTCGAAATTTGAATTTTTTTGAGTCGCAATTTAATACGTACTTAAAACACGCAAAAAAAATTGTGTTTGAATCTTCCTCACATTATTTTTGTGTATTAAAACCTTATTGGTACCTTAACAAGAATTTAAAAAAAATTAGCTGAACTGGTAGAGCCCTTCCAGAATTTTACGTTTAGCAAAACACTTAGTAATGATTTTTTTTTTGCATTCACATATCTCATGAAAATAAGTCTCCTAATTGTAAGATTTATGAAGTACTCGAAGGTTTACAACTGTTGAGAGTCCTTGGAATGTCTGCCCTCAATGGTTCATTTCAAGCCATATCATTAAAATCCTACACAGAGACAGCTATGCTGGTCAATGACATGGTCTTTAAGCATACCTTGTAATCTCTGAGAAGAGAAGTTACATATCTATTGGAGTTGTACATCTTTTAAAAATAAAAACTCCATTTAAATGAAAATAGAAAGAATTTACAAAATATCACATCTTGCCTACAGGCCCAACAGCACACCACATGTTTTCTTTCTGATAGATGTCAAAGACCACATGGTCTGGAAATATGGAATTCTTTTACTCTATGTAAGCAAGGAAAATGCAATTACATTAGCTCGAGAACCCCAGCTTCACAAGCATTCTGGTGAAGCTAATAGTGCTAATGTGCAAACAGCATTAACATTATCCATACATATCTATATGTTATACACACTTAGGTGCTTCTTGGGAAAACTTGCAAATTCATATCACCACTAGGCTGCTACAGTGGTAAGCGAGGGTTGAGAGTTTGATTCTCAGGATACAATTTTAAATATAATTCACATTTCAGGTATTAACTATACAGGATTGGAACTGCTCATTAACAAGTTTCCAGAGGATGGGTGGCAATGTCCTATGTGTACCATTATACCACACTGTGATCACCTTCCAAGCATGCCTATAATGGTGTATCCCTCTATAGATGTCTATGGGGGAGACCTATCCCTTGTATCAAATATTTATCAAATACAACTAAATATAACTCCAGTGCTCTTTGACATATAGTGACCATTACCTGAATCTCGCGTACTGGCTGTAGTCATGTCTAGGTTTATACATATGTTCATCTTCATTAGTGATACCGTACAGGTCATACGCCTGCCGCCGCTCTGTATCCGACAGCAACTCGTATGCCTGTTTTATCTCCACAAAACGGGACTCAGCATTTGGATCTTCATTTTTATCGGGATGCCTTTAAATATTTAATTATATGTTACATACATAAACAGGTTTAAATGTTAGAGATATGTGCAAATTATCACACAAACCTAAGATACTTATTTTAAAAATCTTTGAAGTTGTACATAGTAAAAATGAAGAGTACATGGTTTATCAAAAAATGCATTGTTTTTAAGAAAGGGTATCATGAATGAGTTAAGTAAAGATTTGAAATAACAGAACATAGTATGTGTAAAATGATATATATAGTTCTTTTGCTAGGCACTACCTATTCCATCATGTAATTTTTACATGGTGATAATATAAAATAATACATGTTTCAATCTCTAAACAGAAGTAAACTCAATATCATGGAATGAGCACCATTGGGGCCCTTTACACATGCTTATGCATAAATGCTAAGCATTTCCAAAATTTAATTTATTTATTCAACTTTCTCATAATCAAATAGCTGTAGTATATACTAAACCGAAAAAATTTATTTGTGACAATCAAGTTACTTGTCAGTGACTTGTTCAAACCTGAAATACAAATGCAATGCATTTACTCAATTTTTTTATATTGAATTTTTATATATCTTTAGGTGTATACTTTATTTGTGGTGTGCCAAATAATTATAAATTGGCCTGTTGATTAAAAAGGTTGCTCACCCCTGTCATAGAGGATGTGTAGAATATACAATATTGTCTATATAATTGTTTAGTGTTAATAGAACTTATTGTTCCCTGGGAAACAAATATACATAAAGACAACTAAGGTGGGAAAGTAGATCAAGAGCAAATATCTAGGAATAAAAATGAAATCACATCAAATGTACATACAGTGGAGGTAGAAGCTCGAAATTTAGCTGTGAAATCCCTCTATCAGTTGCTGTTAACAGCAAATAGCTTATTAAAAAGATCATCAGAAGGATTAAATCAAATTCCATTTGTTAGGATGTCTGGCTAGAGAAGGCTCCTTAGACCTATTATATCATCAGCCTTAAATATGGTATCTAGCCCCTCTCCCTACAACACACCATATATAGCACTATATGATGAACCATAGAATACCACAAAATTATGTCTACCCCTCACTTTAAAAATTAGATAACATTCTAATTAAGATACACTTTCAAGAAACACATACAATATACATTAGTATACATGCATTATGTATGTATATTATTTTTAATTACTTATTACATAGTCACATGAAAGGAGTCAACATGCAGCAAAGGAGCAAATCATCACTATATGTCTGTAATCATAAGCCATTGACACTTGAAATTTGGTAGGATTATTACTTTTGCCAAGTAAAGATCAGTTAAGAATGAATCTTACAAAATTCTACTATTAAAGAGGGTTGAGGAGACTTCATTAAACAGGGATAACTAGTAATTTATACATAAACAGATGTAATGTTATATATCTGTATATTAAAAGATATATTTTCAACATCAATTCCCTAATGAATACTTACTGATTTTGTTAATTATTAAGTAAACAGATTTCTTATTTTGTAACAAGTGATATGTTATCTTTGCCCTTCTTTTAAAATAGACGATATAAGCTTAATAGTATTAAGAATAAGGAATCTACGTATTTCAATTCTATTGAAATCAACTTTAGTATTGTTTGCTTGATTTTTGATTAATTTATTTGAATATCTAATCAATAATATTATTTTGTAAACAAAAAAATATATGTATAATTTTATGTTGTGTATTAAACCCTACGTTTTACCGGGTATTAAAATGAAAAAAACTTACCATTCTTTGGCTAGCTGTCTGTAAGCTTTTCGAATTTCGGGAAGTGTAGCCCTGCGATGAACACCCAGGATTTCGTACGGGTTACCAATGTTTTGCGCAATCGCTAGTGCATAAAGCAATAGCAACAGCACACCACACAGACTTCGTCCGCAGCAACTCTTGTTTATCCATAGCATATTATTTTATTTCCCTTAAATACCACCACTGTAGCCACTTTACATACAGTGTATTTTATAGTCCTAAGATACGCTCATAGAAATACATAACGTTCATGAGCTGGTAATGACGAGAAATTCAGGGAAACCCTTATCAGTCATTCGTCTTAAAATAGAATGAGACGCCTGAAAATGTGTAAAGTCGTGTGAAATTGTGAAAAGCTGAAAAATCACTAAACGTCAACCAAAGATTTGTAAGGATAGGAAATCTATACTTTAACCACAGAGACATTCATTTATTTCTTAGCCAATGGAAAAAAATCATTATGAAAATAGTTGTTATGTAAATATTCCAAAACGCTTGATAATGTTATAAAAAAATCTTTTATGTATTTTAAGATATCAAGTATCGTTTATTACATGTAAAAACGATTCATTTTAAATAGAGAGAATATTTAATTGATATTCAAATTTAATTTATGCAACTGTGTTTTAATATAGAAAAACGTTTTATAATATGCATTTTAAGAGCGAAGTTATATTAAAATAATAAAACAGATCATATGGATTTTAAAAAAATAGTGTTATTAGACTTTTGCATTTTCACTATTATTAACTATTATTTATTCAAACATTAATTTTTATCACTTGCGTTAGTTAAAAAAAGTAACTGATCACGTCGTTCATTTGTCTGTAGGTTAAATATCATTTTAATATAGTTTTTTGGCCTAAAGTCAGCCAGCATAGACAAGTAATGTCTGTCGTGTCAGTAGCATGTGTAGGCCTGTCAACGTCAGTACTTCAGTGACTGTTATAAAGTGTGGTCGTATAGAAGAGTGAAATAAAAGTTTTCTTTAACTTTATTTTAATAGTTTAATTTATCGTATTTAACTGCCCATTAACGGTGAGTTTATAAGCTTTATTATTATGATTATTTCAGAGAATTAATTGAAATTTTACCTCATACTTCCTTGATACATGAAATAAAAATGATAGTTATTTAATGATAAATAATTATTATTTTTCACTATCAATTTAATGATAAAATCGTCTTCTATTCTGAGAATAGCCCGTTACTAAATTACAATAATCTTATAAGAATTAATGTTATTTTATCACTTTCTTAAAGCACTTAATTATATATTGTTACAGGAAAAACCAGTTTAAAATTAATTATTGTTTTCTTCCATTCTTTTATTTAAACACTTTAATATTGTTTTTTAACAGTATGATGTAATACATTGCATTATGGCATAAGTTCTATAAATTATTTTTTAATACATTATTTAATAATAATTTATTCACACAATTATCTGAACAATATCAGTGATATTTTAGTAAATTATTACTGATTTATATACATATATATGTCGTAAATAAAATACACGTAATATTTACTACAGCATAGAACATAATGTAAACTTCATAATACATTATTACTATAGACTTATATCAATTAAATAATTGAAATTGAATTTTAAATTAAATATTAATTGATCAATTATTTAATTGAGTTTTACCATTAAACCATAAGGATATTAATATGATTTTGATAGGTTCATTAAAACACTAATTACATTGGACATCAAACTGACCCATACTTAAATTATTCATTATAAAATAATCATTTTTTTTACTTCATTTAGACCTTTTACTTTTGTATTAAGAATCCATTTTATTATAATGTCAGTTGATGGACACTCACTGTAAGACTGTCTGTCTGCGTCCAGAACTTCCCATAACCTAGACTATATCATCAGCACCCCATGCATTACAAATTCCGTATATTAAATAATCATAATTTAAAGTGATTTGACTTTATGTTTATACAGGTGAATATCAAGGTTATTTGATATGAAATTTTCTTTAGAACCAGTTTCACTATCCTTTTTTATTTATCAATAGGTATGTATGTACCTATTTATTGTTCCTTGACTTTATTATTCAAATAAAAATTATGATTAGTTAAGAACAAGCCATTTAGACTGCAAACTATTTATAATCAGTTTTATATTGCCTTAGGTGCTTTTATATGTATTTCATTTAAATTAATGTCTGTAATTATTTTTATTATTATTATATTATACATGGGGTATATTAAATCAATTGAAAGCAATGCAAACAGTAAGAACAGATAACTATGATAAGGTCACAGGAATGCACAGGGTAAAGACCCTTCTTATAATTTTATCGCAAATCTTTGGGGGGACACCATGTCCAGCTGTGGACATGTTATGGCTGAAATGATGAAACAACTTAAAATGCTGCTCATTGTTAGAGTAACAGCAATAACATTCTTGATTTAAAGAAATTTGTTATTATTCTAACTGAAATCACAACACAAAAAGATCAGTGCTTATATATATATTGGACTATTCATTTTATTTAATATATCTAAGATGTCATTTATGAATGACAAAAAATAGTTTTAATTGATTAATCTTGAATTAAGATGCAGTAATAAATTGGCTTTAACTTGTTTATTCCTACTTACATATATAATGTATTGTGCTATTGCATATTACTCTAAGTTAAATAACCTATATACTACTAGTTTCCATCTTTGAAAACCAAATAAATAGTTTCTGGCAAAAGGTAAAAAAATTTCGTTTTTCTGCTAGCTCTTCTCAGCAGAACTGTCTTTTGAGCTGGTAGCTTTATATAGGACAATGCTGACAATATGCCTATTGGAATAATCTTTTTTTTAATTTTTTTTTCTAACTCATCACAATATCTCTGGAACCATAAGGCTTGGGCATTTGAAATTTGGTAAAAATATACCTTATGCTGAATAGATGACAGCTAAGACAAAACATTTACGAAATTCCCCATCCAAGGATTTGAGGAGGTCCTAACTTAGATCCTATTTGTAGTAACTTCTGCAATAGTTTTTTTTTTCTTTTTGCATAAATCGGTGCTCATTATCTATGGTCTTAATTTCCCGCCTTTTCTAAAGTAAAAATAATGTTACCAGCTACTGTGAATATAAAGTAATAAAATTTTATAGGCCATAAACAAAGTAATAGACTGTGGAAAGAAAATAAAATCTGTTTATTTTTTTAGTTTTACAATTTATGTTTAAATAATATGTGTAAGACTTTACAACTTATTCAAGTATGACTTCATTAAATTACATCGTGTAAGGTAATAGGAAATGTTAAATTTTAATAAGTAATATAAAGGCGTTGACAGGAGAAATAATATCTTTTAAATGACTTATAGTTGTTTTTTATTTAATCAATTGTCAATTATGTGAAATAAAAACCTGCTTAGGTCCCCCACTTAGTGGGTCGACGACATAGTCAAGCTTGTGGGAAGTCGCTGGATGCTAGCTATGCAAGACTGGTCATTGTAATGATATACACGAATACCTCACTTTGCGGCGTAACCACGACGTTCCAAAAAAACACGACGCAAATTGAAACGCCGCAAAGTGAATTAAGATTTTCTATAGCAAACCATGTAAAGATCGACGATAGATTCCAGGGTCACGAAAATACTACTTTTTTAAAAGAAAATTGAACAAAGTAAACATTTAGAAAACAAAAATAATATAACTCTGCCAATAGATAAATTGGAAAAATATATACCTCTTTTGTAACCAGAAACAACACGTTAAAATTTACATAAATTTATTATTCTCTTTTAAAAAAAGCACAACACACTACGTAATTGAAATTGAACTCCAAAATTAGCAATACAAAGTGAAAATAAAACTATATTAAAATTGCGTTCATTTTTAGTTAGAAAGGGAATCCTCGAGTTTTGATGGCATGGCGCAATTAGAAACGAAAGTGTTGCCATCTTTTGGAAAAAAAAGAAAATTTCAAAAAAAAAATAAAGGCTCGAACCCAAAACAACGCAACCTCGAAAATCTAACGACGCACAGTGAAAATCAGTGCTAATTAAGCAGCGATGCAACTTCGAAAAAAACGCAAAACGAAATGACGCAAAGCGAGGTATTGGTGTACATAGTGGATCGTTTCAGCCCATAGACACCCACTGCTAGGCACAGGCCTCTCCAAAATATATCTATCTCCAAAATATATACTATAATCTTCATGATAGGCAGGCAGGTTGAAGATCGCAGTGTGAAATTATGGTATGCAGAGGATGCTGCTGATCTGGAAACTTATTACCGAGTGTATGGTAATCCTATATAATTAATGCACAAAGTGTGAATTATATAAGACTATAACACTGTTCGAACGAATTAACAAATTTATTTTCCCTAGAAATAAATTGAAGTTAAGCTCTGCATTAAAGGTTTACATGAAAATCAAAAACTTTAAAGGTATTTCGTAAAAGCCAATTTTAGTTAGGGAAAACACGTTCTATCTCAGTGTTTCCTAACCTCGTTGTGCTATGACCCGCTAAACCCCTTTTAAAATTGTTACATCCTGTGTAACACATATAATTATTGTATTAAAGCGAAGTAATTAAAATTCATTTTCGAATTGCTCCACTTAACATTCAAATTGCCCCCCTGTAGGGCATGGGAAACACTGCTCTAACTATTTTAAAAATACTAGATTTATCTGTAACATGTAGACATTTCCTAAATATCGTTTAAGTTATCTTATACAGCCTAATTAACCCAAAGATTATTTAAAAATTTATCATTAAATAAATAAACTATTCTTATTTAATCTATTACTCAAAGTAAATTTTTAGATGTCATTAAATTAATTAATAAACTGTTAGGGTATTTATTTGGTATACATACTGTTGCCGAAGCGGAATTTGCGGAATTTTCCAGTTCGTAGTAGCAAGCCTAAAACCATCAACGTGCTGCGGTATGTCGGTAGTAAAATTCCGTTGTGTAACACTCTGTATTGCGGAATATCACGTCACAACAAGAATTTAATTTTTTTTGCTATGTTATGCATTTAATTTTTATTATTGTCATGCATTTTTTGCAATTAATAAAGTTAACCAGATAAATATATATTAGTATTAAAGGTGTCAATTTAATATAATAAATGCATCTGTTTGGTGCAATATCTTACCAGTCTAACTTACTCTGTGATTGACGAGTATACTCGTCATGGCTCGATTTTGGCGATGCAAAACAGTACTGTACTGTATCTGTAGAAGTTTATGCTGTTAGCCTTGCGGCTTTTACAGATTCATCTGTATAAGCCGCAAGGCGTGCGCAATCGCAAATGAGGGCGCAACAGTTAACTGGTTATTTGCCTGGCGTGTACCGCGAGGGGCCGGTTTCGCGCCGGCGCGAGATGACGACCAACAAACTTTTATGTGCCAGTACGGCGCTGGCATCGCGCGAAGTAACATGATAGCAGTGAAGATGTATTTGTTATACTATTTGGATTGTAACAATAAAAGAAAAAACTTAAGTGTCGAAACAACTAATAACATATAAACTAAAATACCATTTAATATAAATTCAACGTGTACGTAGGTACAATAATCATTTTTTAATGGCAACACTGCGCATCCATACTGAACTAGAAACTACAATAAATTGAAGAACAGTACAGTTTGATAAATAAAGTACTATATTAAATATTTTGAACGAAAATAATTCAAGAATTGTGAAATTGTCTCTTCCGAAATATGTGAAAGAATTTAGGCGTGACATAAAAAAACCTTTCATTAGTTCTGTCCATTAGTTTCATTGGGGTGGAAGACTGCAAAGCTTTTAGATCGGTTTAGCGAATGCTCCATAGGGTCAAGGAGTCCCCCTGTAAAAAAGACCTCGGACTTAGGCAGTCACTCGTCGACAATATATATTTAGTGTTCCGACTCAATGGATCTCGATAAGGCCGAAACTAGACGTAGTCCGCTTGTCCTGCATTCATAGGACCCAGGAAAGATCTCGAAATCGAAACAGAGAAAGAAGTAGGCAATATCATCTCTAATGCGCCACGACGATGGTCAAGCATATTTTATGTTGCTGTGAGATAACCAAAGATGTTTAAAAAGGAATAAGGTCGGGAAAGAACTAAATATCTAGCCAGAACATGTCAAATAAAGAACGCACAGGAGGTTTTCATTCGAATCCATATCAGCGGGCCTTCATCAGAATCTATGTTAGGTGGGCGTGGTTGTAAAAGGTTATAAAAATTTGAAAATGAAGTTAATCTTGCGTATGATTCAAAATGATTGCTGTATTTTCTTTATAATCACTTTGTTTACACAATCAGATAATAACATAGTAGGAAATCAGAATGATTGCTGCGATACGAAGCGATTCGTCGCTGACGCAGTGCTCTGGCGGCCTTTCGTTCAAAAACTGTCGATCCAAGATGGCCGCCACACTACCACAGCACGACGTCAAAAATAATAATGTAAAATAATTAACTATGAAATTAAATACGTCAAAAACTTAGTAAATAAATTACAGTACCCGGCGATAAAAATTGCACATCGACCTTTGGAAAGAGACAATCGGCTAACTTCGACTTCATAGAGCGTTATCTCTATTGCACGAAATACAACGACTAACAAAACGTCACATATGTAGTGTCGGACAGAGATAGTGCTGTTCAAAGCCGACATTAGCCGATTGTCTCATTCCAAAAGTCGATGTACAATATTTATCGCCTGGTACTGTAATATATGAACCAAACCAAACAAGGTAATATAAGGTAAATTGTAACTGTGTTAATGAGGAAATAATAGAGCAAAGAGTCAAGTTAAGAACAGATGGAGGAAAATATACGAAAGAATTTTGATGAAAGACTATCGAAAAGAAGGAAAGAAGATGTGATGTATGGAAAAAGATAATTAAACATAAGAAATAACTGAAGATAACATTAAATTGAAAAAATAAGGCCCTTGTCTCTCCCAAGATAGAATGTGAATATCAACGAGGGGTCCTCTGTAACGAAAACAATCAAACAAAAAAAAACTTTACTTAAACAGTTGCTATTACCCATTAGAGATATTTTACGTGCTATTTGTTTTTATATTATTTATCCCAAGGTCTATGAACACTGAATATTCTGAACAAAACATTTCGTTTTTGATTCAATTTAAATAGCAACTCAAAGACGTCGGGGTCAAAATAATGTAAATAAGGTCAGAAAAAAAGATTTTCAAAAATGTTTTTTTTTTTAATTTATATTCTTTTTTATTTGTTACAAATTCTTTTTCTTATTACGTACCGGTATCTGTTTTAATTTACCTTATTTGTGTCATCATGTTTTGCGTATGTTTTGTATTTATATGAACTTAAACAAGTGTGAAACTAATGGTAAAAGACTTTTGTAATACGAAGCTACTATTGAGTTTTTAAATAATATAAGTCTTAATAAAATAGTAATATGTATTTAATGGTGCTTCGATTTCCCTAAGAGATCGAATCAACGAAATAGGAGATCCTTGGACGAAGTGTCTGAAAAATTCCGACTGATTGGAAAATTGGTGTCAGTGATCAGGTCACGTATAGCGCAGAAAAAATGACTGCGACGAACAACGAACTGGTAAACGTAACGGAGGATGTCCACACAAAGGACAGGTGACCTATTACGGATGTCGGTAGACGGTGGACACCGATTTAGAACGGTTCCAACCGATTTTATTGGAAACATAGAATAGAATCAGTTATGTAATTTTATGTAATAGATCTAATAATAAATAAAACTTAATAACCGCATTTTTCGTCGGCGTGCCACAGACAAAACGGTTTACTTTTTGACATTTGAAATAGTCATGTAAGTTAACAGGGCTTAAAAAATATGTAAGGTCTGTGGTTATGCGGATATTTCATCTGTATGTACTCTATATAAAGATGTTTATTATCTACAAATGAAATTAATCCGGAGTATACTCTGTGTAATTTGATCGTACACTAGTGACGTGCCGATGTCGTTATCGATTTTTGTGTTAATATTTTTAGCGTATACCTTTGAAGACTTATACTTTTTAGTTGTAAATCTAATTTAAAATCTAATAATTAAATTTATTGTTATAATTTATCAATATTATTTTTTACAAGAAATAAATTCTTGTTTTTTCTAGCGATGATATTTATAGTCTATGCTCGAATTGACTAAATACTGTCAAAAGCTATTGGCCTGTAGCATTCCAATAAAAAATGCATAAAACGTATTTCGGAATATAATGTTTTCTCTTTCACACACTGCGTATATCGTCATTAACCGGAAATGATCTTGACACGCTTTTTTGACGTCAAATATTTGTCAGCTAATTACAAGTGTTTATTTTAATCTGTTTTTTAATGTAAAAATTATGACGTTTTTTTCTGTTTTTATTTTAATTAAGTCGCTAGAATACCATCAGAAGTGTTTTAAACAGAGTGATATCTTCCAATACAACCACTGTTTAGGCGAATTATTTGTTTTACTAGCAGCGTAACAATGTCATTAGTGGTCTGAACTCTCTGATAGTTCAAGCAACAATTCTGTGTTGCCAGTAAATCGATATTTATACTAACAAAGATAGTGTATAAATATTCGTCTACCCTTAATAATTTTTTTTAGCAATAAGCAGGTTAAAATGCCTAGAATGTTCACTCCTAGACTAATGGCTCGGTCGTATATTTCTGATATACTGTCTACTTTATGGACGGACGTATGCTATGCTTGCTGGTCCATGGTCTACACTGTAGAACCTTAAGTCTGTTCCATCTGTTCTGCGCTCTTTATGGCCTGGAAACTGCCACTTGAACTTTTCCATCCGCTGGAATATGTCGACTACTTTCTTTTATCTATCTCCTCATTTACAATTCGATCACATAGAGGAATCCTGATGATAGCTGCCCCCATATGGTTTTACCTCATAATGTAATAATTATTTCTTAATTTATTTATTTTATAATGTGGTTACGTAGACATATTGAATTCTCGATGTTTCGAATTTTTTATATCGATGCTAGTAAATATAAAATCGATTTTCATATTTTTTTACCGTCAAAATTTAAATTCCAACGTGCGTAAGGATGGATTTCGATTGTCATTATGATTCAACAATTGTCAATCTAATCACTAATGGAAGTCATGTTTTTTGGAAGAGCATTATTAGCATAACGATAACCTATCAAATTTAACGACGGCGCCATTTTGCGTAACTTTGGCGCGTAATATTTATGACAACAGATAATCAATTATGACGCGGAGGTATACTAGCCAGTAATAAAGTATGATTGGTTAAAGTTGTTAAAGCTTTATAGGGGATGAGTATAGAGTTTATTTACTGTCAATTAATTGGTTTCTAGAACAATAATGTAATGATAATATAGGAAAAAAAAATCAAAATTCGAATTACAACATATTAAAATTAATTATTGTTTACTATCTATTCCTATAGGCTTTTCACTGTTAGAAAATGGCGCCTGTCACATTCTAATAGAAAAAAAAATGTTTAACGTACACTACCCGGCGATAAATATTGTACATCGGCCTCTGGAAAGAGACAATCGGCTTTATTTCTGTCCCACACTACCTATGTGACGTTTTGTCAGTCGTTGCATTTCGTGCGACAGAGATAACGCTCTACGAAGCCGAAATTAGCAGATTGTCTCTTTCCAAAGGTCGATGTGCAATATTTATCGCCGGGTACTGTATATCAGAGTGGTGGTTACTACATACAGATTAATTAAAATTAGTTGTATAAACTTTTTGCTGACAAATGAGCTATACATTCACCTTTTAAGCTTTTACACATAGCCAATCACCCTGTATATTACCGGAATATGACGTCATCGGTATGGGTGTGTGCGTGACGATTATGCTACAATTTAAATCAATTCATTTCAATTGAAAACGCGGATGTGATTGTATGGGTACAAGCATCTAGCGTAACTTGTTGAATTGTCTCTGTAATTCTATCTGTCAGTGATTGCGTAATGTTAAATGTACCGCGTAATGGGCTTGACACTTTTTTTTTTTAAAGACAAAGACACGTTTACGTTTCTGCCTGAAATTATATGTGGTGTATTGTCGATGATAATTTATTTCTTTGGCGTGATCGTTACTGATCACAGATTACAAATAGTTCATTCAAAAAATTTTCTGACACAAGTTTTTTTTTTTAATTATAAGTAATAATCAAGTTTTTAAATATAATAGGTTTAAGCAGAAATATTTATGGCTTTATTACTAAAACGATATAAAAATGTTAGCTGGTATATTGAAAGCCGCCAGCCGTAAAATGTCCATTGTTTGACATAGACTTTTCTAGATATGCAATAGGTTGCAATAGGTTTGGCCTGTACCTGGTTTTTCAAAGACCTTTAACCCTTAGTAGCCTAATTTACGAAAGTGATTTTTTTAATATTACTTTGTTTGCTTGCGGGGGGGTAGATAAAGGAATTTTTTTTTTCGTTGGAAAGAATATTATACAACAGTAAAATACATACAGCCAACCTATAAAAAAAAACTAATAGTAATGTGAACATTCGGTTTAAAAGATTGGTATCAAAATTGAAACTCTGGGCTATTAAGAGTTAAAAGGTCGTCTCTTCACCTCGTGGACTTCGTGGTTTCCATTCTAGAAACTTAGAACACCAACGGCCACTTGTTACTCACGTTATGTGGCCTTCAACTTAGACTATGACCTCATTCCAAATTCCGAAGACAATTTTGGACAAGTGAAACTTTTTTCCAAAATTAACAAATACCACATTCTTCCATATACAAATGACTTAAAAAAAAACATATTTCGTGTTTTTTTTTCTATTGATAGAAAATGCTTTCAAAGTAAGAAATGTTCATGGTTAAGTGAGTAAACTTGACATCGATTTTTAATACGATGTTTTTCATCACGTACAAACTCGTGAACGATTATCGATTTAATTTTTTTTTAAAGTAATAGAGTGATATTTTATACTTAACCCTTTTAGTGGCGAACCACGGTATATCGTCTTTTGATATACTTGCCAAAAGTGCCAACGAATATATCGTCGTTTATGTGTTGTCGTTGTGTTATATGTAAGAAAAGGACCAATATTTAGCCACTTCCGCACATACAGTGGTAGTCGTGCAACGAAATGCACCGCCCGCCAGCCCGCTGATAAATGCGTATGCGGCAAACAATGCGACTCACACAACCGCCACCACCAAATTACTCAACACGTGTTTCACCCCTCCACGGGGCATCTTCAGGAGTTATGTTACACCGATTAGTGCCAAACACAGAGTGTTCACAACAACAACAAACACAACTCTGAAGTGGCTAAATATTGGTCCTTTTCTTACTTACGATGGACTTCCGCGAGGTAACGCCTGATTCCATTAAATGTTGTGTTATATGTATCAGAAGAGGTATATAACATTAACAGGTTAAATGTTACGGAGGTGATCGGCGTGCCCGGATTGAAACTTTTCCCCCTAATATTGCGATGACGATGACAGATCCTGGGCTTTCCACATTCAGCGACTTCCCGAAAATATATCCCACGCTGCATCTACTAGCTCGTGGTCGCCACGTGTTGTTATATCCTCCCATAGATATCTTTGAGGGAGGTAGTAGGTGTATAAACGTCAAAATCACTGTTTTGAAAATCTTAACCCTTAGTAGCCTGATTTACGAGTGATTTTTTTTTAATATCACTGTGTTTGCTTGAGGGTCTAGATGAAGGGAAAAATAGATTTTTTTTTAAATTTCGTTGGAAAGAATATTATACAACAGTAAAATACGTACAGCCAACCTTTAAAAAAAAACTAATAGTAATGTAAACATTCGGTTTAAAAGATTGGTATCAAAATTGAAATTCTGGGTTATTATGGGTTAAAGCGAGAGTATTTACCATGGGCGCGGGTTTGACCACAAATGAACTATGGTCATAATATTTCTTTCGTGCGTTCTTTTATTAAATGTGATAGTTTTTCGCACCAGTGTTATATAACTATTTTGTAAAATAATTTGTGAAATCATTGACATATAAAACTATGTTTATATTATATTTAAATTAAGTAATTCGCATTACGATAAAAAATTAATAAACATAGCACATATATATTTATATATATATCTTGTATTGCGTTTATTAAAACAATAAATAAATCGTGCAAGTTTATCGCGACGTGATATTCGAGTCATTGAACCTTTTATTTGTAAATAACTTCCCTAAATAATAATATATGCGTATAAATAATTATATATATAACATTGGAAAAAATAAATGTAAACTGGAGTTTTTAGATCGTCAGGTATTCTTTAAACATGTCGTTGAACTGTTGAATAAATTTATGTATATAATATATGAGGTTATATAGGAGTACTAGCTGTAATAAATGTAAGAAAATAGTTTTATATTTTTTTAATTTTTATAAAATAAAACTTAGGTTACACCTTATTACATCCACTGGCCAGTGTAAGTCCTGTCAAAATCGGTCCAGCGATTTCAGAGATAAGACGCAACAAACAGTCGGACATACAGACAAAATAAAAAAAATGTAATTTTGTAAATGTAGCGTGTATATATATGCATATAATAAAAAGCGGTTACTTTTTTATAACCATCGGTTTTCGTTCTTTTTACGTATAGTATTTGGTATTTTTTTTTTGTTTTACTAAGTGCTCAAAACACAAGACGTCAATGATTTTTAAAAAAAAATAGTTGATTTTAATTTAGTTCTTAAAGAGTTAAGTTAGTAAAAAGTTAAAGAGACTTAATAAACACTGTAACATGCAAAAACGCAAGTAAAAAAAGTTTAAACTTAATTTTAAAATAAATACATTTAAAAAACTTTTAAGTTAAACGGTTTTTTGATACCCATATTGTGGTGATTGTGGAAAAATATGTACCTAGTCCGCCATATTGGAACGGCGTCCATCTTGAATTTTGAATTTTGACATAATCATCGTGTTTTACTGGTGTAGCCCCTTCATTTGATACCCATATTGAGGGGGTTAAGGAAAAATACGTAATCCGCCATTGTATCGGCGGCCATCTTAGATTTATAATGTTATTGATTTTTATTATATTGTATTGTCATCTAAATTAAATGTGTGTACCAAATTTTAGATCAATCTGACAACGGGTAGGTGCTTAAATTTCAATTTCTAATTTTGATCCAAATAAATTCCGTACGGGTCGAACTAAATAAAACCTTTTAATAAAGCACGAACGCTAATGTTTTAGGAATATAGATTCTACTTATAATACTATGTGATAATAAATTTTAATATGCACAATCCATTTATTCGCACTGTTGTCGCGTAACAGATTCGAATCTAGACATCGGAATTCTAAAAGCAAGAATAACAATAATGCAATGTTTAGTTATAAATATTAACATATATAATATTTACACATATTAACACAAAGAACAACTTGTACACACTGTGCAATCTCGCTCGATTATCAATAAATAAACACCCTCATGACTCTAGCACAAACAGGGTTGGTAGGTAGCAATTAGCAAAACATTACTGTCTTTACACATTATCGTACTGTTTAAAACTATTGACGCGTTGCAGTTACACAATAAATAAACCGTATTTCAGAGTTATTACTTTAGTTATTAATTTAAAGTTTCATTTTAACTTAAAACAAATTCAATTTTAAAGTCCCCTTACCTAAGTAATCCTGCGCGTATCTACGCCAAATGAAGGCTTTTATCGAATAGTTTTGTGCTTTTCATTGCGAGTTAAATTAGTTGAAATAAATTCTAATGTTACCCACGACTCAAAACTTCATCATTCGTTCGATATTTAAATTCAAATCATCATGAATTGTCATTGCTATATACGAAATTGATTGATACGACAGTAACGCCATCTGTCGAAAATTGGTCACACAAATTTACAAATTTTCAAGAGCACATTAGAATTTTGCTATCATTACATGATCAAATGCATAGTTTAGGATTTTATAAAAGACATACAAACATTCACTTATATATATATATATATATATATATATATATATATATATATATATATATATATATATATATATATATATATCACTCACACACATATATATATATATATATATATATATGTGTGTGAGAGAGAGAGAGGGAATAATATGCTAGAATGTTATTTTTTGGGTCCAAACTGTCAATATTGCAATGGAATTTGAGGTAGCTGGAAGTATATGGAGTGTAGTCTAGGATTTCTTTTAAAGTAGCAAATTTCTTCTGCCACTTAACCCAGCGATAACGCTTTTTAAAGCGGCAATAGTGATATTAGCTAGGCAATGGCAACTAGCCAAGCCAGGGTTCTGCCATCTTGAACGCCCTTATATGGGAATGCCATGCGGGTGTTATCGACGTGACAGCTCAAGTCGAGGTCACTTCCAGGAGCTCTTGTGCCTCATGTCAGCTACAATAGATCTTCTACGTATCTCTATTTCAGATTAGATCTCTTATAAAGCTTCTCCTTTGCGCATTGAACAAATGTGAGACTGCCAGAATATGTGAAACTCCATAGTTAAGCCGTAAGTTATGGCAACACACATTAATCATATACCTTCGTATTAAAACACCGATATATATTGGACGAGATATTTCTTACTTCGTTCTGTATTATGACGTCATTCAAACATTCGTTAAGACAAAAATGTCACCTTAATATTGAGTTTTTATTTTTTTTTATATTCAACATATATTATTTGCAGCCAGGCATATCGAACCAGTTTTGATATCTGTATTTTTAACATTTACATAAAAATACCATAAGAACGAACATTTTCTTTTAATAATAACACGTTTTTAGGTACCTTTTGGGTACCTTTTCGGCCGACGACATTCTCGGCCGGGTTAGGTGGCAAATCGAGTCGATTTTCGCTAATGTGTCGGGTACGTTATAGGTACAATAAAATTTCCAAAGGACGTCGACAGTTAAGGAACCTTTTCAAGTATCAGTAAGGTATCCCTATGGCTTGAAGCTAAAGTAATGTAACATAAACAATTGTCGCCGATCTGCGTACTAAATAGCCGTGGCGCCGCAGAGGCGCCTTGCGACCGCAAAGGGTTAAAATAAAAATTAAAATTCTAAACGAATGTTGCATTTTATTCGTCGCCATCTTTTCAGCCTATAGACTTCCACTTCAAGGTACAGGACTCTCCTAGAAATATCTGTGGGTTGTAAAATATTGTAATACACAAAAACTTATGTATGTTAGAAGATAAGTAAAACGTTCTATTTTTGAAATAAAAAAAAAAGTTTTTGTAAGAGGCAAGTAACAAAAAAATATTCAATGTCATATTTGTTTGATAATGATTCTACCAAGAAAAAGATATGATCAATCATAAAATGAAACGTGTAACTAAAATAAATCAAGTATTTTGCGATAAAGCGATTTCCCAACTCACTGTTACGTTGGAACAAAAAGTGACTAATTTAGTTCAAAAGAAAATTTATCGCGTGTTTTTGCAATATCTTACGTCACCCTCATTACTCAATGACCTTGGAAATTTTAACACAAAACGAATTGAAAGGCATAAGACTGTCGAATAAGTCCACAAAATACTAAATCTTTTAATTTTGAAATTGAAAACTTACGGAAAAAGACATATTTTACGAACTTCGAAAGACATTTAAAGTTTGATAACTCCGTGATGTATTTACTATTATTGTATATATTAGTAGATATAATATAAATATTCCAATGAAATGACATAAACCATTTAAATTTCGAATCAAGTATAATAATATATATTTAAAAACTTTACAATATCTGTTACATATAAACATGACAAAATTATTTGAATTTCGAATCAAGGGCATTAAAAAATATTAATTAAAAAAAAGTTTAAATGTTCGATACATATTGGAACGTATTGACACGTAAAGACATTTGAATTTCGAATCACACATTCGTACCGATACATATTAAAAACATAATACCTACGTGTCAATTTATTATTGTCAAATCAAGATACGTATTAAAAAAAATCTTATAAAGTAAATATTGGGACGACAAAGACTATTATATATATTGACATTTAAAAAACCATATTTCCTTCGAATTTCGAAATTTAAAAAATATAACTTTGTTATTGGATATATACAAGATACATTGATACAACGAATTTGGATTTATTTGAATTTCGAATCAGGAGTACGAGTGAAATATAAAAAATGTTTTTTAATATTTACGCGCTAAAGGTGGTTAAATGTATTTTTTATAACGCAGGTCAAGATGGAAGTAATATCGGATATGCTGCAGCCGTACAAGGAGCTGGTGGGCTCCGTGGCAGCCATCGTCACTATTGGACAGATGTTCTCTGGTTCCTTTATCTGCTACGACATTTACAAGCAGGGCAACACTAGGGGAATTAGCGTAGCGCCATTCCTTGGTGGTGTTGTCATGTAAGTATTTTTTTTAAACGAACACTAATCTTATACCGTGACTTTGATCCTGGGCTCCCCTTTACAAAGCCACTACGGAAATTTGAAATACACCAATACCTCGCTTTGTGTCGTTTCTCTTTACGTTTCTTCGAAGTTGCGTCGCTGTTTAATTAGCACTAATTTACACTGTGCGTCGTTAGATTTCCGAGGTTGCGTTGTTTTGGGTTCGAGTCTTTAATTTTATTTTTTAAATTTTTTATTTTATCTAAGAGATGGCAACACTTTGTTTCTAATTGTGCCTTCCCATCAAAACTCGGGGATTCCCTTTCTAACTAAAAATCAACGCAATTTTAATACAGTTTTATGTTATGTAGTGTTGTGCTTTTTTTAAAAGAGAATTATATATTTATATAAATTTTAACGTGTTGTTTCTGGTTACAAATAAGGTAAATATTTTTCCAATTTATTTATTGGCTGTGTTATATTATCTTTTAAATGTTTACTTTGTTCAATTTTCTTTTTAAAAAGTAGTATTTTCGTAACCCTGTAACCTATCTTCGATCTTTACATGGTTTGCTATAGAAAATCTTAATTCACTTTGCGGCGTTTCAATTTGCGTCGTGTTTTTTAGAACGTAACATACACGTACATAACGAATCCGACGCCAAAATTATAGAGATTTAAGGAGGTTGTATTCCTGACGTTGTAAAGTAAGTGCCACAAACGTAGTACATATAAAAGACGTAATTATCGACGAGTGCCACGCAGGCTTTTCGTGCACTTCATCAAGTGCAGCTGAACACGGTACTGGACCAAGTTCACGGGGCAAGGGAGATTCTAGGAGTGCTTTTGATTTAAGCTGAAAGAAAGTCATCAAAAACATTTTCATTTAGTCTGCCTCAAGGCAGCCGATAAACGCGCACTGCAAGGCCAAAGACCACAAGACCAGCGACTTACTGTGATCTTTGACCATGTCGTCGTTCCACCTAGTGGGACTACCCACGCTGCGTCTACCCACCCGTGGTCAAATCAACTCAAAAAATCCTAAGTAGGCACTCACATGCGCTTTTGAATCGCCGATTATTTTAAAATTATAGGTAATAAGCTATCACCGCCTAAGATCGCTGATCTGTTGAAAAGAGTCGGCAAATTTAACAATTTTTTTCATGTACATTGTAATGTAGCATGTAAATGAGTCAACAAATGAAGTTTAACACATTTCGATCGACTAAAAACTATTGAATGCTGTAATAATGCTAAAACTATTTTTAATTTTAGATTTAAAATTAAGAAATGGCCTAAGATATCTTGTGGAACTTTATTATATGTACAAACACTCAGACCTTTTTGACCATTTGTCTATTGGGGGCCTCTCGTACCCCTATCTTTGGTGGGACAGGGACTTTACGGGCAATTTATTTTTTCACATAGTTAGTTATTATTTCCATTCTCTCCTTTCGTTCTTCACATATTCTTTCAATCTATTCTTTCATGCCACATTTCTGCTATCTTTCCCTTTTACTCTGTGACTTTTCATTCCTCCCTCATTACATGTTACATTTTATCTTTATTTCTTTTCGTTTACATTTTTATCACATTTTATATCACATTTTGAGTTACATTTTATAACATTTTTTCTTATTGTCTATTTAAAATTTTTCTTATTTTCTTTAATTTTTGTTTTTTTTGTATCACTTTTTTAATTATTTCCTTGCAGTATGAGAGGAATTCTTCCCTAGTATCCTTTCCGCCTATCAGGGAGGCTATTGATATCGTCGCGATCTTAACTTAACACTTATATATAACACTTTCTCTTTCTTATTCTCTTCATCCAATGGACACCCACTGCCTCTAGTGGGGTGGGGGAGGGCCTATTCCCGTCGGGTCTACCGGCACGTGTTTGAGAACCTTTCGACTCCAACGGCTATCGGTTGCACCAGCGATGTGCCACGCCTACTGTCATTTCAGACAAACAATTCATCTTGGTTTTTCGGAGAATCTCGTCATTTCTGATTCGACCACTACAAGTGTGGACTCTTTTTAAACGCATATTATTGGAGGAAGGATGTCTTAAATGAAATTGTTTTTTTTTATTCACCAGGAGTTTGCTGAATTTAAAGTATGGCTACATACTGCGCGATGACAAGATGATCCAAGTGAACTTTGTTGGTCTCGCGCTCAACATCCTCTACGTCTTGATGTACTTCAACTACACGTCGGAAAAGGTGAAGGTGTGGGCAAAGACGGGACTGGCTGGCGCTTTCACCGCCGCACTGCTGGGCTACGCCGAGATGGAGGACCCCGCTCTCGTGGAGAACAGATTCGGCACCATCATCACCGCCTTCATGTTCTATTTGATAGCTTCGCCGCTCTTCGGTTTGGTAAGATCATCACCAATAACCAATTTATTTAATATTTGTTCTGTTGAGTTTGTTCCTGCCTCTTATCTAAAATTATAATACCTTTCGAGGCAGTAGACGATCAATAAGAGTTCTATTAAAAGTTCCCATTTTTAACAATTAAATTTTAATTAAGAAAAGGACCAATATTTAGCCACTTTCGCACATGCAGTGGTAGTCGTGCAACAAAGTGCACCGCCCGCCAGCCCGCCTATAAATGCGTATGCGGCAAACAATGCGAATTACACAACTGCCACCGTCAAATCACTCAACACGTGTTTCACTCCTCCACGGGTCATCTTCAGGAGTTATGTTACATCGATTAGTGTCAAACACAGAGTCTTTGTTGCACGACTACCACTGCATGTGCGGAAGTGGCTAAATATTGGTCCTTTTCTTACTTAGGGTGGACTTCCGCAAGGTAACGCCTGATTCCATTAAATAATTAAATTTTATCTATTATCTTTATCAAGCAATTATAGATAAGTTTTAATTCGTTAAGCGGATTACGCACAATAATATGTTGTACTAAAAATTTATACTTAATATTTCGCGTAATGGCTTCCTAAATATATGCTGATATTTGTAAAGATAAAAAGATAAAAGATTATTCATGAGGTGTCTCATGCCACACAGATAGCGACCACTGAAAAGATGGCAGCGTATTTTGAACAAATAGAATATTCCGTAAAAATGTATCCAAGACTTTGCCACATGATATTAGGCGTAGATTCATTTGGAGGCATACATTCAGTGCATATACGACATACCCGTCTTTGTCATCTGTCCATCTCATTTATTTATTCATCTAACTAGCTGTGCCCCGGAACTTTCTGTCTGCGTGGAATTTAAAAAAAAATATATTTTTTAAAATTACGATTAAAAAAAATATTTTTTTTTAAATTACGTAAATTTTAAAATTTTAAAAAATTAAAAAATTACGTAATCATAATTTAAACGAATTCTTATGTCACCCACAATTCGAAACGACATCATTCGTTCGCCATTTTCGATTCAATTCAAATCATCATGAACTGTCACGGCGATATATAAAATTCATTGTAATGACAGTGACGCCATCTGTCGAAAATGGGTCGTACCAACTTTAAAACCGTGGGTGCATGCAGAAGTTTACATGATCAAATGCATAGTTTATGATTCCATAAACGACATATAGATATACATTCATTTTTATTTATTTACACTTTATTGTACACCATAGATAATAACTAAAAAAAAGAAACAATTTGTAAGGTACGTGTGGCGGTGTTATCACTCGAGGCGATCTCTACCAGACAACCTTTGAATGGAGATGAGAGACATGAACGAAAGTGCAGTTTAAGTTGTACATACATACTAATACATATTAGGGGGACAGGAAAGTAATGTCCTTTCTGACATATTTTACAGAAAAAACCGATTGATTTTTACCGCTCCGGCATTGATTTATATACTAGATGGCGAAAGGTTGTTGATAACGAAGGTGAATATATTGTTGATATGAAATAAAACCTTGTTAAAAATGTAGTCGCGTAAATTTAACTTAAGAAAGCGACATTACTTTCTGATCTCTCTAATACAATACACGTATACATATATATACATATCAATTTTATATATTTATTTATTTACTTTATTGTAGATAAACAGTAACAAAAGGCAGTAAAAAAGTACAAGCTTAGAAACTCATAAATATAAAATTAGTTGCAATTGTTACCTTATAACTATCTCTCTAAGAACATTTAATGATTTAAAGTAAAATGTCATTGTTTGACAAAACAAATAAAAACATTACAATACTGCATATCACATCGCAATAATTACGAGTCACAGCAAGCCGTCACGTTCCAATGAGGTTTAAATTGTATTGTGTGTACTCAATAATTTCGAACGAAATTGTCTTTTAAAAGATACGAGAGAGCACGAGAATATATAAATATCACTAATATATGAATTGTGGAGGTCACACATATATTTGATAATAGAGATTCAAGACCATTTCTGCATTTGTGATAAAAACCAGATCGCCATCCTCTGATGGTATCCTTCAACTTAAAGCTAATGATTGAGAGCTTATAACAACAGTCTGTTTTGTTGTGGTCGATTTTACAATATACTTTAAGAAAATGGTTAAGGACTATTTACTAGATCTATGATTATTTATCTGTTAATTCACTTCTTTTTCTTTCTCTGTTTCTTTATTCTTGCTGAGGCAAGTGCGATCCAAATCAGTTTGATGTTTTTTATTTACTATCGTATTATATTTGTAATATGTATTATACCTTATTTATTATTAGTATATATATCCTACATACATATGTATGTTAGCATATATGTATATTTTATACACGTCAACTACCCATTATTTATACTTCTACTGTTTCCATACTATGGTTGTCTGTAAGAGATTGCCTTGTGTGATAAGACCGCTCATTGTAGTTTTTTATTATGATGAAACTATTTAAATGTATCCTAGTGTGTACAATAAAGAATATTAAATAAATATAATATACTTGATACACTAGTAGAGAAATTAATTTCCTTGCTTTATTATTTCAAAAAAGTTTTCCAAACTGTTTAAAACTTTTTGTTTAATTAAATTAAATGTTTTATCGTTCACACATTCATTCGTTCAAACGAATGTGACCAGAATATAAGTAATGCATTATAAATCAATCTATACTCGATAACCAATTATTTGATGGTACCGTACTCCAAATCACTTCTGATTTGAAATCATTAAATACAAATAATAATTAATAACCACAGATAAGAAAAACGTTAACAAAAATGATAATTGATTTAGTAATCAATATTTATCTGCGTGTACCATAATTTTTAAAAACAATTCGAAAATTCTTTATTCAAAATAGGCTGTAAGTCATACGTCAATTTTATTGTACACCAAAATATAATTAAAATTACTATATACTATATATATATAAAAGGTTGTCAAATATCTCCCTTCCGCCTTTTTGTCTTTTGAATTTCGCGGCTATGTACAAAGCGCTACAGAGCTAGTATCTGGCAATACTATACATAATTTGAAAGGTCTTGACATAACCTACAAAACGACGCTATTCATGATTAGTTTGGATATTGCGTTCAACAGTTATAGACGTGTAAACATGGAGTTCACTAACGCCGAAATTCGCGCTATTTTAAAGTTTTCCTTCGTTAAAGGCAAATCCGCTAGAGAAACGTTCCGTGAGATTAATGGTGTTTTGGGGGATGGTACTCTATCACTTCGAACCGCGGAGGAATGGTTTCGACGATTCAGAGCCGGCGAAAACGACACCATGGATAAGCCAGCCGGCGGAAGACCTGTGACGACAAATACCGATCAAATCATGGACTACATCGAGTTAGACGTGGCATCTCGTGACATCGCCCAGGAGATGGGAGTTAGTCACCAAACCATTTTAAACCATCTGCAGAAGGCTGGATACAAAAAAAAGCTTGATGTTTGGGTGCCGCATGATTTGACGCAAAAAAGCCTTCTGGACCGAATCAACGAAGCGATATGCTGCTGAAACGGAACGAACTCGACCCATTCTTGAAGCGGATGGTGACTGGCGACAAAAAAAGGATCACATACGACAATATCAAGCGAAAACGGTCGTGGTCGAAGGCCGGTGAATCGTCCCAAACAGTGGCCAAGCCGGGATTGACGGCCAGGAAGGTTTTGCTGTGTGTTTGGTGGGATTGGAAGGGAATCATCCACTATGAGCTGCTCCCATATGGCCAGACGCTTAATTCTACCATCTACTGCGAACAACTGGACCTCTTGAAGCAGGCGATCGACCAGAAGCGTCCAGAATTGGCCAACAGGAAGGGTGTAGTGTTCCACCAGGACAACGCCAGACCACACACTTCGTTGATGACTCGTCAGAAGCTACGGGAGCTCGGATGAGAGGTTTTATCACATCCACCATATAGCCCGGACATAGCGCCAAGTGATTACCACCTATTCCTGTCCATGGCGAACGCCCTTGGTGGTGTAAAGTTGAACTCAAAAGAGGTTTGTGAAAAGTGGCTGTCCGAGTTCTTCGCAAATAAGGAGGGGGGGCTTCTACGAGGGAGGTATTATGAAGTTGCCGTCTAGATGGAAACAGATTATCGAACAAAACGGCGCATATTTGAACTAAATCCGATCACTGTAACACTTTTTATAAAGCATTGAATAAAGAGCAAAAAAGCGGAAGGGAGATATTTGACAACCTGTTATATATATTCTAACTATAGATATTATTACAATTAAACAAATTAAAGTTGTTTTTATTAATTAAAATTGATTTTGAAACTTTAATCTTGAAAATCGCTTAAAAGTATTTTTTGAAATTAATTGATACAAATTAAAAAAAAATAAAAAAATATATTAAACCTCTGTAAAACAAGTCCTTATTCCACATCTTATCAAAAACAGGAGCCATATAAAACATTATTACGTAAATAAGGTAGTGTTCATGTCGACTCATGTCATTTTACATGTTAACAGATAGTAAAAGAATTTAAATAAACGAAAAGTAATAAAGAGAATTATGACCCCAACAAATTATGAGATATATTTGACCCAAGCGAAAATACTTAAAATAGTTTTATTCTAAAAACAAACTCCATCTCAATATATATGTAAATTAAAATGTAAATTGTCTTTATGAATATGTAATATATTATATGTGATTTTATATAAACTAGATTACTCATCAGAATTCGTACTGTTATCAATAGAAAATATATTAAATATATAATAGATTCAGGCGTTACCTTGTGGGGAAGTCCATCCTAAGTAAGAAAGGGACTAATATATAGCTACTTCCGCTATGCAGCAGTCGTGCAAACCTAACTCGATGTTTGGCGCTAGTTGGTGTAACATCTCCTGACGATGCCCCGTGGAGGGATGAAACACGTGTAGAGTAAATTAACGGTGGTAGTTGTGTTTCGCATTGTTTGCCGCATTTATCAGCGGGCTGGCGGGCGTTGCACATTGCACGACTACTGCTGCATAGCGGAAGTAGCTTCTTAGTTGAAAATATATTAGACAGAGAGGGGTCAATAACTTTGAACAGTAGTGATCACTTTATTAAATTTTTATTGTCTAAGTCAATACTATTTACAAAGGTAAGTTGACTTCCACTGTAAGGCTTAGTAATAATTTATATACAGGATGATTTAAAAAGGAGTGAATGTGACCACGTGTGGGCGGCTGTTTAGCAACCACAGTTTGGTATACAGAGTATTCTGCTGCCCATCCTTTGGAAACTTGTGAACAGAGTATGAATTATATAAGATTATATTTTGGGAATCGAACTGTGACCTTAGATCGCAAGTCTCAGTCCACTGCTGGGCTACCAGGCTATGGTAAGTTAACTAAAATATTTTTAACATTGCAGAAGGAGATAATAAGAAATAAGAGCACCGAAGGTCTGCCGTTCCCCATCATCTTTTCTGGTACCATCGTCACGTTCATGTGGCTTCTATACGGAATCATCTTGAAGAATAAGTTCCTAGTAGTAAGTATAATTGTATAACTTGTTACAAGTTATAAAAATTAAACAGGTTTTGTAATGGTACTTTTGCAAGTGATTGTATGGTAGTTTATAGATATGGTAGTTTATGGTAGTTTGTAGATATGTAGGGTAGTTTTGAAAAAAAGTAATGGGGAACGTTGCTTATATAAGCGGACGTAAGTATCGTGTAAACACGGTTCGATGAGCGTCATAAGACTGTTATACAGTGTAGTTTTGTGAAGGCAGTATATTCAGCGTGATGTGTTACCAAACATTAAAATAATGTGAGGGTACTAACTAAGTGATTATTATTGTAGGGTAGTTTTGGAAAAAGTTGAAATGGGGAATGTTTCTTATATAAACGGACGTTAGTATCGTGTAAACACGATTTGACAAGCTTTATGAGACTGTTTATAATGAAGTTTTGTGAAGGCAGTATATTCAGTGTAATGTTTTACCAAATATTAAATAATGTGAGGGTACTTTTGCAAGTGATTATTAATGTAGGGTAGTTTTGGAAAATGTAATTGTGTAGAACACAACTATCACTTATAAAATGGTGTTGGTATTGGGGAGATGGTTCAATGGGTATCGCCAGCTGCGCAGTGTACTTTGTAGATTGTGATCTATGCACTAAATGTGTAGTCTACTGAGACTACACACTAATATAGTGTAAATATAGTATCTCTTTCTTATCTTTTATATTTTGCAATAAATTTGAAAACCACTCACAGATTCACAAATGTCTGTAAAGAATCAATATTTTTTATTCTACACAAACAAATAAAATTTTTAATCTGTGAAAAATAAATAACATACGCTGTGCCATCGATGCTAAAAACTATAATGGCGGCGTCGTTTTAGAGAGACAGAGATAGGTATATTTTCCGTAATATATCGGGTCCCATAAATCAACGTCAAACCGAAATCGACAAACAAAAAATTTAAAAAAAAGAAACCTGTGTCACGTATTTTGGAAATATATCTTCACAACAAAGTAACACAAGTATATTTTGTAGTATATCAATTTTTTACATACAGTAATGTTATATCTATTACTATAGCAACATATTACTTATACAGGTAATTTGTTCCATTCGCCCTTTTATATTTATAACCAAAAATCTGTATGACGGCAATTGTATCGTCAATTGAAATCGATTTCAATTTTTTTATATTGATTCAGCTGCCTGTATTTTTACCAGATTACATTTCTGCATTTTGACCTTGATATATGGGACACTGTATATATTGTCTCTTATAGCGCCAGTTTCAAGTTGAACTATTGGTCACCGGATCTTACCAACGAACATGATATTGAGATTGTAATTAAGGAAAATTAGTTCTATGACGTCATCTGATTTTATCTTAACCATTGCGATAAAGATTTTGTTATCTTTGAAACAAGATAACATAAAGTGTGTAGTAAATTAGATATGATATAAGTTATAGTAAGCGTCTGAGGGAGATAGATAAAGTTTAACACGTCTGGTCACAAATATAATGTTGCGTACTGTGGGTTCTGACTCGAAATGAAACACCACTGGTTTACAAGGAGTCCTTTATTCACAAATCAGATGGTCAACCTACTTTAACACTAAGTATACTTTCGCTTAGTCCAAACTACGCTTTCAAATCGCTTAAGAAATCACTGTCCAAATAACTTGCCAAATAGTCACTTTGTATCACTGATCGTAGATCTTAATCTTGTAACTCGAAAAACAACACTGAACTGTCGACATGGGGAGTAAACCTATTTATACTACGGATAAGGTTCTAGTAAGTTCGCGATAGTACTCGGTTAAAATTTTCGAGAACCGTACACAAAAGAAGGTGAAGCGTGTTTTTGATTCTAGGGTTCAGTGTTTATTGTTTAGAAGTTTCCGAGGTTTTCATAGCAGATGTGACTTGTGCTTTGTAACAATAATAAAATGGTTTGTGCGTTGAATAAGATACATATGATGTAAAACGCTTATTATTGAATAAACGTATATCTAAATGACAGACACTTTGGCAATGATGTCGCCTGATTATTTTGATTTCATTTAGATTATATGTAATAAATTGTATATGTATATCTGTGTTGTTAAACTATTAAAAGATGTATTGTTATGTCATTTCTACCTGCTTGTTCACCACAACTTGCAAAGCAGAGTAGATTTAAAAGCAATAGATTAAAAATAAAGTTGTAGGTCAATTAGAATCCTGTTAAAAGTTTTTTTTAATCAATATTTCAACAGATACAAAACGTTGTCGCCGTGGTGTTGTGCAGCATACAGCTCTCTCTGTTCGTCATCTATCCGTCCAAACGCACAGCGAAAGAGAAAGCTAAATCCAAGGCCAAGAAAGCTGATTAGATCGCTATTCAGTATTTTGTACGAATTTTTTTTTAATTTTAATATTATTGCAATAGTGTGCTGTCATCAAAAATGGCGGGAAATCTGAAATGTCAAAGTAACGTTTCGATACAATGTATGGATTTGTTTTTTTTTTTAATGTGTGATATGTTATTGTATATAGCATTGTAAATTCTGATTCTGCATAACTGTTAGTTTTGTAGAGTATACGATTTTTATATTCCAGCGCTATTGGAAGGTGTCTTTTAGCGACTAATCAGAAACTGCAATCATTGGCCAGTCTTAATAACATAAGATTGCGTTTACACTAATTTTAAAATGTAAAATATGTCATAGTAAATAATACAACTATATTCAATTCATGGACTAGAAATGAAGATGTTAAATTTATTTATAATTTCATTATTGACGTAAAAACCCCCAAAACTCACTATATAAAACAACATATTTTTTAATTATATCAAAAAGCAGTTAAGTGTAAATGCATCCTTACAACAATGTTCACTTAAATTACAGCTCTACATTCATTCGGTTCGATAGTTATATAATGGTGTTAAGTTTATATTCAGATGATCAATGCAATATTTATGTATGGACGAAGTCGAACCATGATTAAAAAAAAAACTTTTTGCTTGATACGTATTTTCACGTTGATTGTACAGTAGTTAACGAGATATAAATGCAGAAAAATACAGAAATGAGGACATCGGAAGACTGCTGGTGAGCAGCCAGGGTTGAAAGGTTCTATAGTGAAAGACCAAAGACCGGTAAACGCAGCGAAGGATGTTCACCTACAACGTAGACAAATGACCTCGTTAAACTCGTCGGAAAATGAATACATACCGCTTCCGACAGATATTTTTGGACATCTATGGTAGAGGCCTATGCCCAGCACTGGACATAGCAGTGAATAGGCAACTTTATCTTATCCAATAGCGCATGTTATATAACTCCATGCTTATACGTAACAAATACAACTTAGTTGTTCTGTGATCAGAAACGATTTATAGATTATATATTTTTAAGATCACAATATATATTTTTGATATGTAACTAGGTTTTTATGACATTAGTAATTTTTTAAACTATTTTGTGTGTGTGTATGTGTTAAAATAATTATTTTACATATACTTGGAAATTAATTTGAATGAATATTATAATGCATTTATATTGTATCTAAGTTTATTTTTTTTACCTTTTCGACACCATTTTGACAACTGTCAGTTAAACAAAATGGCTACCCCGTTGTTTTTTTAATACACCCATAGCTTAAGGTTTATAGTGATACAGCCTGTATTTTTTTATAACGCATCAAGGCTAGTGATGTTTTTTTTTAAAAAAAATATCTTTTGACTTGGTTTCATTTACCTAAATAAAAAAAAAATGTTGATTTTTTGTAATATTAATAAAATGTAAATCCATTAATTTCTATAGTAACACATGCATTAAATACAATTTTCATATTTGTACGGTTTTTTTTTGTATCCTTTGAAACATCCTCTGAAACAGTACTTTCTAACTTTTTAGTGGTATGCCCCTGTGTAAGAAAAGGACTAATATTTAGCCACTTCCGCACATGCAGTCGTAGTCGTGCAACAAAGAGCAAAGCCTGCCAGTCCGCTGATAAATGCGCATGCGGCAAACAATGCGAATTACACAACTACCACCGGTTAATCACTCAACACGTGTTTCACCCCTCCACGGGGCATCTTCAGGAGTTATGTTACACCAATTAGTGCCAAACACAGAGTCTCTAACGAGTAAATGCGTTATACACTAATCGGTGTAACATAACTCCTGAAGATGCCCCTCTATGTAATACACATAATTTTTATATTAAAGCGAAACGGTAAAAGGCGTGTTGAGTCACTATGAATTTACGCCCCTTAAAAAACAAAATTGAAATTTTCTTTTAATTAGGCCCTAGCAATGTCCAGTTTAATAAATTACGTTTCATGCGACCACTTCCTTCCTCATCCCTACTCCATATTGCTATCCTCGAGTTGTGCGTCAGTATCTGCGAGGATGTTGCCGTATTCACATCGATGAATCTTGCGATCTCTCCGTCTCGTCCGTGCAATACACGCGCGAGTTCGTGTGACGTGATATTGCTGCCACCACATTATGGACACATACAGCCCGGGGGTGTGTATTCATCCACCTTTTTAACGTTACGTACATAACCTATATAAACGTTTCAAAGAAATAGCTTCGGTAGACTTGATTCAAATCAATTTCATAGTCTAACAATTTGCACCATTATTATTGTCAGGTTTGTTACGATTATTTCATGCTTCCAATAGAACTTCAAATATTGCTTTACTTAGAATTGGAAATAAGTTTAAAAGCTTTAAACTTCCTTATCCCCCCATTAATCCCCCCCACTTCTAAATAACACCGAGAAATAAAACAACATCAAGACAACCGCATAGGCATAGACAATTTATATAACACAAGCAAACAATACGCACAGAGATGTCAATTAGAATTTGATGATGGCTTCCTTCAGCGCATTGAGCTCCTTGCCGTGGATCCACTTGATACCGGTCGCTGAAGCCGAGCTAGGGGGCCTGGAGATGCACCTACATGAACATAAATAACTCATAAAGACTTGTGATGATGAAACCATGACTCAAGAGTTTTCATAGATTCCAAAAACATCACTGACGTCACTCCTCGACCATTACTCCTAGACACCTGACCCGCATTGAAGATATGGAGCTGTTAGATCTTACTGTTGATTCATAAAACATTGTACAAGTCAACATTTACTCTCCTAGTTTCATTGCACTAAAGCAGAAGACGGTATCTCCTGATTTAGAGGGGAGGGGGGGGGGTATTGAAACCCTCCTTTTGTTCACAAGTGATATCTCTAAAAATCACACTGAAAAAATAATATGAACAAGACATAATTAATTCAGTGGGATTGCATTCTATAACTTTATTACATGAAGTTTTCATTGCAATGCTCTTTATCGTTCTGTTAACATTTAATTGTTTAAAAATCGCTAAAATTTCTAGACATAAGCCTTCTCCGTAGATTTCGTTAGTCCACCTTGGAGGCGGCCTCGATTCAACGTCTTCCGATGACGTGAGTCCGACTCTCGCTTGCCTGTCTGTCTTCTCCACTCTAACACCTTAAGGCTCCAGCGGACTTCTGTTCTGCGCTTTATATGAGCTTTTCACTGCCACTTCAAATTGGTAATCCGCTGGGCTTTCAGATTGGGATTCCAAGTCTCTCTCTATATCTTTTCGACCGGCTGCCAGCTTGCTTAAGTGAGAGATGACAATAAAGATTAAAGTAGTTAAAAAAATACTCACTCAATCTTTTTCCCGAACAGATTTTCCATTCTAACTTTGCAAAACAACCAAGGTCCTTGGTTCCTGTGCTCCTCCTGGCAGTAAGCGACTATGGCCTTCGAATATTTGCAGAATTCCTTCAGCACGATGTCATACGGGAAGGGGTAGAGCTGCTCTATCCTGCACATGGCAATCTTGTCTTCTAGCTTCTTCTCCTTTCGGAGTTCGTCGATCGTGATCGAAACTTTTCCAGAACAGAAGATCAACTTCCTTACACAATCCGGCTTCTTCGATGCTGGCCCGTCTTCAGGAATTGCCCTTGGGTTACGAAATTTATTTAATACTAAAAAAGCTCTTATATACACACTTCTACTTTGGACTTCATGTTGTTATTACCTCAAGACCAACCGGCCCTAGGAAAAATCCCACAAAAGAATATGTGAGGAATAAACGAAGAAAGAATAATTGACATGAGGATAGAATCAAGATGAGGATGCAAATAATAGACTTCTGTGAAGAAGTTATTATTTTTATAATATCCCTGTGTACCCAAAACAGGAGAAGTATAAGAGAAAAAAAAATGCAGCTTTTGAATTGTTAAACGCGCAAAGATAAAAGCGTAGTGTCAAAAGCGAATTTATTTCAATAATTATTTTGTCCAACCCTATAAGGGGTACATGTAAACTTGATAAGGTTGTCAAAAATCGCCAGGTGAAGGCCGTTTTTAACACGTTCACTGCGGGACCAATTTCGAAGAACTTTCAGCTGGTGCGGCTGAGGTCGAATCAGCCTCAAGCTGAACTTCCTAGTAGTGCGGTTGAGGCCTTTTCTGCAAAATGTTCATCAATATTTTTTTACAATATTGAGTCAATGCTTCGCAGACATAAAGAAAGCTATATTTGTCTTTGTCATACCTCATACGGTTGAGTGTAAACAGCCGCCGCACTAGAGAGAAAACACGAGTTTTACGCGCCGCACCAGTGCAGTCTACCATGAGGCTGAATCGACCTCAAGCCGCAGTGAACGTGTTAACAGATCTAATTGGGTATTAAATCTATGTGTAAGCCTATGTCGAGTTGTAAACGTGGTGTTTGAAATGGTGCAGATCAAAAAGGACAAATATATGTAACATACTATACATTTTTTTAGTGAATTCAACCTAAGTTATACTCTGCATATAGCGTACAATCTATTTTTAATCTGTTGTAAAGTTGTTCTTTTCTGCAAAAAGTGTATAAGGTTACCTTCTGAAACAAGTTCCAGGAAGGAAATCCTTGAACGGGGACCTATAGTAGGGGTGCTTCAGGCCGACCTTGGGGGTGAAGAGGATGAGAGGCTTTCGGAATGGCAGCGCGATCTGGCGTCGAAGCAGGTGGAAGTAGTTGGCCGGGTTCGTTACATTGCACACAATCCAGTTCGCAGCCTTCAGTTGTTTCACTAACAAAACATAAATGTTGATAAATAAACAAAGATTAGTAAAGACAAATGACATCGTGGTCGTCTCTCGTCATCAAACGTCAGACTCATATTTGCTTCTGATTCCTTAGATTTTCATGGTTATATAGTTTAAATGTACAAATTAATATATTAGTTGGTTTGTTGTTGGGTTACATTCTTCTATCTTACAAATTTGCAGTTCTTATAACAGAATATTTGAATATTTAAACGAATCAGGCGTTATTTTGCGGAAGCCCATCCTAAGTAAGAAAAGGACCTAAGACCAGACCAGTGGTAGTCATGCAACAAAATGCACCGCCCGCCAGCCCGCTGATAAATGCAGCCAGCCAATCTGATTGTCACTCTGTTTGGCACTAATCGGTGTAACATAACTCCTGATGCCCCGTGAAGGGGTGAAACACGTGTTGTGTGTGATTTAACGGTGGCAGTTGTGTAATTCGCATTGTTTGCCGCATGCGCATTTATTAGCGGGCTGGCGGGCGGCGCATTTTGTTGCACGACTACCACTGCATGTGCGGAAGTGGCTAAATATTGGTCCTTTTCTTACTTAAAATATTTGAACTATTGCCCGCCATCGATATCCTTCGCTCTTATAGTCTTTAGAAGCGATCTTAGTAATTCACTGTGTACATAGTTGGGGACGAAAGGTTCTCGAGTGGCGACCACGAGTAGTAGACGCGACGTGGGCAGTCGCCCACTAGGTGGACCGACGACATAGATCGCGGGAGGTCGCTGGATAACGGCAGCGCAATATCAGTCATCGTGGCGATCTTTGGAAAAGGTATATGTCTTGCAGTGGGCGTCCATCGGATGTGAATATGAAGACACATAATTTTTTTTTAATTTTGATTATTTTTAATTGTGCGTCTAAAGTTTCTTTGGTGTCTAAAATCATCAGCCAGATTTATCCTCTATTACGTGCGATCAGTTTTATCTTATTTTTTTTTATTTGGTCTTATCTTTCTACAATGTTGTGTATAGTAAACTTTTAATATCATGTCACCTATAAAGGAACACGTAACAGACCCATTATTTATATGGTAACTTTTAATGTACTCTTGTGTGTACTGCTGGTGTATCTAAATAAATAAATAAACAGTGACTCCCGTGACAGTTCTGCAGATTGACCAAGTGTACTTACAGACCATGAGAGGGTCGTCCAGATCTGGAAGATTCTCCTCGTGGTCGTCACACTGAGTCAAATAACGCTCCACTCGGGCTGACGAGTGCTCCGGACCCTGGAAAGTATTTTATCCCTTATATATACACTTATTCTTCGTTGATGGCCAAATCTTTAATCATACAGACAGTTTGATTATGGAATGCTTTACCGCTGAATATGAGACGTACTAAGTCACTGTTTTGTTTCTAATAATGTTAATGCCGCTAGAGAATTTTATAGCTTAATTTGAAATGAGTTCACGAAACGAAAGGTTCCGTAAGCTTTCAAAAATGTTTACTGGGCACTCGGACGCCAGTTGCACGCTTACATTCGCACGAAGGTGTCAGCTCTACATGTGTAGATGTGTGAAGTGTTGTGTTATGTCTGCGGCTTGGGGCGGCAGCGTGGACCACTCTATAATCTGAGGAAAGGTCCGAATCTTTCCTTAGATTAGGCTTCAGGCCGCCCGAAGAAACAAACGGTGCGGTTAGTACAGACAGATTTATGTTTTCATACTTCAATAAATAGTTTAATATTTGGTACATAGTTATATTATACAATAAACGATGAAATATAAATGCAGATTTTATTTTCAAAAGAGTGTACATCCAAATATCTTACGTCGAGTGGAAAACACTGTTCAAAACTGAACCTTGTGTTCTGCGCCACAAGGTTAACACTAACTTGATTCAATTGAACTGAATTATCGACGAATATATTCTTTTAAATTCACTGGATATTACATATACTCTTAGACTCGCCCATTAGCCAATTACGTAACAATAAATTAGAAAGCCGTATTCACAATGACAAGTCGAAGTTCGAAAGTATGAATATTTTATTATTTGATAAAACTGACCGCCCCGTCGATGCCGTGGGGTAGAGCCACCACTATGCCGGACTGGCAGATCCACTTGCTCTCGCCATTGCAGGTGAAGGTATCGAAGACTGGCTGCGCGGTGTCAGCGAAGTCCCCGTACTGAGCCTCCCAGATCGACAGCTGGTGCGGACTGAAGTAGGAGTATCCTGTCTCAAAGCCCAGAACACCTGGAACACGAAAACCATTCAGTATTTAATCATACAAAACTATTTTTTACAAATGACCGTCGTTTTTGGGGAATCTTGTTCCCCTATCTCTTATACTATGACAAGGACTCGTTAAAGAAGTTTTTAGTTTTTTGTTCATTTTGCGTTCTTCTTTCATACTTCATAATTTCTTTCACTATCGCTATAGATTTTATTACAATTCATTCATACGTCATCTACACTTCGCCACATTTGTCGCTATTTTATATTTTATATTTATATTTTTATAGGAAAATTCTACAGAAATATTACTCTTTATATATAGCAGTATAAATAGGGACGAAGCTCGAAACTTCTATATTGGACTTCGTTTCGTAGTTATCTCTAAGATTTACTGGCCCAAGGAGGAATCTCATAGTACTACATGAATGTATGGTTTCAAAGATTTCAAATTTTCTAAAATTAGGGAATTCCTCAAATTAGCAACCTTTAAGATGATTTTGCCAATATCATTTTGTGAAATAAATGAGCCTTATTAATACATAAATGTAATCTGTCCAAGCATATTAACATTATTTTACACTGTAATATAAAATATTTCGATAACTTGAAGTATGTATATAGATGTAAGTAAGAAAGGGACTTATATATAGCTACTTTCGCTATGCAGCAGTAGTCGTGCAATAAAGTGCACCGCCCGCCAGCGTGCTGATAAATGCACGTGCGGCAAACAATGCGAAACACAACTACCGCCGTTAATTCACTCAACACGTGTTTCACCCCTCCACGGGGCATCATCAGGAGTAATGTTACATTAACCAGTGCCAAACACCGAGTTTACTATTATTTATATAAGGTATACAGATGTGGCGATTTTGTATTAAAAATACGTAAATCAATTTTGACATTTAATATTCTTCGAATTTTTATAAGCATTCATATGCACTATGATCGGTCTATAAATATGTAGGACCGTTCATGGTAGCGATCTCTGGGGGTTGCCTAAGCCTTATATATCAACTCTGTTAATTTCTGTCACTACATAGTGGAACCCACTAGGTAGACCGATGACATGGTAAACGTCACCAGGAAGTCGCTGGATACGGGCAGCGCGGGATCGGTAATCGTGACGATCTTTAAGACCTATGCCTTGAAGTGGACGTCAATTGGCTAAAATGAAGATTCATGTCCAATTTAATTATTTCATGTATTTATGCAGATGCATTAGCATATGCGTAATTAATTGGGTAATACCGGTTTTTTGAGGATGCTTATCTTTCGCAGCGCCTATCCGTTGATCAGTGCTCTGCAACCTTTTCTCATCTATGGTACACTAAAATATTTATTACCAAGAATTTCGCGGCACATTGAACGCTAAATTCGAGAGACGACTGAATGTGATACGCCACTGTGTATGTACAAAATATGAGTAATGAAAAATTGTAAAATTTCAATTTATTAATGTTTATCGCGGTACACTAGTATAAAAGACTGGTTGCAGAGCACTGGATTAGATGATAAATGAATTGGTAATACAAACCAAACTCCGACAAGGAGCTGTTATGTAGAGAGTATTTCGCCTGGTCGGGGTAGACGGTGTCAAATACTCGATATGTTGCACCATCCACGCCCTGATGGTGGTACACATGATGCCTGAAAGACATTTGTATTAAACTTTATACAAAATACATGCCTTTTTATTTAACATTTGCTTCGCGCGTCATCGCGACCTAGATAAGTTCACTTTTTGACTGAACATGCATTATTTTTTATAAAATAAATTAGTGTTTAATTATACCTTGATCGGATCGCTTCGTTGTATTCGCTGTTCACACATTGACATTTTCATTTTACATATTACACAATTATTGACTACACACACTCTCTAACTAGCTCACCTAACGAGCGCCCCTTTGAGCTCGACTCAGTGCCGACTCAAGATCCTCTTTGCAGTTAAACTCTCCGGTAAATATTGCGACTTATAATGCCACAGTTGGATCCCACGTGTCATCGTGCAGATCGTTTGACACTTAGTTACAGAGCTGTTCTGTTTTTCAGTTTTACTACACTAAACAAAATCACCCATTACATTGTAGAAGTTGTCTATATATGTCATCGTCAGCGGCGCATCAAAAAGGGGAATTCCACAGAAATATAATTCTTTATATACATCGGGCGATAGAGAGCGCTCAACAATAGTTCTTGACTCGTGATTGGCTGACGATTTTTATTGGTTGAACATTGTTTTAACAGTTTTAAATCGGTATAAATATAGACTATGCTTGCGTGTCCGTGATCGAAGCAGCGCCGAACGTACCGGCGACTCCAACCAGTCCTCTCCTAGCTCCGATATCTATTATTCTCTAGATCTAGATATTCAGATAAAATGTCTTCGGAGGAAGGGATCACACCTTTCTCCGAAACCCGACTAGGTAACAATTAGCTAATACAATACGTCAGGTGAAGCATCTGACGTAATTTTTTTTAGTTTATTAGCTCGCTGATTTCGGATCCGCGACTCTTGAGTCCGATGAAGCTGTAAAAGCTAAAACGGCTAACAGCGCGCATCAACATTCGAATATAGCCATAGCCAGAGAATATACACACTTCTACTTCGGACTTCGTGTATGACTTCCAAGCCCTAGAAAAAATGGATGCTATAATTACTATTAACTGTGAAACGATTGTAATATGCGGCAGTTTCAATACGTAACATTTACAGTCGGCGATTCAAGCCCTTACAGTTAGAACATCTTACAATTTAAGTTCTCTATTTTTAAAATTTTAGTAGGATTCTGAGTTTTCTGACTGCCAGTTTTAATTGGCATAAATAACCAAAAAATAAATTCGAGTTAAAAAAAGTGAGGATCTTTCTTCAATCAGCTTTGCAACCAATAGGTGGTGTACTTGTTTTAAAACCGATTGTAAGATTTTAAACTGGTTAATGTAAACACGGCTTTCTAATATGATCTAAATTAGTCATAGGGGTCTATTTGGTCGTTTATAGTGGTCTATAGATCGACTCGAGTATAACTATTCTACTATATTATTCTTCATCTTTTCAGCCGATGGACGTCCACTTCAAGGCATAGGTCTCCCTTAAAGATCGTAACGATTATCGATCCCGCGCTGCTCGTATCCAGAGACTTTCTGGCGACGTTAACCATGTCGTCGGTCCATCTAGTGGGTTCCACTATATACTGGCAGAATTTAACAAGGTTGATAGAAAGAATAAAAATAAATAAAATGTACCTAGCCACCTTAGAGTAAGAAGATGACGAAAGAAAGGCGTGGAAAGAAAGAAGGTATAAAAGAGCAAAACGAAAGATATTGTGAAGGACAAAAGTAAAGAATGAAAGATATAGTGACGCGTGAAAGAGATAGATAAATAAAGAAAAGACTGAAAAAATTATTGATCAATAAAGTCCTTGATCCCAAAATGTTGGGGGTACGAGAGGCCCCCAATAGCGGGGCCCATAAGAAAAAAAAAACAGAGTTGATATAATTAGTAATAAATTCATCTTATACTACATCATCCAAAACGTCCATTTCTGGACATAGTCCCCTATCATAGATTTCCAATGAGACCGTTGAATAACAGCCTTCATCCGACATCTTTCCACCACCTTCCAACAAAGACTGCCTTCGCAAATTGTTCTACGCGCCATGCGCAATATCACTGTTTTTTTTTGTTCCTTTACGAATCTGTTCATTTCTGATTCGACCCTTTACTAAATAATCAAGAAATACGACACTATCGCAATTGTAAATTTAAGATATACATTACCGGTGAGCCATGGTACCCCTTTCTACGTCTTCACCAGTCAGCCGAACGTGGATGTGATCGCGCAATAGCGATCCGTATGCAAGAGCTTCGCCCATCGCCCAGTCAGCTATACCGTCTTTCACCTGTTCGATAATAAAACTATGTATCGTATATATACATATAACACCGAGCTGCATGACCACATATGGCGACATCAGACCGGTATATGACCACGATTATTCTAACAGTGTACTATATATAAATATATAAACCATGAACCACCAAACGTTTAAAAGGGACACCGCGGGGTAGAATCGACATTAATTAGGAAGAACTGTCGTTTCTTGTCGCAACACGGCTTATGTATATATGTACATACATAGTCATATATACATATATATCTTAATATATATAAATCTCATGTCACAATGTTTATACTCAATGGACTTCTAAACCACTTAACCGATTATAATAAAATTCGCACACCATGTGCAGTTCGATCTAACTCGAGAGATAGGATAGTTTAAATCTCAAATTATAGTCGCAATTTTAATTTATTGCTAATTATTGTCTGTTATTATTTGACAGTCACAATTATCTGTTAACTCCAAATGATTCTAACAGATGTCGATAACTTTCGATTGGGTTGAGTAAGTAATCAATAGATGGCGCTGCCATGGTAAATCTACGAACGTGTCATATAAGCTACATTTTAACAGCATAATTACCACGTGTTGTTGACGCTATAAAATTAATTAAATTTATTTTGTAGTGAACGAAATACCGTATAATTCAATTATTTCCACTTTTTAAATTTTCACAGCAACGCGTGGCCGGGTCAGCTAGTATATATATATATATATATTAAGAAGGATGTCATCAAATTGTATTTTCCAATATGGCTGCCATTAGCAATTTAGATAAATAAATAGCACTAACACTCGTTTGGTATTAGAGGAATTAAAATAAAATCGAATTTTGTTCACATGATGGCCTATACGTTTTGGAAAAGCACAAGCAATTTATTTTTTTGTGTATTTAAATTCAAAATATTTTTTATTGATTCATACTTAAGACAAAACAAAGTCTATCGGGTCAACTAGTAAACCATCAATCTTACTTTATTTATTTCATATATTCATTGATAACAAATTACACCAATACCTCACTTTGCGTCGTGGTTACGTTCCAAAAAACGTAAAACTGAACTCTTAAAATTAGCAAAACTAAGTGAAAATAATACTATATTCAAATTGTGTCGATAATTAGTTAGATAGGGAATCCCCGAGTTTTGATGGCATGGCGCAATTAGAAACAAAAGTGTTGCATCCTATAAGAAAAAAAAAGAAAATTTAAAAAAAAATTAAAGACAAACCCAAAACAACGCAACCTCGAAAATTTAACGATGCACAGTAAAAGTTGATACTAATTAAGAAGCGACGCTACTTTGAAAAAACGCAAACGAAACGACGCAAAGCGAAGTATTGTTATACATTCACCCTGTCAAAGCAGTTATGTTCTGTAGGCACTCAAATGTTTATAACACAGACTGAACTGTCTTCATACGAACCATCTTTTCTCGATTCGCCAAAATCCTGCCGAGACCTTTGTGAAGTTCGAAGCCCCACGGATCAGGCGCCTTGCAGAAATGGTTTGCAATAGTCATCACCGAGGTTTCGCTTATTCCGGTCTCTTCTATCTGAAAATTTAAATATTATTAATTGCAAGAGAAGGACCAATATATAACTACTTCCGCCAATGCAGTAGTAGTCGTGCAATAAATTGCACCGCCCGCCAGCCCGCTGATAAATGAGCATGCGGCAAACAATGCGAATTACACAACTACCACCGATAAATCACTAAAAACGTGTTTCACCCCTCCACGGGGTATCCCATAGGGGTGTAATGTTACACCGATTAGTGCCAAACACAGACTCTGCTCTCGCGTGCGCCGGGGTGCAAGGCAGCGAACCTAATTGCAATTCAGCAATTCGGGTGGCGGGAAAGTCGGGAGACACGTCCGAACACTCCACGCGCTGAGCTCGCAATGGATCATGTGTTTCGGGCTGGCGGGCGGTGCACTTTATTGCACGACTACTTCTGCATGGCGAAAGTAACTATATATTGGTTCTTCTCTTACTTAGGATGGACTTCTACAAAATAACGCCTGAATCCATTAGAGATTTTTTTTCACTTAGCGCAAGTTTGAAGCCAGAGATCAGGTTTTTTTGAAAATTTTGATCCTAAAATTTACTGGTTCCTTGATAAAGTTTTTCTTCGACATTTGAGAATGAAAAGTTATTTATCACCATCGTTTCGGCAGTAACATAGATGTCCACTGATGGACATGGAAGCGGCCTATATGTAGAGTTTTCGAACCACCTCGACGAGGTGATCTATTCACCTTTTAGTGAATGCATAGATTTATTCAAATTATTTTCAATTACCTTCTTAGGATCTCTCGACTCAAAGAAACCAGTCCAGGGTGTGTCGATCCAGTCCATGATGCTGAGCTTTGTCACCTTCTTCGCCAGTTCGAAGTGCTTGTTCAGAGTGTCCGTGTATTCCTTCTCCCAGCCCTTGATTTCAGCGTCAGTGACCACTCCTTCTCCCTTTACTTTCTCGGCGTATATTTTGTCAACTGGCAAATTACCGTTAGAATAACAATCTAGTTTCTCTTGTTTTAAATGTTAAATGGACATTTTATAATAAGCAGTTAAATAAATAAATAATGCTAGATGTTCTGACGACATAGTCAAGGTCGCTGGTAGGGAAGTAGCAGGATGATGGCAGTGCTGGACTAAAGCGGAGGCGTCCGTCAGCTGAAAATGAGAGGGAGAAAGAGAGAGAAGGAACGTGTCTCTTTACATCGAAGGCCTTCTTACACTTACTGTATAGAAGTGGACGGTCTTTCATTTGCTTATATACTTTTTAAGTTAAATAAAAACAAATTTAAAAGTTACCTGGATGAGAATAAATTACAAAAAACTATCACAACAGTTATTAACATTTAACCTGTCTTCAATACAAAGTCCTACTCTCAATTACATACAACATAGAAAGAAGAAGATAAAATACATGTGCTTGTGTATGATAAAGATATCCTCGGCAAACATGGTTGCTATGAAAAGAAAACTATTGCAGTCTTTGACCGTCGCAACCGTATACTACAGTCAATGGCAAGCGGTCATCTTAATAACTTTAACAAGAAAGTGTTTTCACAGTGGCATCTATTGCCTGAAATGATGACAGCTTTCTAATAGATTCAGGCGTTACTTCGCGGAAGTCCATCGTAAGTAAGAAAGAGACTAATATATAACTACTTCCGCTATGCAGCAGTAGTCATGCAATAAAGTGCACCGTTAATTCACTCAACACAAAAAACACGTGTAGAGTGAATTAACGGCGGTAGTTGTGTAATTCGCATTGTTTACCGCACGCGCATTTATCATCGGACTGGCGGGCGGTGCACTTTATTGCACGACTACTGCTGCATAGCAGAAGTAGCTATACATTAGTCCTTTTCTTACTGATGATAGCTTTGTTCGCTCACCAGTCTGCATGGTCTTGATCTTCTTATACATGAAGGGTTGCGTGAACATAGGTTCGTCTTCCTCACTGTGCCCGAAGCGACGGTAGCACACCAAGTCCAAGATCACGTCCTTCTTAAAACGGCAACGGTATTGGATGGCAATTCTCGCTGCGTGTGCCACGGCCTCCGCGTCGTCCCCGTTCACGTGGAATACCGGCGCATCAACGCATTTGGCCACATCTAGGAAAATACATATAGTCATGACAAAGAAAATAAAACTGATTGAGTTTCTTGGGTGATAGAACCGGACACGTGAATGTATTTTATTGTAACAATTTTTGCTGGTATAATAGGATAATGAAGTAGTATATTATATTTATAGTTAAAAAAAAATTCAACATATAACTGACCCTAGGTAACTGGAAAGATCCTAGCGTACAACCAGAGGATAGCAAATTGGATGAGGAAGTAATCGCACGAGACGTATTAAAACTTGACATTTTAGTGCATCGATAACAGCCACTAATGTTATTAAAAAATAATTAGTTGGCTTTAGTTTTAAATACTTTTCCATTTAAATTAGTAAATAGTATAAGATACTTAGAAAACACAGAAGCAAAAAATTTTCGGAAATAAATATGTAATTGTAATATAGATTCTACTTAAAAAAAATAAGTGTTTCCCAGCGTGGGGTCCACGATTCCAAGCGGGGCCATTTGATTGTCAAAGGGGGCAATTCGAAAGTAATCTCGACATGAGTTCAATCTTTCAGCTTCAATATGTTACATGGGGAGAGGGGGGCGTAAAAATTCTAGAAAGGCTCAGTTGGAGCATGGCACATATAAATACTACTCTAGATATAGTAGTGTAAAAATACCTGTGCAGTAGGGCGAACTCCTCGCAAACCGCGGGTCGGTGGTGTATCCGATCTGGTTGTTGACGACGATGTGTATGGTGCCGTGGGTAGAAAAGTGCGGCAGCTGACCAATGTGTGCCGTCTCATACACCACACCCTGACCCGCGAACGCAGCGTCTCCATGCATCACAATCGCCATCGCCTGAACACGATAAATCTCTCCGATTAACCTTCCATCGGGAGCAAATTACTGCGCACAGGAAAATTTTATATTTGATGTGTTAGAAGTTGTGCTGCTAGCCGGTTTAGGTTTTGTGCAGCTTCATTGATATAAAGCCCATAGAAACAGAGGTCCCCGGACTAAAAATCTTACGCTGGGGATCGTACCACAGTTACGACGAAGACGTCTACACGCGGAGAACTATAACCGTGTATAGTGTAGTGAGTGGGGTGTAGTGTGTGTAGCACGAAGCGAGGACTACTCGGCGGTCGGGAGAGACAACGCAACCGGAGTCTCTTACACAAGTGTGCCACGATAAACATTAATAAATTGAAATTTTACAATTTTTCCTTACACATATTTTGTACTTAGTGGCGCGTCACATTCACTCGTCTCTCGAATTTAGCGTTCAGTGTGCCGAGAAATTCTTGGAAAGATTTTAGTGTACCGGAGATGAGAGGTTGCAAAGACACGGGTCTCTTCGGGCCGCTCTCGCTTGAACGCGGGTTAGGCGGACGTGGCCGCCATGAGTAGTATACACCTTTCTTTGTCGCACACATCTTCTGTCGCTCTCACACAAACGACACGTGTGATTGGTTGTAAAGTAGGGATTGTGATTGGTTGTACGAATATAATTTTAGGATTGGTTCTTCTGTTCTTTGAACTCGGCTTTTATTTTCAACTCCAAGAGACAGTCTCCTAAACATTTAATACAAGTGGGCGCGCGCGGTATTTGTATGACAGTAAAATTATTTGTAAATACAGTAATACCCCGCTTTACGCGACCCCGTTATACGCGGTTTCACTATAACGCGAATTGCAATTTTCGCGCTCAAATGCCTCGAATTACGCGAAAGAGTGCATATAAATATAATGTAGTCATCAACTTCTCTATGGTGTCTTGACCATCTGTCAAACAATTAAAAACAGTGTTGGGTGTTATGAACGTATTTTACAAGAACGAAAACAAAACGTTACCCAAAAGACAATAGATCTATTTTTCCGTAAAAAATAAGAGTATGTGTTGCATAAAGTGTTCCTAGAATTAAAGTGATTGATTAAAATGATTTGTATTTTTTTGTAATAATTTTTGACTATGTTTAATCATAAACCTCGTTATACGCGAATATCAGTTAACGCGATTTTTTTTGGAACGTATCCCTCGCGTAAAGCGGGGTATTACTGTATTGCCTCAGTTCATGTTTTATTCCGTAACACATCTAGAAAATGGACGAAATAAGTAACTATATAGGTAATTGGTCATAAGTGCAGGAGCTTTAAGAGGTGCATGTGCAGTTCATTTTCTGCCAATTAATGTATGCTACACGCTTTCCGAAACTCAATAGTTTCAAAGGTAGTATATAACGAGTTAATATAATAAAAATAAAATCATTACATATGTCATTGTTCGTCGCATTCCAAAAAAAAAAATATTATGAGTAATAAAATTACGCAGGATGATTGTATATAGATGTAAACGGTTTAAAAACTTTTGCAGACAAATGTACTATACTTTCACTCCTTCAAATCTTTTATCCTCATTTCTAACTATTTCGTTTGTAACAAAGGCAATGTACTTCATCATAAAAAAAATAATCCACAAAAGTAATTCAAATTTGTCGGTCCAATCTTAAAAAAAATATATAAACACTCGAAACAAGGCTCAGCTGTGGTCTTGTCTAAGCACGTATAGTGCTAAAGAAAAGAATCTCTTGCCCAATCAACATGCGAAACTAAACGTTCCTGACGTCACTCTTTTTCTCACATTACTCGCATTTATTCACGAGCTGTTCGATCCTACTGTGGATTCATATAACATTATACAATCCAACATCTACTATCCTAGTTTCATAGCATCAAAGCAGATGATATCCCAAGAGCTTCTAGATAAACAACATTGCTACACCTTATCACCATTGACGTCTCCCCTCCAGAATTGTTCGGCGCGCGCCTTCCCCACCACCACGGGCGTGACCACTTCCAAATGCGAAGGGTTACAGCACATCGAAACCTTGATGTAGCGATTTGTGCGCCGAATAAATCGGTGAATGTACGTACCCAAGTGGTACTTTATGTCACCGGAACCCTGCGCAAAAAATTATATTTTTATTTATACAGTAAAGTAAGTTCCCATCTTAAACTATTCCGGCCTTGTCGTGGAAAGGAGGGTAAGAAAAGGACCAATATTTAGCCACTTCCGCACATGCAGTGGTAGTTGTGCAATAAAATGCATCGCCCGCCAGCCCACTGATAAATGCGTATGCGGCAAACAATGCGAATCACACAACCGCCACCGCCAAATTACTCAACACGTGCTTCACCCCACCACGGGGCATCCTCAGGAGCCACGTTACACCGATTAGTGCCAAACACAGAGTCTAGTAACGCCTGATTCCATTAAATATGTGGAAAGAAGGGATCAGTAATCGTGGCTTGGTCTTCTTATTTTCAGCGGATGGACTCTCACTGCAAGGCTGAAATCTCCCTCTAAGATCACCACGACGACTGGACCTGCGCTGCCTGTATCCAGCGATTATCTACAACCTTAATTATATTATCACTCCACCTAGTGGAGATTTCTGCCCACGCTGTTTATTGGCTCGTATTTCGAAAACCTTTTGGTCCCAACGGCCATCGATTGTACGAGCGGTGAAATCAAAAGAATGAAGATGTGTTTTTGTGGAATTTCTTCCTGCTTTTCAACAAAAAAGCTTTACAACTATCGCACCTTGCGAAGCAGAGCAGAGTCAAAAATAAAGAACATTAAAAATTAGTAAGTTGACGATCAATGATAGTTCTGTTAAAAGTTCCAATGTTGAATAAACGTATTTCTCTTATCTTATTTTATATATTTTTTTTTATTTTATATTCTTTATTGTACACGTTAAGATATATTTAATGAGTTTTACAATAATAGACAATAAAGTACAACGGGCGGTCTTATCACACAAGGCAATCTCTTACAGACAACCCTAGTATGGAAAAGGTAAAAGTACTAATGGGTAGTATAATTGTACAGAAAAAATACATATTTACAAACAAACGAACATAACCATACATAGACATACGTACTTAAACATATATATATACGTATATAACATATATACTTATAATAAATAAGGTTTAATACATATTGTAAATATAATACAATAATAAATTAAAATATCTAACTCTCTTCGATCAGTATTAGTTCGATCGCACTTGCCTCAGAAAGAAACAGAAGAAGAAAAAGAAATGAAATAACAGATAGATAATCATAGGTCTAGAAAATGGTTCTTAACCATCTTCATGAAAATAGGTAGTCAGTTAACACGTCTTATATTCGGCGGTAAATCATTCCACAATCGAACGGCCTTATATAACCTACGTGTACAGTTTAAGCGCTTCAGACAGAACAATATTAAGTGTTTTTTTTACATGAGAATACAGATATTTATTGCAAATTAAGAAAATGTAAAAAAAGGCAAAACTTTGGGTAAAACTATGTCAATAATAATGCCATTTACATATAAATGATGGAATGAAAGAATTTGTGAAGAATAAAAGAATGAATGAATGAATGAATGACATGAAAAGGAAAAAAGATAAGAACGCAAATAATATGATGAAAAAAAATACATATTTTGTTAAAACAGTCCCTGTATACCCAAGACACGGGAAGTACGAAAGGACCCAAAAACGGGGACCAGATACAAAAAAACCTACATTAGTAAAACTAATACTTAACTGTAAATATGTTTTAAAAGCACAGTTTTTACTACACTCAAAATATTATTTTAAATACATAAATAAATACGTTTAAAAAACTTTTTAGTTAAACGGTTTTTTGATACCCATATTGTGGTGGTTGTGGAAAAATATGTACCTAGTCCGCCATATTGGAACGGCGTCCATGTTGAATTTTAAATTTTGACATAATCATCGTGTTTTACTAGTGTAGCCCTTTCATTTGATACCCATATTGAGGGGGTTAAGGAAAAATACGTAATCCGCCATTTTGTATCGGCGGCCATCATAGATTTATAATGTTATTGATTTTATTACATTGTATTGTCATCTAAATTAAATGTGTGTACCAAATTTCAGATCAATCTGACAACGGGTAGGTGCTTAAATTTCAATTTCTAATTTTGACCCAAATAAATAAACAAATAAATTCCGTACGGGTCGAACTAAATAAAACCGTTTAAAAAACATTTCAAAAACTGCCACAATTGTCACACACCTCTTCCTTGGGTTCCATTGGTCGGAAGTGAGCGAATACATCCGTAAGCTGCTTTCGACAAACATTGATTAATACATTAAGACGACCTGGAATACACAAGTTTTACATTAAACAAAAAGGCATCAACATTCATACCTTCACCAGGTGGTAGAACCCTGAAGATGTTTAACCTAGATCTCTATACGGTAAATAAATACGAGGTACATTACCAGTTTGGCTGGACTGGTTTTTTTTGTGGCCCCGCTATTGGGGACCTCTCCTTCCACCCCCTATTTAATTGGGAACAGGGTTTTGTATTTCTTATTAATTTTTTTTTCACTAGAATATTTATTTTCGTTCTCGTCTTCCATAGTGTACACACAATATCTTTTTCCTCCTTCTATCATTCTACAATTCCATCTTCCTTTCTCAATCATTCTATTCCTTTCGTACATCCTCAAACACTTCAGTTATCCATTTCCATTACAGTATCACAGTTTTAATTGGTTTAATAATTTTCTCGTGTACATCAATTTTATCATGGATTTATTTTACAACCTATTTTAATAACTTTACAATGATTTATCCGCCTATGTTTTGTTCCTGTCTATTGCGTATTGTGCAACTTCCCTAAAGAATTTGAGGACGCACTCTCTTTCATCCTTTTCCATTATAATGGAGGCGAGCGTTGCCTTCTCTATCTTTTTGCCTAGCCGGCATTCGGTTTAATATCGGAGCCTTTCAAATGCGGGACTTTCTGCTACCAGGTGGATCGAGACTGGTCTTTCTTGCAAGACATCACTTATAGGTTGGACGACTTAGAGCAGTATTCAAACCCAGAATTCATCACTACTTGTACTCACATAGCTGGGCGTGGGTAAAGTTGACCATCACGCCCACGTTTTATCACCTAAAAGGAGGCTCTCAGATCACAGAAGATTAATTAATATTTCGGGCTTCAATATGGTCTACAATTATCAAGAATTTTCTTTGAAAACTTAAATCAGCAATGAACGTTCAATGTTTGTAATTCCATCACTTCATGTTTTAAAACGATGTTACATAAATCAAACATATCACCATATATCATAACTTTTGCATACTTAGCTTCCCCAGGTATATTTTATACTAACTGTTTCAACAGACTTCGTACTGCCAGGAGAAAATGGCGTGCAGCATTCCAATAAAAACAATTATTTCTACATACTCCAGAGTATTTACTTTATTAATTGATACAGCTGCTAGACTACAAAATAAATTTGCAGCGCGTGTCGCGTATCGCGAACTATTCAATTCAAGATCCGGAGACGAAAATTTCCAGTGGATTGGCAGAGAGCAAGCCAATTAACAAGGTCCGACCATGGAATTGCAAGTGCAGTGTAAGACATTACAAGGGTGATGCTACCAGTAGGTTTTCCTAGAAATCTGTAGAAGTCTATGCTGATCACTGGAGGTCCTGGGGCTAAAATGATGATATATTCCTTATAAAGCATGTCAAGACGTTTTTTTTGTAAGAAATAATCACGTATAATGGTATAAAGTAAATGTAGAAATAACCTCTATGCGGCATAGCCATGGCGATGGACTCCACACCCAACTCCGTGCTGGCGTCCACAATTTCCTCCAGCATCACGATCAGACTCTCTCCACCCTCGAGACCGAATCGCTTCTCCGCCGGCCACTTGGTCGCAAAATACTTTTCTAGGCTAACATAAACAAACCAATAACATTTATTTCAAAAATTATTATAAACACCGCAGACGGCTTATTGTAGACTTATGCGCTAGCTAAGCAAGAGATGACATATATTTCTTAGACTTCCTTTTCAGAAATAAGCTGTCTGCGAGACATCTATACATCCGACGTCCTTTTCAAGAAGGCGAGGGACATTGGATGGTGATATAAGCAGCTCTGAGAGTACTAGTTCAGATTCACAGAGTCCCAAAAATGTATTCTTAGTAAGTTAAACAATAAAAATATATTCTTGTATAACTTATTTTAAAAAGATTTCGAATAGAAATTAAGATTAGTTTGACAACGTGACAACTGATTTTAAACTGCCGCCCTCACAGAATCAACGCATGTGATTGGTTGTAAAGTAAGGATTGTGATTGGTTGCATAATAAAGTTAGTACTAGGACTTCTTAAAGCAGTTTTACGGGTTAAAAGAGACAGTCATCTAAAAGCATTTTTTTCAATTCATTCCTATTATTTATTCGTCATTGTCAACATCATCATATCATTGGATAGACGATGGATAAATAATGGGTTTAGCGGTGCCCGCATCGAACGACTTCTCTTAACTTTGACTAGGTCGTCGGTTCACTTTTTTTTGGTTTCAGGGTGGGGGGGGGATCTTCCGGACGTTCAAGATGCCCCGCCTCTGGGGGGAGGACAGGGGTATGTGGGATTCCTACTCACTAATACTCCCCCCCTCCCGGTGATCGCCCTCTGCGCTTTACGGGGGACCGCAGTATCTCACGGTCAGGGATCACCACGCGGTATTGCCTCGGAGGTATACGTGAATACGCTACCCCCGAAACCCTCGTGGTGCTATCACAATGGTTCGAGACCACGTCGAACCATCGTCTGCCTCTGAGTCGCCGAAGCTAGTGGGAGTTTAGGGCCCCCACCCTAAACTCCCGTGACTCCGAAAGCCTCGTTTATTCGTCGGTTCACCTAGCCTAACCAGGCCACGTCTACTACTGGACGCTACTCCAGAAACTTTCAGTCCAAGCTGCCGACCGGCTGCATGAGCAATATGCTCCATCTACTGCAACGTCAGACGTGTTAAAACCCTCCACACTATTATAGGGTTCTTTTCTTCTGATTTTTCACGCGCCCTAAATATTTTTGTTTATTTAATGGAATCAGGCGATACCTTGCGGAAGTCCATCCTAAGTAAGAAAAGGACTAATATTTAGCCACAGAGACTCTGTGTTTGGCACTAATCGGTGTAACATAACTCCTGAAGATGCCCCGTGGAAGAGTGAATCACGTGTTGAGTGGTTAGACGGTGGCAGTTGTGTAACTCGCATTGTTTGCCGCATACGCATTTATCAGCGGGCTGGCGGGCGGTGCACTTTGTTGCAAGACTACCATTGCATGTGCGGAAGTGGCTAAATATTGGTCCTTTTCTTACTTATCTAATATTTCTGGACAGGCACGATGTTGACATTTTACGGTACACTTACAATACAGCCTTTGTTAATCTTCGCATGATCAGCTTCTTTCGTTCAGCCGTCTTGTCGAACGCCCCCGGCGTCTCCATGCGCTCCCTTATGAATTGTAGACAGTCTATGTCATGCACATGCATGTATTCAACGCCAATGGATCCACAGTACACCTTCTGAAGCCGTTCTTTAATTTCCCTGTTTTCATAATTAAAACATAACATAATATTACAACTTTGATGTCGATATATGGCGCTAGTAGTTTATGGCCTCGGTCTATACAAGATAATTGGTTTTAGGTGTTTAAGGTTTAAAACATTGAATATATAGCTCATTTGTCAGGTAAAACCTTTTACATCTATTGTCAATAATTTGTCCAATGGAATGCAGCAGGTCAATAACATCAGACAGTACAAAATGTGCACGGACAGACATTAAACACAAATTTTAATAACACAGCAATCTGAATTTCAAAATCATTGCGCAATTTATTGTTTCTGAAACAATTGATCTTTGAGATAGGCTATCCTTTCACACCTTTCAAACTTTTACACCTTTAACCAATTACCCAGTTTTAAAACGAGAAAATTTTGGACGGCGACGATAGATGGCAGTAGTAGTCGATTGACTCGCGCTCTGTATAATATTTAAAATATATTATTAAGTTTACTTGTTAAAAGTAAAAGTCGTAATGCGAAGAGATTATACAAAGGTATTATGTACACGTTGTATTACTATTATTTTAGTAACAGATCAAACAATTCTCACCGCAACGTAAGCTTATTTTCTGTTCCACCAATGAACGTCCGAAACGGCAGCTCGAACTCCATATCCATATGAGAGTCGTCTAAATTTAAAAAAAAAACAAGATTTTCAATCTTATATTCTCATATTTATATTCAACAAGCGAAGTCTGTTGGGATGTATCATAATAAAATTAACTTTTGAAGTAACTCCTTGCAACTAAAGCTTCAAGAGCTCAATGAGTACAAATCTGCAATAACAATCGCCTGTATAGATTACTGTGTGATACAAAACTCTACTATTGTCTTGGATGAAGTTAATGCTGGGGTGCTAGACCTGGGTTCTTTTACAGCTTCATTGGAACAGAGTTCACGGAGAGGAAGAGTCCATGAACTTGCAAAGGATTTTACTGGATAATCGTACTACAGTTGCATGGTGATGTTCACACAAAAGGCTATGTGTCTAAAGCTATGTACTTTTGAAATATCCTTAACATAGCATAAGTACAGCATGTAGCGACAACGAGCTGCATACTACTGCGTGTAGTTGCTGTTAGCTTGAAGGCTTTCACAGCTTCATAGGAGCTGAGTTTACAGAGCGGAAGGGTCCGTGAACTTAAAAATAAACCAAGCTAGTCGGGCGCGAACCAGTTGCATGAGTGCTCAACCCTAGTAGAGCTGAGTAGTGTTTGTGTTGTGTATGCTTGGGACGGCAGCGTGGACTACAGGCGAGCCATGGAAGGATCCGGATCCAACCTCGGTTCGCCCACGCTGTTCGCGGTTAGGGAGCGGGCGGCCGTCCACTAAGAACAGTTGTTGCGGTGTGATGAAAAGGGTTTTGGTTCTATTGTGTATAACTAGGAGCGTTCGTATTTATATATACCTTTCCCTATCGCACACATCTTTCGTTGCTCTCACACAAACGATGCGTGTGATTGGTTGTAAGGTAGGCATTGTGATTGGTTGTATAAATAAAGTTAGTTCTAAGATTGGTTAACGTAACTTTAAGGTTTTTTATAAATACAGGGTCTCTGGAGATAAGATCAAGTCTAACAAAAGTACAACAACTTTTTTCTAACTTGCACTCTCACCCAAGAGACAGTCTTTTAAAACATCATGACTAGGTTCCAGTAGCGTTAAACCACTTATACTGGCAGGTATCTAATGTAATAAGGAGTAACATAACCACTTTATTTTACAAAAATTCTAAAACAAAAGGAAATACTAAATAAACCCTTATTTTGAACGCAGACTGAGTAGCGGGCACAGCTAGTAAAATATAAAGGGAGTGTGAACATCAGTACAGTACAGAATCAAACAGATGTTTAAATGGTAATAAAAAAATATATACAAAAATTTGTTTTTATTTTTGTTTGAGTAATATTTGTTTAAATCTAGATATTGACACAGTATTTTGTAATACAACATTAACAATAATGAAGGAGAAAAAAAAACAAAAATGTTTCTTACTTAATATGGACATCAATTCCCTTGCGACAAGTTTCGCTTCCTGTTCCTTCCTGTCCAAGGACATGTTCTTCTCTTTCATTATCCAGTCCGCAGCGATGGCCATGTCCAGCGGATCAGTCCTGGCCAGTAAATGACCTCTGGTCTAAACATCCACATATTCGTACATTATTTTTAAAGTAAAAAAGATGTCGGTTTTGTCGCCTACATATCTGTCTTTCATCGACTTTCTGACTTCATCTTCGAACTTAGATCACAGTCTGAATTATAAATAAATATTTAATTTTACTTTATTTACTTGGTTTAGAATCTTGCTCGACGCCTGTGCTACTTTTGAGTTTTGTTTTTATTTATCTCAAACAACGCTACTTTTCTGTGAAAACCTGAGAGATGGGCGCAGATGGTCGTCGCCCAATCTATCGTAGATTAAAGAGACGGTGATGTTACTTAAATAGATGAAATGCATTTCAGCTCACCTGATAACTTCTTATAAGGTTTTGCACGGCCAAATGCAGCTTTATAGTTTGCCCTTTCGCGTCGGCTGTTTCCGCCTTTTCATCCTTTTTTTCTGAAACACAATCGCCAATTTTTAAACCAACAAGATTATTATCTTATATATATTGGTTTAGGATTATTGGGCATAAGTTTAAATTATTAAAACATTGATGTATAGCTCATTCAAAAATTATAAAAAATAAAGTAAAATGCTAAAGAGAGGCATGGCAAAAAAAAAAGGTTGTAAAACATTCATTTAAACAGTAAAGCACCCTACGATAAAAATTGCAGATCGACCTTTGGAAAGAGACAATCGGCTAATTTCGGCTTTATAGAGTGTTATCTCTGTCGCACGAAATACAAACAGTCCGGTATTAGGAGTTCTGTTACGCTGTTAGTCGATTATAAGGTCTCTCAATATGTAGTTAGATTTAAAGATGAAAATTCACTATTAAAACACTTGTGAAGCTATGTCTATGACAAGCATAAATAAAAACATGTTCTAATTTGAAAGAAACAAGAGAAGAAGGCGAAGGAAGTGAGGCGACGTATGGACAGAATAAAAGATATTTTAAAGGAAATTAGAGGAAAGAATGAAATATATTAAAGACTATATATATACTACTACTTACTACTATACTTACTTACTATAATACTTACTAATCGTTTTAGGCGTATAGTCGTCGACAAAGTCATCAATTTTCAAAGAGCTACCGCTGTTAAGGCTCTCGTAGAAACAGTCCCACGACTGAAAAATACATTTCATATACAGAATATTAATAAAAACATTTTGCCCGCGTCCAAATAAATGGACGTTGAGTGCAGACTTTCCCAAACTATTATTCTAAAAAATCACTTTTAAAATATATCTGCTGGAAACATGCGCTGTGTATTGCAAAATAATAGTAAAAAAAGCAATACAAAAAAACCAAACCTAGGCATAAGAAAACAAAAGACTGAAGCAAAATAAATAATAAATATAAGCAAATAAATGTGATATACCTAGTAAATAAGATTTATAAAACAAAATAAGAGGATGAAAGAAAGAAGAGTAGAATAAAAGGGCATAAAAGAAAAGAATTATAACATGAAAGACAGAAAAGAATAAAAGACAATAAGAAGAATGAAAGAAGATAATGGAAATAAAAAATAATGTGAAAAAATAAATTAAAGATAAAGTCCCTGTCCCACAACTAGATAGGGGTACGAGAGGCCCCCAATAGCGGGGGCCATTAAAAAAAAAAAAAAAAACATGCGCTGTATTTATCCCTGGCATTTGTATTCACTTTGGCAATGGCAATATTTCGAATCCGAAACCCGTGAGCTAAATGAATAAATAAACATCTGCATCAGGTGCGTCGTTAACATATTGTATTAACTAATTGATATTGTTACGTACTGTGGGTTCTGACTCGAAATGAAACACCACTAGTTCACAAGGAGTCCTTTATTCACAAATCAGATGGTCATACTACTTTAACACAAAATATACTTTCGCTTAGTCCAAAATACACTTCCAAATCGCTCAAGAAATCACTGTCCAAATAATTTACCATATAGTAACTTTGTATCACTGATCGTAGATCTTAATCTTATAACTCGAAAAACAACACTGAACTGTCGACATGGGGAGTACACCTATTTATACTACGGATAAGGTTCTAGTTAGTTCGAGACAGTACTCGATAGGAATTTCCGAGAACCGTACAAAAAAATAAAAATAACTTCAAGGTCACGCGTGTTTAGGAACTTCTTGATCCTAGTGTTTCGTCTTTATTGCTTAGTGTTCTGTAACTCGTGCCTTGTAACAATATCTACCTACATTATTGATTAAATATGTTTATGCAAGATAACAAGCACATACACCACTAGTCCTATTTCATTCTTTTGCACATCTAAAGAAACCTTTCGGACGGCGACGCAGTGCAATTCTAGACACGCACTGAATATAGAATATGCAAGTTTTTACACGTAACAATAGTTTAGATTCTTATAATATTATTGTGTATTTATTGTGAATCGTGGCGATCTTTCGGGTAGACTCATGGCTCGCACTGGTCATCTATCAGCCGAAAAAAGATATACTCGATTCAGCTACCGTCACGAGATCTAAAATCGATATTAACAAAAAGAAAAATTATTCAAAAACTTGGAATCGCGTAAACCATGGATGCACAGACCGCGGCCCGCCGGTCGAATACTGGTGGCGCGCCGACAGCAAAAATAATACTCTCGTACATTCAAAAAATATTTAATTCTATTCCAGAACAAAACCAAAAAAATTTAATTACCTATACTTCTGGCGGCCGGCCCGCCATCAGTTCATTATTTCCCCGAGTGGCCCCTAGTCTTAATAAATCTGTGCAACCATGCCGTAAACCAACTATTTTATCATTTTATGTTAAAAACTCGTTCCAATGCATTACCGTGCATAATTTTAAAACTCACCGGATCCACCGGCTGTTTCTTCACCCAGTCGACGTATTGAGCTTCCAAAAAATTGACATTAGAACCGCTCAAGAATGACTCGGAGTTAGATGAACTAACTCTAGACGTAAGGTATCCTTTGAACTGCAAGTAACAACAAACTGAATTGAAAATATCTCTTTAAAATACTTTAAATATTTAATTGAATCAGGCGTTATTTTGCGGAAGTTCATCCTAAATAAGAAAAGGACCAATATTTAGTCACTTCCGCACATGCAGTGGTAGTCGTGCAATAAAGTGATGCGCATGCGGCAAACAATGCGAATTACACAACTACCACCGTTAAATCACTCAACACGTGTTTCACCCCTCCACGGGGCATCCTCAGGAGTAATGATACACTGACTCTGTGTTTGGCACTAATCGGTATAACGCATTTATTATCGGGCTGGCGGGCGGTGCACTTTATTGCACGACTACTGCTGCATGGCGTAAGTAGCTATTAGTCCTTTTCATACTTCTATTTCACCGAATTGGGAGACCGCTGAACTTTAAGATCTTCGGCGGACGATCCATGTAGTGACGAAGCTTAAAAGCTCTCCCGAAAGGTCCTTAATACAGGCTTAACATTCCGACACAAGACCGACACTCTATAACCGACAATCCAGTGTCAGAAATTAGAACCATCTGGTGTGTTCTCCAAACTTTATATGTCATAACTTATCCTTTTTAAGATTCATAACTTAGATAATTTTTATGTTTAAAGCGAAATGGTGAAACTCATGCCGAGTGAACTTTCAGATTGCCCCTTTGTGGTTCGTGGGCCTCACGTTGTGAAGCACTGATCTAAATCATTTAAAAACTCACCGCCGGTGCAAATCTCCGCAACAGTTTCGTAGTTTGCACAATGTGAAACGCATTGGCCAAAGACATCTTCAGCTGTCTGAAACTAAAATTAAAACTATTTTTATTCTATATGGCGATTTTTGGCCTTGCTGTGGGTAATATATATGTAATCCACAGCCTTAAACACCCAGCCGCCATTTTTTCTACACGTTATACGGCTTGTTCACTGCCATACAAATCACTTAGAATACGTTTTTAAAGTAAAATAATTGTATTTAAAGTAAATAATAGATTTAATGAAGTAACTTAATAGGGGTCGATTTTCAAACCTCGTAAATCCCCAAAATCACTTTCATTTATATTTTGACCCTACATGGGGCATAAACCACTTTAAAAATCCTGGGTCATATATAGAAAATCTTGCCAGGATGTGTTAAGAGGATTGTGATGATGTGATTATGGTATTCGTGAAGTACACTGAAGATGAAGAAGAAAGAACAGAAGTAACAAACTGGATCTCCGATGATCAAATCTTTTGCCTTCACTGAGGCAAAACTAGTAAACTGTTCAATTAAATAGAGGATGGATGTAAATAACTAATTTTTGTAATAATAAAAAAATATTTACCTTCACAGTTTATTAATAACGAACACTTATTTTTAAAAAAAAATTATACAAATTAATAATAATAAATATAAATTTCTGAAATTGATTTTGTATAAAAATAAAATAACCGGTCGACAAGACCGGTTGACAAGTTCTGAATTTATTTGTTTAAAGTTTTCTACGAGTGGCATATAGAACGTTTATGTAATAACTCTTTGCTTTTAAAAAAAAAGAAATTAACATAAATGTTTTTTTTCTATTATTTCGCTCCAATTTGTTCTGGCAATCCCAAATAACCTCAAAGCAAGCTTCTAAACGTTACAAATATTAGTAAATATTTTAATATGTTTTTTTTAAGTATTCATAATCTTTGAGAAAAAAAAGAAAATAAATTGTTTAATATAAAAAAGTGTACATTTGCGATGTGACGTCACAAAAACGAGATGACATTTGACAAATTTATTCGTTTAGAAATGGTAAAGGAAATATTTTTTATATATATCTGTTATTTCTTATAGTTTTTAACGTCATGTATTGTTTTATCTGAAATTATTTATCTTATTATTATAATTAATATTGATGAAATTTATTTCGTATAGTTAATCTGTTAAAAATAGGTCCACAAACATTAGATACACTGAATTGATAATTTAAATATCTAATGACCGCTTGCATTATGCCCAATATACACCCAACTTTTTTTACATCCTATTTTTTACAATAAATAATGCGATTCATCTTTAGGAATATAATTTCATTCTTAATTTTAATACGGATTTTTTTTTATTCTACACGAAACATGTTAGAGTTTTGTTTAACTTCATATGAAGAATTTGAAAAACCAAAAAAACAGTTCTTAATAACAGAATTTATAATAACAAAAAAAAAAAATTGGAATGACTTTGTTAAAGTCGTCAAAAAGCGACGGCCTAATAATAGGAATATAGCCTAATAAGAATAAAGGCCGCTTACTACCTATCAAAAATCTCTAGGGGAAGCCTAAATCCATCAGTGAACGTCTAGTAGCTGAAATGAAGATGATAGTTTTTTATTATATACTAAAACTAGCTGATCCCGCAAACGTTTTGCAAAAAAAATTAAAGTTTTTAATTAACAAATGTAAGATAAGGGTTGATCATAGAGGGGTGAAAATTTAGGTTTGTATGTATTTTTGTATGCTGTATCATAATAAAATAAAAACCAAAAAAATTGTCTAAAAAATTAAAAATAAAATTTAGGGGTGGACCACCCTTATCACTTAGGGGTATGGAAAATAGATAGTAGCCGATTCTCAGACATACTGAATACGCATGTAAAATTTGGTAAAAATCGGTCAAGCCGTTTCGGAGGATTTCAAGTTCGAACACCGTGACACGAGAATTTTATATATTAGATAGAGAAAACATTCAACAATATTTATTTATGTTAATCAAGCTTTATTAAATGTATTGACAAAAGTTTATAAGACAGTTTTTAATCTGTACAACACGGATGACTGTCATTTTAGCCTCGTTTCATTCCTTTAAAATTTTTAAATGACACATATGCGGTGGCAGCGGCTACTGGTTCCGAGGTGCTCGTTCTGTTGAAAAAAAAGTCGATTCTTCCTTTTTCGAAGGGAAAAACGTTCGGGAAAAAATCGTAATTTGCAGTCACATTCAAAATTCTATGGACACCCTGCAAAAAAAAATTGTTTATAAAACTTTTTTTATAATACACTAACAAGGTATTATTGTTTAATGTAGCTTATCAAATGGATATAATGGAAAGAGCATGTGTTGCGGCCGTAGCGCTGGCAACACTCATTTTTTTGTTTTTTAGATTACTTATCTGTCAAAGTTTGCATGTGCTTCCCTTCTTACTTGTGATGGCGCTAATGGCGGATTAAATAAGCTGCACTCAAGACAAAAATTAGTTTCTGTTTTACATATACTGCTGATAAGGCAAACAGATTGCATGTTGAACAACCTGTTAACCGGACAAGACGTATAAATGCGCCAGGCGTAAACAATATCGGGTACGGGTAGGACATATCTTAAAAAAGTACACAGTGAAGTAGTATAGTAAAGTGTATTAGGCATGATATAAAAAAAAATTCTTAATTCTTCTGAACATATATTGCACACGCACACACACACACACACGCGACACACACACATGTGTATATTTATGTATATATTTATTTACATATATTGGACCGGAAAGTAATAATAAGTAAAAAAGATATATATACACTGTTACACTGTGTATGGGTTAATAAGGAAAACTATCTGTTAAACTTTATAATGTATCTAAACGAATGCCTATAACTAAATAGTATTGTTATTTATTTAAACGTGTTTAAATTTAGTCTGTGTATTATGCACACATACGTTTCAAGCCACATGGTCACCAACCGAAAATTAAACCCTATAGTGGTAGATGTAAATGTTAATCTTTTAATAACTATGAATGTATATAACAATCTTACAGAACGAACGGGGCAGCTGCTTTGGCCGAACTGTTTTGCCACGGCGCCCACGTACGGGTCCTTCGTGAGGAAGTCGCATATCTTGTAATGGAACTCAACGAACGAACGCTTGTATTGATTATGAAGAAATTCGTAGAAGTATATGTGAATCTACGAACAAAATAAATAAATATATAACAGATATTCCAATTATTATGAACGAAATATCTCTTTTCACAAAATGAATTGATAAATTTAACCGCTATAGTTAAATCTAATATATAAAATTCTCGTGTCACGGTGTTCGAACTTGAACTCCTCTGAAACGGCTTGACTGATTTTTACCAAAGTTAATATGCGTATTTAGTAGGTCTGAGAATCGGCTACTATCTATTTTCTATACCCCTAAGTGATAAAGGTTGTTCACACTTAAAAAAAAAAAAATTTTTTTTAACGAAATTTTTTGTTTTTATTTTTTTATGATACAGCATACAAGAATACATACAACCATAAATTTTCACCCCTCTACGATCAAACCTTATTTTTTATTTGTAAATTAAAATATCATTTTTTTTTTTGCAAAACAACATTTGCGGGATCAGCTAGTTACTTTAAAAATTCTATCGATACATCATATTTATTTATAAAAAATATTTATGTATGTTTGTATATGTTTTGTGTATATGTACACGTTAACTAACCGTTATTTATCTCTACTGTTTTACTATGGTTTTTTTTATGGCCCCCGCAATTGGGAGCCTCTCGTACCCCCTATCTGGTGTGGGACAGGGACTTTTTGTTTTAATTTATTTAGTTTTTCACAATCTTTTTAATTTTCTTACTCTTCATTTATACATCTTAAGATCTTTTCTTTCACATTTCTTCTTTCATTCTCTTTCGCTCTGTGACCTTTCATTCCTCTCTCGTTACACATTAATATTTTGTAATTTTATTTCTGTTTATTTACATTGTTTTTTCGCTTCACATTAATATTACATTATATATATCACATATCACAGTTTTACTATGATTCTTTGAAAGAAATTATAAATCGTCCGAAGTCGTGCAAAAACAAAAATTAAAAGTCAAGTCTGTGAATAGAGGTAACTAAAAGTAATAGGGTGGATCAACGACATAGTAAAGTATGCAGGCATGACAAGATCGTTTAATGGAATCAGGCATTACCTCGCGGAAGTCCATCCTAAGTAAGAAAAGGACCAATATTTATCCACTTCCGCACATGCATTAGTAGTCGTGCAATGAAATGCACCGCCCGCCAGCGCGCTGATAAATGCGTATGCGGCGAACAATGCGAATCACACAACCGTCACCACCAAATCACTCAACACGTGTTTCACCCCTCCACGGGGCATCTTCAGGAGTTATGTTACATCGATTAATGCCAAACACAGAGTCATAACATGTGCGGAAGTGGCTAAATATTGGTCCTCTTCTTACTTAGGACAAGATCGATCACTGTGGCGATTTTTGAGTGAAGTTTATACCTTGCAATGGCATTCTAGGTGAAAAGAAGAGTTTAATGTACGAACCGTAACGTTGTTAGTGGTGGAATAAACGGAATCGTATTCGATATTCGCGTAGTAGTCACTCCTTCTGCTGTACCTGGTGACGTTGACGTAAGCGAAACGCACGTACTTTGGATTCGAGTAAGTCATAAAGCCCCTCTCGAATGTCACCTTGAGACTCTGAAAAAAGGATATCGTTAAATATAATCACATCATCATATCACAGCATAGGCCTCTGCTTATCATCACAATGATCTTGCGCTGAACAGATCCTAAATATTTAATGGAATCAGGCGGTTTTTTTTAATGGCCCCCGCTATTGGTAGCCTCTCGTACCCCCTATCTGGTGTGGGACAGGGACTTTTTGTTTTAATTTATTTAGTTTTTCACAATCTTTTTTTTATTTTCTTAATCTTCATTTATACATCTTAAGATCTTTCTTTCGGTTTTCTTCCACATTTCTTCTTTCATTCTCTTTCGCTCTGTGACCTTTCATTCCTCTCTCGTTACACATTAACATTTTGTAATTTTATTTCTGTTTATTTACATTGTTTTTTCGCTTCACATTAATATCACATATCACATTTATTATTTTCTATTTACATTTGTATTAATTTTCTTTAACTTTTATTTTTGTTAATTACTTTTATAATTATTTCTTTGCAGTATGAGAGGAAGTCGTCTTTGGTCTCTTTTTCGCTTATCAGGAAGGCTATTGACTCTTCCCTGATTTTAACGCCAGACCGGCACTCAAAATCGAGGAATCAGGCGTTATTTTGCGGAAGTCCGTCTTAAGTAAGAAAAGGACTAATATTTAGCCACTTCCGCATATGCAGTGGTAGTCGTGCAACAAAGTGTACCGCCCGCCAGACCGCTGATAAATGCGCATGCGGCAAACAATGCGAATTACACAACTGCCACAGTTAAACCACTCAACACATGTTTCACCCCTCCACGGGGCATCTTCAGGAGTTATGTTAAACCGGTGCCAAACACCGAGTCACTAATCTAAAAGTTGCCTACTGCTACATAGCGGAAGTAGCTGTATATTAGTCCTTTTCTTACTTAGGATGGACTTCCGCAAAGTAACACCTGAATCTATTAGATACTTAACTATGTTGTCGGCCCACCTAGTGGGCAGCCTACTAATACCTGAACTGAACCTGTCCACGATCACTACTCGAGAACTTTTCGACACCAACGTCCGGCGCTTGAACGAGCTTGTACGATGACATTCAGTGGGATTTTTTTAATTGTCTCCATTTATGGAAGCATATTATTCCTCCAAATCTCACAGTATAGTAATATATTTAATTATCTCTGCTCACGTCCATCTATGGGCTTGGGGAACCTCGATAATGTAACATAGCATAAGTAGGCAATGTTACCTGATTGGGAAACCACCGAAATCTTAATAGCTTAACCCTATATAAAGTCGGCGTAAAGGCCCCCGAAAGAGGTTAGTTTTTTTACTAAGGGCACGATCGCTTCCAGTCGGATGAAGTATATCTGCCTGCAGGCAATGATTGTATAGTTAAAAATAAAAAACTAAATAATACGTTTGTCAGAACATTTAAAACTGTTACATAAAAATCTAGATATGAATTATTTAAATATATATTTATATATTTTGAAATATTTCCAAGTTGTCACCCCTTTTCCTGGCTATGTGAACATTCAGATCTGAAACGCGTCGCAATCGTTCCGCTTTTCTTAAGTTCCAAACTATTATTATAAGGAGGATTTAATTAATTCTTAAATTAAGTTTGAATAAAAAGGTTATCACATTACTCACACATATATTGCATACAAAAACTAAAACTAAAATGGTTACTTTTTTGAATCCAAAAAACATTATCAATTTTTTTTTTAAATAATTCGAACCAAACTAATACTTTGTTGTTACTTGGATTGTAGTCAGACTTTTGCATAGTGAACGAAATACGATAATATATTAAAGTGAAATGCATTTTAAAACACTGAATTGATTTAAGCCAGGGGTTGAAAACCTCGAACTCTTAGTTCGCGACTCTTTCGAAATGTTTATGACATGTGATTAAAATTATTTATTTAGATAATAGAATTATTTATTAAAATTATTTGTTTTCTAAGACACTAGTAAACATTTTTAAAAATAGTTTTAATAAAAGGATTACATTTTTAGACGTTGTTCACATTACCATCTTTTTTCTTTAAAAAAACATTTATAACAAAATGCTTTTCATTTTGAGGTTATCTTTTATATTATTAATTTTCTTATATTGTGTTCTTATCAAACCAAAGATACATGCATTGAATATTTGGATATATTATTAAATTTATATATTATATTTAGCTAAATACAGCACAATTGAACAATCTTAACAAGGCCGTCTGTGATCAGCTTGTAAATGAACATCCTGTGACGTGCTGGCTTGTTCCTGGTTTCCATTCCATAACCTTAAAACCCCGGCAGACTTGCTAGAGATCCTCCTCAACCTCGATTCAGTCTCTTAAATAAATGAAAAACCAATGACGCCCGAAGCCAGAAACTACGTTTCTGGTAAATTTTGACAGATGACGGTTGTTGTTTTGATTAGGAGAACATGTTTAGCGCTTTATTAATTAATTTTAAAAGTATAAAAGTAAATTCGAATGTTTTTCCAAGGTGTATCCAAGGTGTTTATAAATTATATAAAAGGTGATAAACCGATTGTGTTTATAAGAAGTTAATATTTTCGACGAATAGTGTGTTTTATTATTTAAAAACATATTTGTTTTATTGGAGTTTGACGACCACTGGTGTAAGCTAATGTACTTTTGATAGGCTGCACTAGACCTGACCAGTTCGATAATGCATATTTAATAATATTCATGGTCGCAGACATTATAAAACATTAATAGGCATCATAGGTTTCATCATTTTAATTTTTATATGAAATACTTTATAGCTTTTTTTTAATGCCTCTCGTATTTTGAACAGAAACTTTATTTAGAAACAGTTTTTTTCATTGTAACTATTTAATTTAGCTTTCATATAATTATGTTAACTAATTGACGCTAGATGACGCTTCCAACCGCTCCTATTATAAATCTATACACGATGTCGACGTCTCAAAAAACTAAAAAAAAACAATATTGTCACTTCATTACCTGAAAGTCGATTTGTTAAGAGTCTATTTTGGTTTTATAAAGAAAAAACCAAGTGCACCTATTGATACGTACATCAAAATAATTTGTAGTGTTGCCCAACATTGAGCACCGCATGTAATTTTTCAGGTGAAGATATAGGCTACTTTGATATTTTTCAATAAAAAACAAATCTTTGAAATGGCCTGTCATAAGCTCGTATGCATATATAATAAAGTTCCACGATATGTCACAGACATTTCGTTTTATTAAACGGTTATATTTAGTGCGACCCGTACAGAATTTATTTGTTTATTTGGGTCAAAATTAGAAATTGAAATTTAAGGACCTTCCTGTTGTCAGATTGATCTGAAATTTGGTACACACATTTAATTTAAATGACAATACTTCTTCTTCCTTCCCTTTCCCCTTTATTTGGGGTCGGGTCTCCTTATCAATTTGCGCCAGGCCACTCTATCCTGGGTTGTCCCTGCATCAAGTTGAAGGGTTCCCAGTTCCTTTCTGATATTAGACCACCACGTAGCTTTTGGACGCCCTCTCCCTCTAGGGAATTCTGGGAGGCTTAAGGCAGTTTTTACCACGTGGTCATCTGGTTTCCGTTGAATGTGGCAATGCCATCGCAATCTTTTTTCCTGTAATTTGCTGGGGATCGGAGCTACCTTAAACGAACCTCTGATATATTCGTTCCGTATTTTGCCCATTCTAGTGACGCCACCCGACCATCTAAGCATCTTCATCTCATTGACATGAAGTGTTTGCTCGTGTCTCTGACTTACAGTCCAGCATTCCGAGCCGTAGAGCATAGCTGGTCTGACAACTGCTTTGTAGACTTTACCCTTGGTCTTAATGGGCATACGGTTATCACATAGAACGCCTGACACTTCCCTCCACTTCATCCATGCAGTTTGTACCCTGTTCTTGACATCAGCGGTTGAGTCTGCATCGATACTTAAGGTCGACCCTAGGTACCTGAACTTAGTGACGGATGGTATTGGAATGCCACTGATGTTCAGATTGCTATGGCCTTGTGTTGGTGTTGGTGCAAATGCACAGTGCATGTGTTCCGTTTTGGATCTACTTATGCGGAGGCCGTTGGATTCTAGTTCTCTATTCCATAGGTTCAGGTCTCTCTGCAAATCATCCGCTGATTTGTTTGCAAGAACAATATCATCTGCTTATAGAAGGCTCCATGTTAAGCATTCTGTATATCCTTTGTGAGGTAATGCATGACGCAGTTAAATAATAATGGGCTAAGTGCGGATCCCTGATGAACGCCAACTGTTACCTCGAACGGGTCACTGAGTCCTGCCGGGCTTCTCACCTGGGTCGCGCAGTTGTAGTTACATGTCTTTACTATGGAGACAATATGTAAATCTTCTTTATTGCATCTATGTTTCTCCATAATAATTCTCATGGCTTGAATTGCGTCCGACGTTGATTTACCAGCAGTGAAGCCGAATTGCTTTTCCGTGACCGTTGTTAGCAGCCGCAGTCTATTATTAATAATTAATTTAAATGACAATACAATATAATAAAATCAATAACATTATAAATCTAAGATGGTCGTCGATACAAAATGGCGGATTACATATTTTTCCTTAACCCCCTCAATATGGGTATCAAATGAGAGGGCTACACTAATAAAACACGATGATTATGTTAAAATTTAAAATTCAAGATGGACGCCGTTCCAATATGGCGGACTAGGTACATATTTTTCCACAACCACCACAACATGGCTATCAAATAAAACCGTTTAAAAAACTGTTTACCTTAAAAGTTTTTTTACCGATTTTTGTTTTAAAATTAAAAAGTATTTTGGCGGCATAATGGCCACTACAAGACACATTACACCCACACAGGTATTCTGACATTTCTCGTTCATCCTTCATTCACAGATATTGATATTTCACTCACTTTTTCTTTGTTAGGATAACGTACGCTTGTGACTGTATTATTTTTATTAAACATTGGAGTTAGAATAAACGGAAAGTTTCTACCCGTATTACCTCCAAAAGTATAATAATAAATAAATTTTATTAAAATATTTAAATTTTTGGTTGATTGTAATGTTCCACAAACTAAGCTTGGTTTGTTGACAAATTTACATAATATATACATTAAACAATGTTAGATTTCATTTAAAAAGTACGACTCTTGATTTTCTCGCCGGCTGTTGTCAGCAGTGGCTCCTACTTTTAAAGTTAAATTGATAATTAAAATTCTATGTGACTATTTAAATAAAGATATTTTGAATTTAGAATGTTAACTGGAAATAACAATTGCACAAAAACTATTTATATTTACATCAAAAATATTTTTTTAATAATAATAAGACGTGTGTTAGACAAAACTTTATTAATTCATCATATAAACATCGTTAAAAAGCACACAGTAATTATTAAACAATGTAGTATTATATGTGACATATAACAAAACATATAATTTACACACAAATGAATAAAATAGATTAAAAACATTGTACAGTACTCGGCGATAACTATTGCACGAAATACGACTGACAAAACGTCACATAGGTAGTGTGGGACAGAGATAGTGCTCTACGAAGCGGAAATAAGCCGATTTTCTCTTTCCAAAAGTCGGTGTGCATTACTTCTCATATAAATACATTTTTACATAGTTACTTATTGTAATTTTTTGCTTTTTCTTTTATATTCAATTGCAATCAATTTGTATTGTCATGTTACAATGATCGTTTTCTTTTGCCCGGAGTGTTGAAAACCTTAAACCCATTTTAATTTTAAATAACTGACAATTACATTTTTTAATAGTTACGGTTTATTTGCTTTATTTTTTATTCAACCGATAAATCATTCAAATTGTCTAAAATTAAACGATGATCTGTAAAATTATTTTTTTTAATCAAATTATATGGATTCACGGCAAGTAATATATATCTAAGAATTTAAAAATCAATTTCGTTCCAAGATAAATTCGAATCAATTTATAATAAAAATTTGTTTTAAGTGTTACACTATTTAATCTGATGTACAAATGAAAAACATACTTCTAAAATCAGCAGGGTAACAATGAAAAATACTTGAATGAAATCTAAATCTAAATTATTCAGTAAAAAAGAGTAATTGGTAAAAAATGCGGGTGGTGTACTAAGAAGTTTTTATATCTGATCGAACTGCTTAAAATTACGTTTTTTTTAAATTACTCAATGTTAGGAATACTTGTAAATATATATAATGAAAGAAATCTAGCAAGAAATTAGTCATCCTCTCTTCTTCGATCCAATTTCGTTTTTGATGGCCAGGTATAAAACAGCTTCGGCTAGCGTCTCCCCACTGGCAGTCGATTTGAAATTAAAATCTATTCTTGCCTTCTCAAACGGAAACACGTTTGGGAACTCCTTATATCCGGTTATATTCGCTAAATTGTATTTACCCTGTTCATTAATATAATAATATTTAGCAACATTACGGAATTAAAAAAAAAAACATTTTTTTTTAAACAAAACAATGGTAACCTTACAGCCAAAAGCGGACATTTGAGACCGTATTCTCTCGCAACCGCACCGATTAATGGTTCATCCTTTATGAAGTCGCACAACTTGTAGTGGAGTTCTACAAAAGAACGCTTGTACTCTTGACGGATTTGTTCGTAAAATATAACGTTGACCTGAAAATTAAATATCATTAAATCGATATAAGTTATAAGAAGATATATAATATATAGATTTTCATTATCTTATCAGACGACTATCCAAAGATTTCTGGAATGACCGGTGTTGAACACTTCCTGGCACCTTTACCATAAGGTCGGTCCGACTTATGGGAAGCCTATAGAGCATGGATGCACAGACCGCGGCCCGCCGGTCGAATACTGGTGGCCCGCCGACAGCAAAAATAATACTTTCGTACATTCGAAAAATAATGAATTCTATTTCAGAATAAAACCAAAAAAAAATTAATTACTTATACTTCTGGCGGCCGGCCCGCCATCAGTTCATGAATTGCCATAGTGGCCCCTAGTCTTAATAAGTCTGTGCAACCAATAGGGGAATCAAGGGAAAATATTGTAGTTTCGTAGCAAAAAAAAAAACTATATTACATATGTGTTGTTAAATTTGTTTAATCTATAATCAGGTGATTTCATTTTTTTTTCTCTGTGCATAACTTATTTAGACGATTTTTATACTATTGTACAATACCAGATAATTTGCACATCGACCTTTGGAAAGAGACAATCGGGTAATTTCGGCTTCGTAGAGCGTTATCCCTGTCGCACGCCTGACAAAATGTCATATAGGTAGTGTGGGACAGAGACAGTGCTCTACGAAGCCGAAATTAGCAGATTATCTCTTTCCAAAGGTCTATGTGCAATATTTATCGCCGGGTAATGTATATTGTTTGTTTCAACGATATTTTTTTTTTCGCTACTTATCCTAATGGGGCCACCCACGCCGCGTTTGCCGGTTCATGGTCGCTACTCAAGAACCTTTCGACCACAACGACCGATGGTTGCACAAATTGCAAAGGCCACATCTACATTTGATTAGTTTGAAATTGGAACATTAAGAATATCGTTTTTGGACGCCATTTGGAATGTCGCACACCATGTAACGCCATCTGTATCGATATACATACAGTGTGTATTGTATCGGCTACTGTGATATCGAGTATCGTTCGGACCTGATCATTTTACGAATGATTAAAAATATTTCAAAGACGTCACTGTCTTTCCAGGTTTTGTGAACAAAAAAGTCATCAGCTTTGTATTTAGTGGAAAGGCTATACAGAACTTACTAAAAAAAACAAAATTTCTAAGTCTTATAAATTCGTTAGAGAAGTCACTGATTGACATATAAATCTATGTATTCGATTTATACTAATAATATAAAGCTGGGATAGTAAAATCTCATTTATATTTATACAAAAAAAGGTAAGATGAGCAGTCGTAGTATAATCAATAAAGTTATAAAAAATTAAGACGTGACAAAAACATCAGAGTTTGTTGTGGATTTTTTTCTGTAAACTTCATTACATGTGGTCGGTCCAACTAGAAGGGTGCCTACCCACACCGCGTCTACCAGTTCTTAGTCTTTTATTTTAAAAGTCATAAACTAGAAAAAATAATATTGTTACAAAGCACGAGTTATAGAACCATCTAAACAATAAACACGGAAGCACAGAATCAAGAGTGACGTAAACACGCGTAACTTTGGAGTTATTTATAGATTTTTGTGTACGGTTCTCGGAAATTCTATGCAAGTACTATCTCGAACTTGCTAAAACCTTATCCGTAGTATAAATTGGAGTACTCCTCATGTCGACAGTTCAGTGTTTTTTTTTTCGAGTTATAAAATCTACGATCATTGATACGAAGTAACGATTTGGTAAGTTATTTGGACAGTGAATTCTTGAGCGATTTGAGGCGTAGTTTGGACTAAGCGAAAATATACTTTGTGTTAAAGTAGGGTGACCATCAGATTTGTGAATAAAGGATTTCTTGTGAACTATTTTGAGTCAGAACCCACAGTATTAACAATATCATCGATTTTTAAACTTTCAATACAAACCGTAACATTGTTGTCATTAACGTATTTTGTAGTAAACTGTACATTTATAAAATATTTGCTTCCTCTGCCGTAGCGTGAGACATTAGCGTAAGCGTAATCCAAATATCTTGGGTTAAAATAATCCACTTTGCTCCTTTCGAAAGTCAACTGCAAACACTGCGAAAATGAAGTTTCACACGAAAGACTTTAATTTACATTAATAGTTTAAAAAAATATTTAGGGTTATGATCGTTCATAAAGTTTACAGCGAATGGAGGAGTGGGTCGTTTATTGTGACAACAGTTGACGCGAGAGGACAGGGGAGTCTAAAAAGAGATATGGATATATAGCTGCCATTTGAACCCAGATATTTAATCGACCGCTTGCGAGTCCCAGCCGACTCAACAAGACAAATATTTTGATTAACTTTTATACACCTAAACAATAAATAAATTATTAATTTGTTTTTATTTCAGAAATGTATTAATTTATTTAAATTTGTTATAATATAAAAAGTCAAAAATTTTATTTCATTTTCCACAATTTTTTAAAAAGAGGTTATAGGTTTTGTGACGTAATATTTTAATGGACGTGGCAACGAGAGGATACGGTTTTAAAAAAAAATCAGATGACGTATTATTTATGGTTTTGAAAAATATGCAAAATTCTTACCGAAGTACAGGCGCACAAAAAAATAATTACATATATATCTATAATCCAAAACATTGTTAAAAAAATCAAATGTAATTCGCAAAACCTAAAACGAAATTAATTTGTCCAGACGGAGCAAACGAAAATTATGTTATTGTGTTGTCCATGAAAAAGATATTAAACTGTTAAATTATACAAAGCGTAATGCATTATTAATAGCTTCCATAATATTCCTAATTTCGATAAAAAATTTACATAATGACATAATACCGATTGCTTTCATTTATGTATATTTATTTCATACGCTTTATTATACATGTAACATCAAATCGTCGCCACTAAATAAACTCGTGTAATACTAAGTGCCTCTCGTACCCCTATCTTATTTTTGGGATAGGAACTTTTATTTACTTTTAATAAGTTTGTCATATAATACTTTTACATCTGCGGTCTTCTTTCATTCGTCTTATGTTCCTACCATCTTTTCCTTTTATTCGATCCATTCGTTTTTCACCTCGTTCCTCAATCGTATTATGCTATTGCGGGCTTGTTCCGTTTCTGTCAGTTTCAGTATCTACAGTTAGTATTACACCTTGAGATTTTTTCAACTGGACACGCCGTGTACACCAGCGCCGGAGTTAGACGGCATCCACTGGACACGTCACGTGTACCAGCGACGGAGTTAGACGCCATCATCATCATATGTGCATAAAAATATTAATAAGGATAAGAAAAATTGCAAAAGGTTTGCATAACAAATAAAGACAAGCTACAACAAATACCTTCGTCTCAAGTATCAACAAACATATACACTTGTGCAATATTTTTCCTGTAATAACTTTGAATCATTATGCAATAAATTTTAATTGAGCATAAAAAAATTAATAAGAATTTCTAATCTGTGTATTGAATTTTTTCAATGATAAACGTTTTGTCCCTGTTAACCTAATGAACTATTTAACGAAGAGTAAATACATATATTACTGTAATTATTGTTAAAAAAAAATCTCTTTTTAACAATTGTATAATAATTTAAACACATTTGTTAAGACATTTACAGCAAACACAAATAAAATATTTACAGTCATTGGTAAAGTTTATTCTCGATAGCGTAACATTTTAAAGTAAATGTCAAAGTCAAATAAATTTCAATATGAATTGAGCGCTTATTTTGTTTTAAATTAAATTAATTTATTTATTATGTCGTATTGCGAAGGTTTTTACAATAACACCAAAAACAATGATTGTATTAGAGGCACATGTAATGAGATGTGTCCACCGTCTGAGAAGAACTTGTAAGTTTTTGTTTTTAATTTCATTTGTTCATTTATAATAATGGCAAATTTTTGATCAAAACAAGTGGAATTTTATTTTATAGCCTTAACTTATATTTCAGGCTTATTATACACTAATATTTACATCCGATAGTAGCTCGGTCGTATTTAGTATATTAGGTTGACTAGCCAAAAGTCAAAACTATAAAATAAACATTAAAATTTCTTAATTCAGTTTAATCGTCTCCCTTGTTACATTTAGTTTTTATTGTTACCTTTGTTACATTTTGATTATTCGTATAAATGCCTTCTTTCAGTGATAGAATGTATTTCCACTATGGTGTTGGTGGTTGTGGCTGTAAATTTATTAGATGTCATTTTATGTGGTATAATAAAACCAAATGACCAATATTTAGACTTTTTATTACATTTTTAATTCAATTTGACATTTGAGTGGTGGATATAATCCAACTAAGCCTAAATACTATTATTAATTATTAATTTTGTGTGTTGATTTAGAATAATCTTGTTATCCACCATTTATTAAAAGCATTTTTACATCTTAAAATAATGAATAACATCTTTATTAACTTGATAGAGATTCATTTGCACATTTTAAATTTTTTATAGAGTAGAAAATTCTTGATTGAATTTTCATAGATAACAGTATGTGACATAATATTTATTTATTGTTGCCATCACATTTCATCATATTTACAAGTGATATATGCATATTAATTTTTTATTGACCATTTATATAATTAAAAATTTCTGTCAAATATAGTTGCACTATTTTATTACTTCAGGAGAGTTAGAGAGGGCCTAGTGCATGTGCTGGAAGCAGTAAATGGAACATCCCAGCTTGTCAAGTGCTATAGTCGTTCAGCCGCAGACATGACAATGGCTGTTCCCAGTCTTCTCCGCCCATTCCCTGTACTTAAAGAAACTATTCAGCATCTATTATTAAAGTAATGTAATAATCATGTTTTTACTTGTAATATGTTTTCATATAATGTACCATAAAATTAGGCTATTGAGGATCATTGAGTTCTACAAACACATCACCCGAAACCTGGTGATGACCTTCAAAAATTAATTTTTACTGACAAAATTAATTGTAAGGGACAAAAGGGGCATAGTCATATGTATTAGTCTCACCAAATAAGCATTATAGTCAACATAAATGTTTCTACTCCTGTACATGCTGCAAAGAACCAGAACATATAAAGGAATACTTTAGTAGATAAGATTACTGCTTGATACAGGCAGCAACTCTTCAGCATTGGGGAAATGCCAAGGAGGATATAATATATATTTAAGATTATACATTAATAGCTAATTAGTTGCTGGATGTGGGTTGGTGTGAAGGATGTGAAGGCAAGGCAGGTCATTGTAGATCTTTGGAGGAGGCGTTTGCCTTGAAGTGGTCTTCTATCGGCTGACAGGAAGATGATGATATCAAAATGACAAAAATCCTTGTTAAATTATCAAAATTGATTTTCAGAGTTACCTGCAGAGAAGATGTCTCCGCTTCATGCTTATATGACTTTGTGAATGACAGGCTTAGAGCAGTCAGACAAGATATGACAATACAGCGGTTGCAGCCTCTAGAATGTATGCAGTTGCTTGAACCCATGATCAGATTCCATGTTTGGTTTGGATACCAGTAAGTTTGTATTATTAAAAATATTAAATTATTGTTGGAAACACTAAAAACTATTTATAAAAACATTACATATATTTCTTTTAATACAAAACAGCAACAGCACAATTAGAGCCTGTTCTACAAATATTTATGACAGTTAATTTAAACCTTCTTTACATCTTTTTTTAATAAGTATGTTGGTACACACAGATAAAGAAAGCACAGTCCATTTTAAATTATTTTTCTGATTGTTTTCGGAAAGCTAGCACCTCTTTCTAGGATTACCTACTTATGCCAGCTTCTGTATGTATACATTTCACAGTCTGGGAGCTAATAGCTCTTCCAATGTCCTCAGAGAGCTGCAGCAGCACTATATCTCTGACTTGGCGGTCAGTAGTAGACTTCTAAATGTTTTCATTTTATTAACGTGCGAACTAGTCATCTCCACAAACATTTTAAGGATTAATTGAACAGCACATCTTGAAACTCACTAATCTGGCTACCTCTATTTTAGATATTCTCTGCTCATTCACCATCTGGATTTTTAACCTAGTGTCTATACTAAGCTCTTGTGATCATTTCATAAGACAAACTGTCTCTACTTCTCAAATAAACAACGCACAACAGCATCTTGTAACCATGGAAGTTAAAACAAGACTGATAAATGTGTCATATTAATTTTCATATTGTTCCCTAAAAACATTTATTGTTTAAAAAAGTATTTATTTATTAACACTAAATTTATAATTAAACAGATAAAGTAATTCTTAGTCAAGGAGTAACACTGTACTATATCATTATGATAATTAATATTTGGTTCTATTTATAAAGAAAAATTTTTTGGACACTTTCTAATGATTATAATATCATAGCTATATCAATTTTTTTCCTAAATTGTCTTATCAGCTTTTAGCGAGTTTAAGCAAGACAGGTTGTGCCTTATGTACACTGTATTTTCTAAGCTGTGTTTTAATGCAGTTTTGAATGTTAAGGAAATTTCATTATAAGTTATTAAATTTCATATTAGGATGGACTTCTGCAAGGTAACACCTGATTCTATTTAATATTAAATTTCATGTCGAATTTACCTTTACAAACATATTGAACATTTATTTTTTAAAATTACTGCTATTTCAGTATATCAACAATTATGTGCCAATGAGAGAAAGAGACACTACAAAGAAATAACAGTCTTAGTCTCATAACGATAATGAATAATTTTGTTTGCAGATTATCAGATAAATCTTTGAATAAATTTGACCCGGTGCTGAATAGAAAATATTTACTGGAGTGCATAAAATGGTTCCTATACTGTTGTGATGTCCAAGATAGACAAGGGAAGTATAAAACATGTGATGTGAACAGTGATGAATTGACAGTTTTAATGTCAAACTGGATTATAGACAAGGAGTCCATAAACAAATTGACATGCGATCGGATATTAGTGGAGGGTTTATATGTTCTGTGCAATTTGGAAGATATGAACCCTTTGTATAGGTACCTGACGCTACCCACAGATGTAAAAAGGTATGCTTGTTATATTATAATAGAGGTAAAATGTTCTGGAAATTTTTTTATGTCTACAGATAGTAACTTGTCTATCATACAGGGTGATTACTTATTGGTGTAAAAGCTCTTAATGGCTCAATTACCATATGCTACACCCTATACAAAATTTAATGGTGCCAGATAAAATATATAATGTAATGATAAAATAGCAGGGATAATCATTTTCAAAATTTAACATACTTCGTATAAAAATGAATTATTTATTAATACTGTCATAAGTTATAGGTCATTTATAAGAGTGATAACTTTATATAGTATGTTTGAAAATAGGTGTAAAAGCCTTTTAGGCTTATAGCTGACCATTGAGCTATATAATCACCCCTTTAAAGTTTTTACACATACAGCACAACACTATTACCAATCACCTTGTATTATATTTAAACTACCAACAAGATAATGTGTTGGATTTAAAGTTCACGGACCCCTCCGTTCCGTGAACTCATACCGACGAAGCTGTAAAAGCCGCAAGGTTAACAGCAAACACTTCAACAGAAACAGTACAGTACAGTAATGTTGTTATAAAGACAAATGTATCCGAGTAATTAAAAATGTTGACATGTTTTGTATGGAAAGAAAAAAAATATCTAAAATTATAAGATAGTGGGTAGAAGGCCTGGTTTGATTTCACACCGCAAGTCGGTGCTCCCCTGATGGTGATGGTAAACAGCCGCATGATCTCCCAGGACTAGTCAGGGAGCAGGTCGAAACGGGGAGTGCAGAGCCAAACATTGGATATTCTCGAATGTTTAAACTGGCAATAGGCAATAAACAATGTATTTAGGTACAACTGAAGTGACAATATGTGAGATAAAAATTGTAATGGCATAAATTTGTATTAAAATTTTATTATCATATTTATGCCAATCTCATATAATATTTACGTATATGGAATTTTCAACTCTTTTGATAACCGCCTGCCGCATTTTTTCTCGAAAATAATTCCATTTTATACAGTGAAGAATTCTTCCACTGGAACCTGTTTTTGTTTTCGTACAAATATATGATTTACTTGCTGATCCGATAGATGTCCAGTTTTAGCTTTGTATAATTCAAACTTGAATTAAAAAATAATAATTCATATGTATATATATACACTATATATAAATTATATTATATGGTACTAATTGATTAAATTTAAAATCGATTATTTACTACTTGCTTAGAAAAATGAAGAATTTTCTATTACAAAAACTGTAAAATTGACATTACCATACAACTGATTGCAACTGATTAAGTCAAAGGCAATCAGACTTGGAGAACATGGTCTTTTCATGATGGCAAAAACAGGAACAGGTGGCGCAGTATATGAGTGATTACCCTTAGCCATGAGGAAAAGATTATATTTAGCGGGAAATAATTTAATTGAAATTTCTATATTATTTCTTCCAGTGCACATTCGCTGCGTTTAATATATGAGATAGCTTTGGCAAATCTACATGGAAACTTTGTGAGACTCTGTAGATTGGCAGAGAGACTATGCCCTCTCAGTTATTGCGCTTTATGTTTGTACCTGCCCATGCTGCAAAGGTGAGCATTAAATAAAGTCATTACTAGTTAAGAATTATTAGGGAAACCGGAAAGTAATGTTGTCTGTCGAAATATTTTACAGAAAAACTGATTGATTTTTACCGCTCCGGTATTGAACATTTGTACACTAAATGGCAAAAGGTTGTTGATAACAAAGGTGAATATTTTATTGATTAGAAATAAAAACTTGTTTAAATGTAATCGTGTGAAATTAACTTAAGAAAGCGACATTACTTTCCAGTTCCCCTCATACAATAATTGAGGGTTCTGGACCAAACCATAGCAAGGTTATTTGTCCACCTTTTGGGAACCACCAAGTGGTCACAGAACCCTGCACCAACTTGACTATGGGTATGGAGTGTTATGGGTAGATATAATTATTATCATCTACTTATTGTCTAATTTGTGTTCGGATTTCATTTAGCAATAGTTTTAAAATTTTACATAATGTAGGTATGAGTTAATTTCAAATTTTTATATTTCAGAAAAGCATTAAAAGTTATGAGTCACGGCTATAGTAGCAAGCAACTGGTTGTTCCTACAGATGTGGTCTGCAGGTGGCTGGCCTTTGACAACTTGGAGCTCGCAGCTTTAGCCTGCCAGCACTATGGGCTTCAAGTAGATCGGGCTGTTCACTTTCATAAAGACGCCTTTAAGAGCGACGTTGATTTGGTATGCATGTGTATATTTGTCGCATCTTCTTTATTAGTTATAATGAAAATTCCCATGAAACAGTGTAATTTTGTACTACCCACATTAAACAATACTAAGAGGTAATCGACTACTAGCGCCATCTATTGGCGTCCAAAATAACAGTTTTCCCACATGTGTGACACCTTGACCATCACGCTGATTTTAAAGAAGTCCCAGTCAGTCTATTTGGGCTCTAGAAATGTCTAATATTGTAGAGCCTGAGTTTTTATCGCAATATTTAAATAATTTTTTCAGGTAGACGTTTGACTTGTCCAATCTGTTTTGTTTTCTTTCAGCTTGGCCTGCAAGATTTTATTGAAATAATGATTAACCAATAACTAAACTTGTGTATTTTTTTATGTTTATTTTCCGGTGTGAGTGTTGCTTATGTTATAAAATGCATTCTATTATTAATAATAACTTAGAAATACCCAAAATACACCCAGGATACATCTACTAAAATATATCCAAAGAACAATTGTTTATTAAATGTTTTAAATTTCAGATTAAATCAAAAAAGAAACTAAACACCAAAGGTAACATTTCAATTCAAGAAATTCTCACATATAGAAGTCAGTCAACAATGTCACATGCAAAAACATAGTAATAACACCCAAATTACTGGTAACAAAACATCTCAACAAAGTAATTGAAATAAACTATATATATATACACCATTTCGATTTGCAACAATGGTGGATTATGGCTCTATTCTCTTCTACCAGAGGCGATGCTTGTTCCTAAAATACAATTGGGTTTCTTCCATTAATATTTAAGATTTCTATCTTGATCTCCATGTTATAAATGTTGGCATTTATTTTTATTTCTACGCAAACCACAAAGCAAAACAAAGAGGATTTACACCAAGAGAACACGTCCGTGACGTACGAGCAACAAAATCAGACTGAGATTATGCACATGTGTAAACTTATCCTTACCCTGTTATGACCAATCATGATGTGAAAATAATGCTTTCTGCCGAATACAGTATAGAATTGTTGATTGTCCAAGATGGCAAATAGCGCTGGAATGGAATGCCCCACTTATTATTTGGATACACTTGATAACTATTTATGTTCTTTATTTTTGTATATGAAGATGTCTATAGTACCGCACTGTTATGACTGGACCAAATCATTCTCAGCTATCGAGAAACCCAATGTAACTTATGTTATAAGATCATGTAAATTAACTTAATAAAGAAATCAAACTACTTGTATATTTATCATTTATTAGTTTAATAAACTTACAATTAAATATTTTGTCAGCCATGTTTTTTTTTTACTTCGTTTTTGAAAGTAACAAAAGTGGAGACACGAAGCAGGGGCATCCCTGTGCCGGTTTGGTTGAGAAAAAAATCAATGCGACCTTCCTCGAACGGGAATACGTTAGGAAAATTAACGAAATTTGATGTTATGTTCGTTAATTTTACAACACCCTGAAATTAAATGAAAAATTGTAACCAATTTAATGATTTTGTATAACAAACCATCACCTGTCGAGAAGATTAAAAGGCTCACACATAGATTTTTAAAACAAAACAAATTAAGCAAATTTCAACCATCATTTATATGCCTATTTAACTAAATTACTTGGCCACTGAACGAGTTTCATAATCACATACTTTAGACGGATTCGCCATTTATTATTAAATATTTCAGGACATACATTAAAATTAATATGTGGTAAATAAATCGGAATTATAAATTATTATAACATTACCACAGTAATAAGCGATCTCATAACGCACAAAAACAAAATAAATGAAGGTTACTGACAATAATTTCGTAAGAGTAATATCACTCACTGGCTATGTCCACGCTTTGCAGAACTTGAAAATTATGTATTTAAAACAACTTATAATTATATAAACACAAGGAATCACTCAGAGTTCAGTAGCTTTCAAAGATTTTAAATATTATGATCATGGAAAAATACAAATTATAGCGCGAAAATGACGATGTAGCACAGATAACAATACATGTGAAAGATATGCTATTCTAAGGTTATAAAAATAGCAGATAACATAACGCTATAACTAAAATTATTTAACCTCACGCTGTGAAAAATAGCAGATAACGTAACGTTATGTTATTAAAATTAATATAATAACTAAAGTATTAAAAAGTTGGACTAGCGGGTGCTCGTGTTTCTTAACGTAGCTTTAAAACGAGAGCGTGCTAAAATGAGTTATAAAAATAATAGCGAAATCATAAGGGACCTAGTTTCTTTTTATAAAAAAATATCATCAAACTGATTCTTGTTTCTATCAAATTAGGCTCTAGTGGCATTTTATTAAAGATGTACAAAAGTGGTCACTTTAAATTATGTGTATAATAATATGAATTATTAAATAAATAATTGTTGATGTAACATTGTCTACAAAGTGCTAATCGTGTGTTGTTAAAAATAATTGATAAATAATACAACGTTATAACTAACTGGTGAAAAAGGGCATTTCATGGTCAGCGTTTGCGCAAGTAAGCGACCCACGTACTGCTCGTTATTCAGAAAATCGCATAGCTTATAATGGAATGCTATTATCGAGGGTTTGTATAGTTGGCCAAATTTCTCATAGATGTATATGTGAATCTGTAAAAGCAATCACAATTATTTTGAAAAGAGTAATACAAAGTTTTTAAAAAATGTAATACAATAAACATCATTCAAAATATGACAGAAATACTCAAGGACCTCTCATTTTTTATTAGACATTTTAAATACTATATATTTATTACTATTTGTTCACCACCGCTTTGTGAAGTTCCCACCCCTTAATCATTTGCAGGAGGAATTTTGTAAAATCCGTTCTTAGCTGGCTTCTACTATTAATATTTTTGTTTAAATTCAAATGTTTAAACCTTATGGTCCCAAAGATAGCGTGATGAGTCAGTACTTAAGAAGAAATCATATCTGTAGATGATTACTATTGAAAATATGCGTTTGACCATACGGTTTGAACTTCATCCGTTTGGGGAAGGAAGTTTGTAAAATCCTTTCTTAGCTGATTTCTCGGCAAAGGAAGTATTCCTTAGAAATTTCATAAGGTGCAGAAACTTGAAAATTAGTTCTAGAAATCATGTTGAGTCAGTACATAGGTGAAAATGCAGGGGCGGCTTAACCTATAGTGCAGGGTGTGCAATGCACACGGGCGCCGCCGTCTCAGGGGGCACTCCCTGAAACAGTTAAGAGCATCATCTTGAACCATTACGGTACAACAAATTGTTGTAAGTTCTATGGGTAGCGAAACAGAAATTCGGTACATTTCAGTTCTGTTTTGCTATCCATAAAACTTAAAACACAAAACGAAACATGAAACATGAACTATCGCGGTTCACCGCTTAGTTTCGCAACAGAGATGTGCTACAGGCATAAAAACATTAAGTGTTATTCTGCCGTCATAAGAAAGGCCATAACTAATACCATACTGTAAGCTATGCCTACTTATAAAGTAGCTTGTTGGAATATGAAAAAACTTTCTTGTTACGGCGGTGCAAAGTAAATAGTTAAAGCCACGGGGGGGGGGAGGGGGTCAGGCCTAAGAGATTCGTTGCACACGGACGCTACACGCGATAGAGCCGCCCCTGCGCAAATGTTTTATGTTTTAATTATATATATATAGTTTACCGTTACATTGTTGCCTCCTACGTATTTAGTACTTATCTCAACGTTTCCTATGTATTCTTTTCGTCGACCAACGCGTGTAATGTTTGAGAACGCGTAATCTATATAATCTGTGTTCACGTACGAGACGTGCGACCTGTGCAAAATTACTCTTAAACACTGAAAACAAAACGAAACAGACTATATATAATTATGATCCATAACGCATATAATACTAGGAGAATATAAAGGTACCACTGCTAATGCTGTAAATATATAGCCTATTTGTCAGTAAAATGCTTTAGAACCTTGAACAAAGTGATCATTCTGAGATAAATATTTTTTTTTAAAGCGACAAGCCACTAAGCTTTGGCAGTACAAAGTGTACAAGGACAGATAGTAAAAAATATTAGTTTTAATACGTAATTGGAATTGTATTATCATGACTTTATTTATTATTTTTACAGCAAATGAGTTACACATTCACCTCTTAAAAACTTTTATATCTTTATTTATGATATATTATCTATATATAATATTTTACTTTGCATAATCTATGTAAAATATATTTTTGTTCAAAATAGAATAATATAATCTTTTATTGTATAGCTATAAAATAAATAGGAGTTAGAAAATGATATGACGTGTCAATCTGAGAGCATTTCTTTGTCACTTGAAAGTTCACGTTGACACTTAAAAGTTTTTAGGTTACTAAAAATTGAACTAACTGTAAGGGTGCTATTTTGAAATCACTTATAAAGTGATTCTTATAAGTGATTTCAAAATAGCACCCTTAATATTCTATGCTCTACTCTCTTTAGCGATCTTGTAGACTTTTTTAAAACATAGCTACTTCTTATTGAAATCATATTCAACGAAATAAAATAAAAATTAACTTTTATTTTTTGATAAGAAATAAAAAAATGGCATTCAAATTTCGTGAAGAAGGTTAGTAAATTTTTTTATATCTTTTTAAAACTGACCAGGTAATATCTTTTTATATCATACGTACAAGTATGTTCAGGCTATGTTTGTAATTAAAAAGCTTGTTATTTTGTTTAAAGAATCAAACTTACAGTTGCCAGTACAGTCGACATTAAAACAATGAAGCAAGAATTTTTAATCTGCGCACACATCGTTAACAGATAAAACACGACTCGCCCGTCATTCAGGCTTTTTGCTACAGATGGCCTGACCAAAGCAATTCAATAACTAATAATAGCTAGTACTGCAATTATATTTATAATCGGTCAACAAAATATTCGTAACTAGTTTTCACTCATGACATTAGTTTGAACTCAGATTTACATTTTTTTTTTTTTTCTAGACAGTAATATGAGTATTTAACGTCGGTTTAAAAGTAAAACACGATTATTGAATACAGACCTTCGTGAACTGTAATTTTAACATAAGATTTAAGTTCCGCTTCTTCCAGTAAATTGTTTATGCAAGTTCACAGACCCTTCCGTTTCGACGAAGCTATAATAAACCTCCGGGCTAACAGCGAAGCTATCAATGGAAAAGACATAACAGTTAGAGCTTTAACATTGACGGTTGCGTCCACTTCTCAAAAGAGTTTTTAGACTAGGCACACGCTGGGCCATGCTATCTCATACTCGCGGAATCTACAAATGCACTTTGAGCAGCAGTGAGAGTCCGTTAAAAAACATCTGCTTCGCCCACGATGAAGAAGGGGTGGTCAACAGTGGTCCGCCCCCTCCTTCCCCTGATCGGCAAGTAGTCCTCGCCAGACAACACTTACACCACATTACAGTAACAACACTATACACCCGGGTATGGTCCCTCTTCGTGCGAATGTCATCGATGTAACTGGAATACAGAGATTATTTTTCAGTCTGCGGACTTCAAGGAGTTTCGAGATGAAGTTGCACAAAGTCTAAATCAGCTAGCAGCGTTACTTCAATTACATCAAATGTCAATTAAAGACATCATTTGATTTTAATCGTTTTGAAGCACGCTCTGCAAAAATATATATATACATACAAGTACGACTTTGGAAACGTATAGTTTTTTTTTCAATAAGTTAGACCACAGACTAGCTAACGTAACTAAGGACCCACAAGGCAGGCAAACCTTGATAAAGTGGTCGAGATATTGAATACAGGTCGCTTCCAACCGGTGTAGAAAACCTATGGAGCAGTTCTATGTCAAGTAGTGGACATCCTATAGTCCAAATATCTTATGATGAACAAGAAAGTGACAAAAAGTTTCTTACAATACATATAAAGAAGCCCTCAGCCCTTAAAAAATGGCAAAAGAGCATTTCCTTGGCCTCTGGAACAGGATATTGTGTGGCATTTGGTATTTATTCATATTTAAGTAATACCTATTCCACGTAATATAATATAAATCTATATTATTTTATGATTTTATATATACTACTGTACTGTGTACTATTCTCAGAAACGTTTACATTTATTGTTAATTTTTTTTAATAATGTACACCCTAAACTGTCGTCTCTTTGAGAAAGGGCCTAATATATAGCTACTACCGCTATGCAGCAGTAGTCGTGCAATGAAGTGCACCGCCCACTAGCCCGCTGATAAATGCGCGTGCGGTAAACAATGCGAAACGCAACTATCACCGTTTATTCACTCAACACTTGTTTCAGCCCTCCACGGGGCATCCTCAGGAGTAATGTTACACCGACCAGTGCCAAACACCGACTCCCTCTCTTTCATGTCTCTCATCTCCATCCGAAAATTGTCTGGTAGAAATAGCCTTCAGCGATACAACCGCCTCTTGTGCTTATACATAAATTGTTTCCTTTTTTAATATTTATCTGTTATATTGTTACATTTCGTTTACGTTTTTTTATTTTAGTGTACAAAAATGTGTAAAGAAATAGAATATATTAACCACATACTTTTTAAATTTTAATGTGAACACAGCCTTATATAACAATGATTACAAGCCCATAGTTATCATTGGTTATTTATTTATATTACACCAATTATCCGATCTATTTGACGGAACATATATGAATCCAATTATACAGGAAATGGTTTTAATTGGCTATTACTTTTTTGGTATAAGTGGGCGGAAGTGATTCATTGGAAGTCGTTATTATAAATCATTTTTTTGTAACACTAAATGTTATAGTTGCTGATTTGATACGTCTTCTGAAATGTATTTGTTCTAAAATTTTATCGTGAATAACTATTTTTCTGTCTGCTCTTATCGTAACTGTCTAGAATAAACCAAGTACTTGATTTCTCTTGATTCTTGTTTAATGAATGGTACGTTCAAAAGACCCTAATAAAATTCTTTTATTCAATATCTCAACTTATTTGTTTTTGACTCTACTCTGCTTCTCAAGGTGTTAAAGTTTTGGAGAAAAATCAGTAAGAAACTCCACCACAATACATCTTTTAATAAAGTTTAACAATACAGATTTATACATATATACTTTATTAGATAAAGCCTAAATAAAATCAAAATAATCAGGTGACGTCACTGCCAATGACTTCAACCTTTTTATTTTTTTGAATTGGGGGAGACCCAAAAGAGAACATCAATTTAGACTGTCACTTAAAACACCTTTTACATTTCTATACATGGATAAGCAAGAAGGTTGAATATATTTCGGATTATAGGTAAAAATATCTAAATAAAACTTCAAATTATAAAGGAAACCTTTATTCGTAGTATTTACATAAGAAAATTCACCTAATTACGCGTTACTAATTACATACGACAACAGAAACGAGTGAAAACCTCGCGGTGGCCAATAGCTTGTCCTTCTGCGGTGACGTCATCACTGCTGTGCAGTGACGTCATCATTTCAACGCAATGCCAAGCCAAAAGAACGCCTTCGACGTTTCACAGCTATTTAAAGGTATGGTTGTGCCCAAAAACTAACCAGAAATAATATCACAGGTTTTCTACATAGCATTTAATAAACACAACGATAAAGATATTACATGCGACGAGGTAAACAGACCTACAGAATAAATAATCGCTACAGTTCTGGCACAACCCTAGCATAGGAATAAAAATAGTGGAAAAAGCAAAAAGAAAAATGAAATTTTTTGATTAAAAAAAAATTCGTACACATTACAGAAATTTTATTACCTAAAAAGTTTGACAATTGCAACACTTAACATGGATTTTAAAGGATCGGGGATGTCTTGCGACTGAAATCTCTTTAGGTGAGAAAATATTTACTAAACTATTGTAATATGTACACTTACAATCTCAAACACAATATGAAAATTAACATGGACAATGTTGCCATATGTCAGAACAATATTTTCTCCACATTTACCACTGTTTTGGGGTATTATTTGTACATCTTATTGGTAAAAATCTCTCATTAAATGTTTATATCGATCTAAAAATGTAATATTATGAAATGTCAACGTAAAAAAATATTTTCGGTTGTCGATTGATGGTTTCAATTCGCCTTTAAGAGCTAACACAATTAAAATTGTTTTAAATTAAAGAATTTAAAATTCGTTTTTTTTTTTAAATTAGCAAATTCGGCTATAATTTCTATAATTAAAATTACAACAATACAAATTAAATGGGATAAATAATTGAAACTATTCAGCCAGTGTTTACCGCACGCTCCGAATTAAATACAACCTTTTATTATAACAATTTACCATTAAAGCTTGTATGTGTTATATATAATATTTAGGATATTCAAATTGTAATAAAACATATTTAACTAAAGGCTTAATAGAAAGACGCCGGAGTCATTTTAAGACAGTGTCAAAACTGAAGTATGCAGTTTCGATTTTAATATCCAGGATTTTTAAATAAAAGAAAACTGATTATAATTGATTTATAATAAATCTAGTTTTCAACCATTCTAGTTACGGTCGTTCTTCGAGCCAGATGGCAGCCATTTTGTTACATCGTTGCACGGAGCTCGCAGTCCACACGGCACAATTGCGGTAACATCGTATGGTGACCACGCGTGGCACCAACAAGCGCATTTCAAACATTACTTATCGACATTTTTCTAATAAAAATAACTATTAAATATACGAATGGACGCCTCGGAGCCTTTTCATTGTAATAAATGTTAAACTTTGTCGCTATACTTTATTCAAACGTTAACGAATTCAATTCGACTTGCAAAAGCGAACCTATTTCCCTATTTCAGAGATACGTTAAATTTTAATTTTTTCAAATGCTCACTCAATAAATCTCAATTATTTTCCAATGCTTGCTGTTTTAATAAATAAAAATGTTATATAAATAAAAATGCGGGTTGTTTAAAAGGCAGGCTGGAATCATGACCCATGAGTCACCGTCTGACCCAGCGGGTCAGATATAACTCACGAGTCAGCGCCTGACCCGGCGGGTCAGGTATGACTCACGAGTCAGCGTCTGACCCGGCGGGTCAGGTATGACTCACGAGTTAGCGTCTTACTCACAAGTAAGTTTCTGACCCACGTGTCAATGTCTGACCCCACGAGTCATGTCTGACCCACGAGTCATGTCTGTCCCACGTGTCAATATCTGACCTACGAGTCAATGTTTGACACACGTGTAAATGTCTGATCCACGAGAGAATGAGTGCGCGTCTGACCTACGAATAAGCGTTTGACCCGCGAGTCAGCATCTTACCCACGAGTAAATGTCTGGCCCACGAGTCAACGTCTGACCCACGAGTTGCGTCTGACCCGCGAGTCAGTGTGTGAGTCTGAGTCAGTATTTAACCCACGGATCAACATCTGAACCATGAAGCCGACATCTGATTCACGGGACAGCACATCTACGTGACTCTTGACCTGTGTCTGACTCAAGGGTCATTACCACAACCTTCTTTATTAAGAGCAGGTTCGCCATTGCATATGCAGATTCGTTTAACAGGCTCTCAGCGCCGGTGAATTTACAATAACACGAAATTCGTAATTAATATATGCATACTGAGGACTTAGTCCGATATAACATTATCATGTCACGGAGTTCCCACAGTTCTACTAGAGGTGGCCACGATCGTACAAACAATTACCCTGCCGATAACAAAACAGATAACGCGGCATCGGACAGTCGCTTTTGTACGCCACTGTACAGTCGACGCCGCTACCTCCAGTAGTAATAACATTTACAATTCCATGACATATATAATCCCAGTATAATAACAACATATAGCCCCGCACATACGCCATTCATACAACGAATAGCACCCTAGACGGAAGGTAAACATTCGCATCACTACAGGACCATCACAAAGGAAACTCAAACAGCAGAAATAAATAACCTTTTTTAATGCCACAAGGCGTCACCTCTACAATATTTCGTACAAGCTGTTACGACAAATACTAGGACCAAACAATTCATAAATAAATAAGACATCAACAACACTATTTTACAAATACAGTACAGTCGCATGCAAAAGCGTTTATTCCGTTCATATAAAATAATTAATTGCTAGTAGCGGTTAAATCGCATCTTGTCATTTGATATTAAACATTGTACAGTTAAATAAATTCATTTTTTCGAGAGAAGACGCTTTTATTGCACGCGACTGTATGCTGCCTACTGTACAATACATTGGTATAAAATCTACAAAATGTTTACCTTCCACGGAGGCAAATAATGACACCAGAAACCGGATATTCAGTCACATATTTACCATGAAGCGTTGGCTTGGTGTGGAAAGCGCTCTTGTATCAAATAAATACGTGAATTCAGAATTACATAAGTACTTTTTGTGGAAAAAAAATATTTTGATATTATTAGGTACCATGGAAGATATTTTAACATTAAAAAAACCGTTAATTTTATACATATCATAGCTGCCCCTTCTACTCTAAACTGATCTCTATTCGGTGAAAAGCATATTGTTACTAAATTTTTAATCTCTAAGCCTCCTGGTTCCCTAGCGATACCGTGACGAGTCAGTACATAGATAAAAATATTATATATATATATATATATATATATTTATAATTTGAAAATATATTTACGTAAAGATACTATAACATGATTCCGAAAATCTGGCAGGCATTCTATTACATAACACCAATAATATTATCAATAAATCACAATTTTTTATGAATCTCTGAATTAAGAATCCCCTTCCATACTTTCTTAGCCATTAAATTAAGGCAAATTTGCATCAGATTATCCGATTTCTGCTCACCTATCGTAACAAAGACGATCAGGCCGAAGACTGTGACGTCATTAAGCAGATTATATTTTAAAAAAAGAACAAATTTAAATACAATTTTGTCCCTATATTTCATTTAAACATTTCATAATTCCTCTTTGATTTTCAAGTCTAAACTTTAAATGTACGATAAAATAAAAACAACTAAAAACTCACTCTATCATATACAATGTTAATAATTATAACAATTTTTTTAAATAACTGTACAATATAACGGCGCCTTTTTAAATTGTTTGGATTATATATAGGATAATATCGTTTTGTGTCTCACTTTGATGCCTAGGCCTTAGGTATTTATCTGACCATACCCCAGGTGCTCGGGTACTGGCACGGATCTTGGATACTCTGAATAAACATTTACATCAATTAAATAAAAAATTATTGAAGAAATCCTATAATGGATTTTGTAAGTTTTATAACTGTATTAAGAGATATGAAAGTGACCACAAAGAAAACCCATCTAAATTTGGACTCTCATACTTTTAAATTGAGGACCTCAACTTGAATCTAGTTTCTATCGAATTAGGGTGTTCTGGCATTCTTCTCATGGTGTACAAAGTGGTCACTTAATTATCCATAGACAATAAAATGTGTCATAGATTATTCCCACTGTAACTATGTTAATATAAAATAAGCTGCATAGTTAAGCATTGCAAATGGCAGTGTTTATCACAGAAGACATTCGGATCAAACTTTATATGTTAGGTTATTATAGAAAGCGCTTTTGCATCAGATAAAATATGATGTATTTAAAATTAACTTCCAAATTGATAAGTTCAGTAATTCACTTAAAAAAATTATTTAATAAGGTTTATGTGTTATCTAATATGGAATACACTTTCATTTAAATTGTTTTTATACCTCCTAACCAATTTGTAGTTATTCTCAAATATAATTTTTCTAATTTCAGAAATTTCCTGAATAAAGAAGCCGCTTTTATAATTTCTGATCCAAAATAACTTGAGGTTGATAAGTGACAATCCAACCTCTGATAGGCACTAACATTTACAATCTAGATAAGAGACAATCATTGTCATTTACTTTGTGGTGGATGTGGATATAGTATATATGAAGATATAGTTGCCTTGAGAATTAATTCAAACTCAGATTATGCCATAAAAATCTTGAAATAATATTTCTTATATTAACCCAATCAAGAGTACAAGATCCGTGCCAGGAGCATACAAGCACGTCGATGGGCTGATTGACTCGACAGATATAAAAGCAACAGCTGGTGGCCCCAACAGCTGGATGTTGGTCCAATCGCCTGCTGGACGAGCTGGTCCTTTGTCCGTGAACGCTTTGGGCTTTTGCCCTTTAAGTTTTCGCGAGCAATCCTGTGGGATAACACATGTTTTTAATTTTTTAAATAATGAAATACTGTTACAAAGCATGAGTTACAAAACCTTTTAAGCAATAAATACGGAGCCCTAGGATCGAGAAGTGTCGTAAACACGCTTGATCTTGAAGTTATTTACAGATTTTTGTGTGCGATTCTCGAAAATTCGAACGAAATACTATCGCGAACTTACTAGAATCTTATCCGTAGTATATATAGGTGTACTCACCATGTCGACAGTTCAGTGTTGTTTTACGAATTATAAGATTAAGATCTGAGATCAGAGATGCAAAGCGACTATTTGGTAAGTTATTTGGACCGTGATATCTCGAGCGATTCGGAAGCGAAGTTTGGACTAAGCCAAAGTATACTTTGTGTTAAAGTAGGGTGACCATCTGATTTGTGAATAAAGGACTCCTTGTGAACCAGTGGTGTTTCATTTCGAGTCAGAACCCACAGTACGTAACAATACATCTAACCTTTTTTTTAGTCGACTTTGAAATAACTCGGTGTATCAATATAAATAATTATCCTTTTTACAATACAAAATTTTATATTTCGTTTTTTTTTTTAATTTCCTAAATTGTTCAGTTTTCATGGCCATTTTAACTGTCCACGTTGCACGTTGTTCTGAAGTATACCAGGGTGATCCGACATTGCCAGTATCTATAGTCACCTCAGTTAATTTATGAGAACCTGACTCACCGATAGGCTCCAGTTAATTGTGCTTGAGGAAAGCGTCGTCGAACAGTTCCAGCTCGTGGTTGAGGTAGTTAGCCTTGTTGCGCAGCTTCTTGGCGGAGGTGCTTGCCTCCTCCAGCATCTTTATAGCTTCCCGCACCTCCGACAGCTCGCCGTCCATCTCCGTCGTCGCTTCGTCGATCAGGCGGCAGAGGCGAGCGAACATTGTCGACAGCTCCCTGAAGAACAGATCATGTTACAAATTAGTGATTGACATCATGTCAGCCGATAGACGCCCTCAAATATCGCCATGATCTTCCGCTGCCCGCATCCAGCGACATCGTGGCGTGGGAGAATCTATTACGGGTAAGAAAAGGACCAATATATAGCTACTTCCGCCGATGCAGTAGTAGTCGTGCAATAAAGTGCACCGCCCGCCAGCCCGCTGATAAATGCGCATGTGCCAAACACAAAGAGCAACTGGCACTCTATGTTTGGCACTAATCGGTGTAACATTACTCCTGAAGATGCCCCGTGGAGGGGTGAAACACGTGTTGAGTGATTTAACGGTGGTAGTTGTGTAATTCGCATTATTTGCTGCATGCACATTTATCAGCGGGCTGGCTGGCGGTGCACTTTGTTGCATGACTACTACTGCATTGATAGAAGTAGCTACACATTGGTCTTTTTCTTACTTAGAATGGACTGCCGCAAAATAACGCCTGATCCATTAGATATCTATAATGAGTGTAAAAAGGGCTGACTGTAAAGCTTATCTGCAGCAAAAAGCGTAAAATTAATACACCTTATTTTCAATCATCCCATATAAAACGTGCACTTTGAAATATTATATATTATTCTTTTTTATCTATTATTTTTATCATCTATTAATTCTGAAACCATCGATTTTCAGCAAGTGTGCCATACATTCTTTCTCTTTTATCGTGTAATTTAGATTCAAGTTAAAAACACTAAATTTTTTTTTTAAACTTCGAGTTAATTTTTGTAAGTAGCTACTTGTTAACGCATCTTTAAGGTTTTAACGCTCACTGCAATCATCTGTCCTTTTCATTTACTTACATAAGTGAAAGGGACAGCGTTAAAAATTGAGATCAAGGAGGACTTACTCTATAGTAACTATGACCCCGTCCACAGCTAGACATAAGGTTCGCCCAGAGATTTCCAGTTTTTCGTCTTCCAAGTATGATAAACTAGGAGAGTCAGGAAGTAGAGTGAGGGAGAGCAGAGCGAGGGAGAAAGGCAGTGGGGAGGTAGGTACTCACTGCTGGACTTGGTGGCTGCAATTAGCGGAGGTGAGGTCCACGATGAGGCGCAGTTTCTTGCTGGCGTGCGCGACGTACTGCCGCTTGAAGAGTCGCTCCTGCGCCTTGGCCGTCCACGTGAGCCGCTCGTACGCATATAGCGCGCCGTACAACAGCCCCGTCACCGCAACCACGCGCCACCCCACTGTCTTCAGCAACTGCAACACATCACCAGGTCTCTCTTACTCCATCAACCAAAAGAAACTATAACCACTACAACACAAATTCAGGTAACCACTGAGTCACTACCAAGATATCAAATTTCATAGTTATTTTTTCTGCAGCTAGCAAAAATTTTCAAGCTTTGCAAAGTCAGTAAAACAAAGACATGGTATGTTAATCTAATAGTAAAATAAAGCTAACAATACGTAACCAGGCAACAATTCTCCCTTCTTTGTGCTGCCGGTCATACTGATATGTACAATAATTAATTTTTAAACTATTACTTGTATTTGAGTGTCACTAACCAGTCCAGAGAGCAGTAGGCCTCCCATTGTGCCCTGCGAGGTGATGGCGCCGAGAGCGAACCGGGACACCATGCTCCACTCTTCAGCACTGAGCGGCCCCATTACAGCTGTTGGCCCGTTACGCCGCACCACCTCCATGGCGGGAGCCGCAGGACCCACTGACGGCGGGATCTGGTCACACATTCACACATTATTTAATGAAAGTTCTCTTGTACAGTAATTTTAAAATTTTATTAGTGACACTATTTGAACACAACTTCTCAAAAATTACCGATTAGTTTTGAAAAAGAAAAAAGCCACAAGCTCTATCAGAAATAGAAAAATCTGTAAACGGTCTGTTAACGTCATGCTGGCTTAGTGCTTAGGCTGGCTTGGCGGACTGGCAAATTAATGATTGAGCGAAACTCAAGGATTCTCAAAGCAGCCTCAGCTCGGGATTTGGAGGCTGTTGAGCTTTTACAATGGTTCAGCTGACGCTCTATGGAGAGGTGACGAGGCTCAAGGGTCCCCACGAAGGGACCTCGGCTTAAGCTGTCACTGATCTATTATCCTACCTGGCTAATATCACTACTACCATTTCGGAAAGCTAAAGATAGTACTGGGAGAAGAAGAAGCGGAATGAAACTGTTAATTTTTTTATAATTATATTAATTCAAATTTTACACAGGAATGGTAATGGTAACTGCAGTTAAATGTTACAGAAGACCTTTAGTCAGTTTAAGGCAAAAAATTAAGAGCATACGCGCAAAAGTTACAAACGTCGAAATAATCACAAATTCTCAAATATTAGTCAAATCTTTCAAATACCGATGCCATGTTAAACCTTATATATGAGCTGAAGTACCTGTGTGTACTGCGGTGGGTTCTTCAGCGCGATCCTGTTGGTATTCTTGCCCTGGAAGCGCTGTATGAGCGCGGTGATGCCGTAGGAGAAGCGGAAGGAGAGGTCCTCCTGGAAGTCCGCGCACAGGTTGTCGCAGTTGAGCCGGTAGAGCACCTCGAAGGGCTGCTGGTGCGGCACGATGTAGCTGGCTGCAGCTGCCCGCTTGTGGGGAGGCAGGATGTTATACATGCGCTCTGGAATATATATTAATATATGACAAAAGGTGTATATAATTTTTATGACTACCCTCCGACTTGTACAGAATTATGTTACCGGCCATCTCCTTCTGCACGTCATCCATCTCGTGTCCGATGTCAGCGGAGAGGCGCTTCTTGAGGCGCGAGCCCAGGCCAGCCTCCACGTGGCGGTGGAGCTGCCGCTTGTACTGATCGAGCGCGGCGCGGTCCGGTTTGAAGGGCGTGTCATACTCGTCCACCAGCGCCGACAGACGCCGGATCTCCTGGCTCAGAGTCAGTGACACCTGCAACCCAAAACACGATCAACTGCTGCTTCTTATACAACTATATCACCAGACACAATGTCACAACATACAATCATTACGGTTAGGAATGTAATTAGATATAGGATATTGTGTTGCATCTTTTAATTATTCATATTTTGTAGTACCTTCTTTCCCACATATACATATATATTTATATTTACAGATAGGAAAATATATTTATATATATGTACATATACATATTTATATACATCATAGATACATATATATATATATATATATATAGATATATATAAATTTGCGTGTGTGTGTGAGTCAATATAAGTGTATATATGTTTATGTAAGTATTTTTTGTATGTATGTGTGTATGTATGTATGTGTGTATGTATGTATACGTATAATGTATGTATACGTACGCCCTATACTGCCCTCTCCTTCATGTCTCCCATCTCAATCCAAAGGTTTGACCCGAACGGATAAGGCCGCCTTTTGTACCATACGATTTGTATTTTTTTTTTCTATTAATTGTCTATGGTGTACAAAAAAGTATAAATATAATATGATAAATAGAATAGATAATAATGTAAAAGGGGCAGGTTGGCCCTCTATTAGAAACAATGACACAGTTAAAGTCACAGTGGCTATCTTTGGTGATGGCTATGCCTCATGTTTATATGATGATGATCACGTAATAAGATCCACAAAATAAATAAAATCTCCGATGTGACGCGGAGGATTGCTAATCTAAAGTGACAATGGGCGGGGACACCGCCCATGCCGTTGAGGCCGATGGCGACTGGCGACCACGAACCCGTAGACGCGGCGTGGGTAGACCGGCACTAGGTGGACCAACGACATAGTGAAAGTCGCGGGAAATCGATGGACGCGGACAGCAAAAACCAACCATCGTGATGATATTTGGGGGGAGGTCTATATCCTTGCAGTGGGCATCTATCGCACACAGGCATGTCCGATATATTTGGCGGTAGCAGTTCAGAACACAAGAGAAGTATGAGATGTTACCTTGTGCTCCACACTCTCGACCATGCGACCGATCTTGTCCTTCATCTGGCGCGTGATGGCAGTCAGCTGCTCCTCGATGGCAGACAGCTGCTCGTGCAGGACTCGCTGCTTCTCCACCTTAGCTGACTTCATGTCCGTCGCTTTGTTATATACCTGAAAAATTAACAGAAAAATATTTTGGAATATCGAGATGCAGTCGCTTATTCGAAAACAGTGGAATAGATCTCCAAAGGGAGAACCCATTGCTCACTCTCAATCTCCATTGTAATAAACTATTAATTCTTTATTGTACATTAACACATAAACACAAATCACATAATGGACAAAAAAATTATCTTAAAAAGGGGGGAGTTACAAGATGGTCAGATGACCGTGTTAAGGTCGTCAAAAGACACTGGTTGTAGGTATGTATGGTATATCACTTCATAGATACCTTCGGGGGAGGGTTTTGCCTTGCAGATGAATTAATAAGATGGATTAAGAAATGTTAAGAGATGATGAAGTAAAAATAGTTGGTTGGAAACTATTCTGTAGTTTGGCTTGAGAGTCGTCAATCATTAATACTCAAATAATTGATAAACTATAAGTGGTTGTAAATGTGTTGTGCCTACTTAAATAAAGATATTTTTAATTTACTTTTTACTGTCAGCCATCAGTCTTTATGTATCTTCATTTAAATTGAGGAATATAGACTGAACTAAAAAATAATCCCTGCGGCGCGGTCACCGGTGTCATACATCGCGCCCGCTGGGGGGGGGGGGGACCGTTATGGGATGTGTATCGTAGCGAAGAACATGGGGGGGGGGGGATTTATTTAAATTCAACTTTAAGAGCAAGGAGAAAGTGACTGCTCCGTGATAACTAGAAAGCTCTCCGATAGACCACAGATTATCCGGATTTTCGCGGATATAATAGCTAACTCGTGGAGGTCTATTTTGAAAAGATATTGCGTGAGGGCTTTCACCTCGGAAGGAGCTAACGAAAATGTGCATTTAGAGAAGATAGATTGATTCAGGCTGATGTCGCCGGAGATGGGGGGGAAAGGGGAGAGGTAGGGGGACGGATTTAAGTGTAGTATGTATTGTGATGCATATCAGATTAGATCTGTGACGTACCAGTTCGAGCGCCGACATGACGTCACCCGCGATGTTCTTGCCCCTGCGCGAGTGCTGCGCGAACTTGGTACGCACGGCCGACTGGCTGATGCACTCCTCGAACTTACGCTCGAAGTCCACGAACTCGAAGTAGCGCACCTGGTGACCGTCCGCCAGGATCGGGGCTGGTGACCAAACATTCCTTTTTCATTTGCTAGCTTTCATATTATAGATGTAAAACCTCTTAACGCATTGTACACCATATCCGATCAATAGCTACAGAAATATTAAGATTATTACATATTAAAATTAATTATTGTTTACAACCTGTCATTACATAGATAAGAAAACTGTGGAGAGATCTGGGGGAAGTTTATGCTGAAAAGGAACCCCCCCCCCACCCTCATACTGATGCCCCCACAATAATATTAATCTACTGTTAACATTTATTTGTTAAAGGTTTATTATATTGTAGCATACTAAAGAATAAATAAACCAATGCAAATTATTTCGTAATGATTACCTCATACAGGATGATTGGTAATAGGTGTAAGTTTTAAATTATTTTGCCAACTTCATTACTTATATCTATACCTTGTTTATCACTGCAATGACTATATATCGGCTGCCAAACAGTAGTATGCCCTTACTACTATATCTTCCCTTTAGTAGGGGATAGGTTTATATTGAATCTGTACCTAATATCAATAACTCGATTTGAAACATACCTTTATCACTTACAACACTCAAAACACTGTGTTACGTATTTGTACAGATCTATTGAAATGAATTCTTGGCTATCCGCAAACAGAGCTAAAGGTTGCAAACCCTGAACCCGTCTATTTACTATCACAGTGCTACCAAGGCCTCGTCAATCCTCAGTCAATGAAACGAGTAGTGTAATTTAGTTTAGTTTAGGGACCCCACCATTACTCCTAAGGCCTCGTTTGTGGTTACTAATATAATCATAGTATTTGATATACACATATAACCTTCCATTGAATGATGAAGAAAAGATAAACAGAGATACTTACAGGAGACAGGTTTTTCCCTTTCCCTCATGCGAGTGAGAAGAGCTTCTTTAGCGGATATAAAGAATATCCTCTCCTCAGCCTCCTTGGGAGTGCACACCCGCAGCTCCCTTGACAGGAAGTCCACGCATCGGTTCGCGTGTTGTGTCCGGACCTAATACCAGACATGTGTAATTACTAGAAGGATAATTGGTTAGCTGTGAAGCAAGTTAGTGATACACACTTGGTCCAAGTATTCTGGTTCCGATGCGGAGGCATCCCATCTATTGTTCAATATGAATATATTCGGTTGCGATATCTTCGTTGACACTTTGTGGAAGAAGTTCTTCTCCTGTAACAAAAGAATTTGATAGTTACAGAAAAAATTCATATAAATATCTATTTGAATTTTAATTTAGTGACCTTCCATAATATCAACTCACCGTGACCATCAAGGTAGACTCGGCATTGGCGACAAGCACGAACACATCCGCATCCAGACAGTACTGGTCGATCCACTCGTCCAAGTTGGGCGTTACGTCCACGCCTGGGCTGTCCACCAGTACGACATCATCACGCAGCAGCGCACACAGCTCCCGTGGCCAATACACGTGTACCAGCGAGCATTCCTGCAGCCGGGTGGCGCATAACGCGTGCCCCAGCTGGCTCACCGACTGAAATACAACCACATGTACTTTATACATTCTGCTTCTCACTAATATATTTACTTCTAGATTGTTCTATCAACATTAAATGTGAAAAGCTGAAAAGGATATTGAATCAATTCTTTCAATACACAATGAATTACATCTCTTGTTCACACAGTCTACCAACAGTTCGGAACAAATGCCTCATATCCGAGAAAAAAAAGGCCAGAGGCACTTTTTTAAAAAATACAATGTACTTATTTCTACCATAGTAGTTCAAATGACCTGACTTCATGTTTCCTCCTTGAATGTATAAAATAGGGTTGTTACAAAGGAAATGTAAATTTAATTTTATAGTTTTAATTACTATAGATTAATAAGTAATAAAAAGTCATATAGTCAAATGTGCAAAAGCAATAACTGTTGTATGCATTTTCAATGCAAATGTTCAAAATTGGCCATATATACACAAATATATATAATTGCTGCGTCTGTTTGAAATTTAAAATAAACGCTTTTTACTACATGCATATACTATATACATACAGTACATATATCAAAATTACATTCTCGATCTTTTTTGTCTATCTGTTAGTTTGTTCTGGCTAATCTCTAAAATGGCTAGATCGATTTTTGCGTTACTTATACTAGCAGAAAGCTTATGTAATAACAAGTATTTATTTAAGATGTAATAACAAGTATTGATATTTTAACATCTATCTTTATTTTAAAAAACTTCTTAAAAGAAAGGAAAAACTATTTTCTGTTAAATTCGATATGAATGAAGTCGCAGTCACAGCTAGTGTATATATATATAACTAGACAATAAGAGAAATCAAGATTGAATTAATTCTAGACATCTTTGAGGCCATTGCCAGAATTCATCTTAATTGCCAGATATATGGTAATGTGTACCTGCACATTGAGTTTCTCCTCGGTACCGTCGGTGCGCATGAAGGCCTCGTCCGTGTCGGAGCCCTCCACCTGCAGGAAGCAGTTGGTGGTGTGACCAATCCCGCTCGGCAGGATCTTGTCGTGCAGCATCGCATTTATCACCGTACTCTTGCCGTTGCTCGTTCTGGAACACCATGCATAAACTCTCAATCATTCTGCAGACTTTAGAACATATAAGTTCAAAGCGAACTGTCAAAAGCGTGAAGTTCATGGTGAACTGTTAAACGCACTAAGTTCTGACGAACTGTCAAACTAGCTAAGTTCAAGTCGAACTGTTAAACGCACGAAGTACATGTTGAACTCAAATGCACCACAATATGGGCGAACTGTCAAACGTGCTAAGTTCATGATGAACTGTCAAACGCACGAAGTTCATGACGAACTGTCAAACTAGCTAAGTTCAAGGCGAACTGTCAAACGCACGAAGTTCATGTTGAACTGACAAACGCGCCAAAATAGCGTTATCTGTCAAACGTACTAAGTTCATGGCGGGGATGTAGGAACTCACTTAAAAATCTTGTGTCCATCCAGAAGACTTCATCCCCCATTCCAAAAAAAGGGCCATAGTGTCATTGGTGTTTAGTATTCAAAAACAAGAATGACAGTGGCAAGTGGCAGTAATGATACCACTTCGTAAAGCGTATTAAATTATTGAAATTACTATCAATCTCGTGTTTTATTATCATGTATTTCGAATTATACCATGCATTCCTTGGAAACTTAAGCAATAAATATGAGAAACTGACCTGCCGAAGAAAGCGACTTTCATATGATCTCGCTTGAGTACCTCCCGTATGGCTTGCACCTTGCTGACGTAGGCCTCAATGTTGGCCACATCCTGCACCGTCGCAATTTTATTCTCACCCGATACAGCTGTAATGATAAATATATTGACATTAATTTATCATCATGATTTGAAGTACAGCACATCCACATCTGCGCTTCCCCCATAATTTTCCAACAGAATAAAGTTGGAAGCGATCTGTATAATGTGTCTTCCATCTACTGGGCAGACATTTAGGCTCCAGAGGCCATAAGTTCTGTGCACTATGCGCCATGCCTACTGCCACTCTAACTTGCTAATATAATGACTATAGCAGTGTTACCATCTGTCAATTTCTAGACTTTCTAGAACCTTCTCTTTAGTCCTATTCTCCTGGTAGAGCAATAGTAATCAAAAAGATTGATATATGACCCTTCTTATAATTTTTAAAATCCCTGCATGTATCTATTCAGGGGCCATTCCATGAATGCTTCTTATCTGGTAAGTCCAACACAAAGCAGTGTGACATCTGGATCTAGCCATTTCACTTTGGACAACAAGTCTCTCCATAATATTGTCTAGCATGACTGAAGTATAAAAACTTTTAATTTGTCATGAGGCATTGCTTGAGCGATCTTGAGCTCCTGTACACATCTCAAAAGTCATCAATGCCCTTTCTTTCCCTTTCAAGTTTTTTTATGATTACTAATTTTATTATCAGGGAAATTTGTAACAAGCTTATCTTTGTATCCAGTTCTTGCCTTATGTACACCACATATATATCAGAGCATGTATTGTCGTATTTTTACATTTTTTTTTAAAAGTAATTTTCATATGTTCCACAAAAAGTTCTATTTGTACCACAAATTTTTTAAGATAAAGTTTTACTCGATTGCTTGTTCTACAGGTGCTATTTATATTAAGTTAATTTTTTTATTTCCAAATATCACCTTTCATAATAATCCTATGATTGGAAAGCTTTTAAAAGCCAAATTCGAATGTATTACTATTGTTACATAACAAAAAAATACTTAATTAGATCTAATTCTCTAACACTCATGGATCATATCTAAATAATGGATAAATTGCCCTCAAGGTCCTTTTAGACGATACGTGTGTCATCCACACGACAGCCCAACCATTTGTTACATAAGTTTGTATATTGACACTAATGTTTAGCTTCATCTGTAATCAAATATTACACTAGTGTTTACGCCTGTATTTGTCTGCATTCAAAACTTATAAAATAATTAACATATTAATCCCATGCTGGGGGAGCATTGTGTTATTTACTAATCTCTGTAATTACTAAGATCCTATACCGCAATTCCATAACAACATAAACATTGCTAATGACCCCAAAAAAAAAACACCTGAGTTTCTTTAAGGCTCTTTTTAGATCATGGCACATATATTTGACTATGTGTGTCATATTTTTAAGTTGATAGATGAATTCACAGGGGAACATTATTTTAGATTTTATCGTTTGGCATTTAACATACACAAATGATCACTGTAAATGTTCCTATATATATATATGTTATATATATATGTTATATATATATGTTATATATATATGTATATGTTATATGTATATATATATATGGCTGTAGACTTACAACCAGCTTTGCCTACAACTATGTTCATATGGAATTGAACAAAAACTATTTATTTTGTTTTTTCATTTAAGAATTTTTCTAAAATAAGTGTAGCTTACATTATTACTTATTACAATAGCTACCCGTCATACTATAAGTCCCGTCAAAACTTGTTCATCCATTTCAAAGATTAGTTGAAACAGACAGACTGACAAAAAATTAAAAAAAAATGTATTTTTGGTATGTGTTCTGTACATGTATTCATATCCATGTAGCAAAAAGTGCTTATTTTACTATTACAAACAGACACTCCAAATTTATTTATATGTATAGATCTTCTTAATATGGTGTACTATGCTTACCATGCATAAATGTAACCGCATCCTTAACATAGTCGTCAATCTCAACGAATATGTCATTTATCTTCTTCTTGGCCCGCACAAATATCTGCAGCGGGGAGTCCACATTGGTCATGTTCACGCGGACGGCGCCGTTGTTGAGTGACGCGACGTTGTGCGGCCCGTCGCCAGCCATCATTGATATCGTACGGTTAACATACGCAGCCATACGGGAAGGAAAGATGCACGGTTTTCGTTAGCCGAACCTTATGCGAGACAACACCAACAATATAGTTTATCGTACTTCTTCTACGGTTCAAAACCAACATGCAGGGTGCAACTGCAACAAAAACATAACAAGCTTAGTATGGAGTGAGCTTTTTAATAAGTGCAACAATTAATGATTGGCTGTGGTAAATGTGTTTATGATGAGATTGGTTAACATGATTTTTATTGGTACAATGTGTTTCCCAAGTTGTGAAACAAATTAAAAAGCAATGAAGGTAAGTAGCTTTATAAATAAATAATTATAAAAGAGTTGCATATATAGCTTAAATAATTACAAAAAGCAAATGGCTTACTGGAGATCAATGCGCAAGCTAAGCAAGAGATAACCTGCATTTTCAGATTAGTTCAGGGGCTAATCTCTGAAAGATTATGAAAACATCAAATCTAAAGGACATTCAACAATGACTGCTTCTTGCTTGGGAATCGGGTGGAAATGCTGTTCACCAAAGTACTTTCTTATACTCACAGAGTTCTAGCCAAGGATCCAGGGGTAATAGTCATCACCAGGGTTCTAGCATAAACTCGAGAAGAATTACTCTCCATTAGAAACCATATATCGTAACAACTAATAATTAGTTTCAATGTTGCAAAATTAAAAACAATAATTTTTTTTTAATATATAAAACAGATTCTTTGTGTTAAGGCTACACCTTTTAGAGATTGTGTAAAAATAAACACTACACACACATCTTTGGTATGTATAGACTGTTTAAAACCAATTGTGTTTATAAAATCAATCAGTGTTGACTAAAATATGTGACAAAATGTAAATTTTTGATATAGAAATATAACTTTTCAACACAAAGTGATCATTACATAAGAATATAATATGTTATCTCTTCTTCTTTTCAGCTAACAGACACCCAAAGCAAGGTCTCTGCCAAAGATGTTTATGATGACTGGTCTTATGCTGCCTTCATTCAGTAACTTGCCTGCGACCCTGAATATATCATTGATCAACCTTGTCCAGGGCTACCTTTCAGCTCCAATAGCTATTGATTGCAGGTTTTTAATACAACTGCCACTTTAAGCAAGCAATTTTTTGAGCTATGTTCTGAATTTGATCTCGCAGCAAACCTAAGCATAGCTTTCTGCATTACCCACGGGGTGACCTTGAGCATTCTTAAAATGCTCCATAAATATAAGTAATTTATATATACATTTTTCCTTCCTTCAACAGAATATTATTAGGGAAATAGATACAAATCTTATTAAAGATATATTATAAAGACAATATCTATAACAGCCTTGAGTAAAAATAATATTTATAAACATAAATAGATAACAAGAATATAAGATAAAAAATACTTGCAGAATGAGTTACAGGGTGTTACAAAAATTTTAGCCTAAACATAAAAAATCTATGACAGTTTTACAATAAGAACCCATTTACTTATAGCCCATATTGTTTATATCATTTTTTAAAGTTAATATGGATTTCATTATTAAAAAAATAGTCAGAAATAAAATTTAAACACACACAACATTTACAATTACTTCCCAAACAATATTAATTTTCTCTGTTTATGACATTTAACTAACTAATTTACGATTTAATATAGGCAATGATAGTTTTTCTTAATCTTATTACAAACAGCTATGGATAATATATCAATAACTTGACCATGGAATTCTGTTAGCATAAGTTACTTCCTGAATTAATTAAACATTTTTGTTGTTTTTTTAAATGCGTATTATTTGACAAGGTTTTTTTTTCATCTAATCTAGTAGTAAATGAGTAAAGCAATTCCCGACGAAATTAAAAAGCATGAATTGTAGTAACGAAACTATATCATAAGGTTTTAGTGCGGTTAAGGAAAATATAGAAACAAATCCATTTGAGGTTATCTCTGCTTTAGTAAAATAAAAATAATCTTGACTCCACCACACAAAAAGCACCAGTATAACGAAGAAGCAGCTCAAATTAGAAGTAACGTGAAAATGGTAAAAGTATAGCACCTTATCATCTCGTTGCATCATAACCATAAGTACGCATCCCTGCACCACGAGCAGCGTGAAAATATGTGTACAATTTAGAATCAAGTATAAATAGATCTTATTTAGATAAATGCAATAAGGCGTAAAACAACTGACAGCCGCCGAATAAAGTCAAAATTGAGATATACTAAATTTTAGTTATATTTCATTTTCTCCACCATCGGTTACTTAATAAAACGATTACCTAGAGGTTTATCTTACCTGTTATTTACAGCGACATTTTAAATAAATTACTTATTAAATTTTTTCGGCATAAATTACCTTTAAAAATTTTCATTTATGATTTTTTCGTACTTTTAGTTTTGTATTACATTCCCCAGTTGCCGTGGTTATATTTTTAACTTTATTGAAATATCATTGGTGGAAATTACAAAAATCCAATTCCTACCAATAGGAAAGGATAATTTTCTTTTACTTAAACGTTATGTCTTTGCTATACTTCTGTTTGTGTACATTAAAATTACGAACAGAAAACCTAAATAATTAAAATAAGAGTTTAATATTAAATTATTTTTTTAGAAAATAATATTATTTTAATAAGTATCAATTATTTATATATTTTATAAAAGCTATCTAAAAAAAGAGATAATGTATTAAACAGGGCATTAGCTCTTATACCTAAATAAAAACATTTAATAAAAGTCACTTAGTATAGACCGATCAAACTTAATAACTTTATAAAAAAAACCTTCCATAATTTTAGTATTTCTAAATCCTAGTATTAATTTACCGAAAATTTAATTTAAAGGTAGACTTGTACTACATGTTTATTTTTTAACTAAATAATAACATCGTTGTCTATAAAAAGATATACGTTCATACATATTATAACTATTTAGAAATATTACAATTTAACTAAGAATTTGTTTGTGAATGTACAATATAAAAATGTAGAAGATGAAACTAAACGTCGTTGTCACTGACAAGCAAGTAGTGTTAAAAATATCGTAAACACAAGTTGTCAGTTTAGTAAATGGCGGATGTAGAGTTTTAAAGCGAAATTTCTATGTCAGTCTATTTATGTTTTTTAGTTGTTATTAAATTACTTAAGCGCGATTTCGAATCTAAAAGCTTAAGTAATATAATAATTTTAAAAAATGTCTCGCTCCGTCCGCGCCGAAACTAGAAATCGAGTAAAAGACGACATCAAAAGAGTCATGCAAGCTGTTGAAAAAGTTCGCCATTGGTATGAAACTAATTTTGTCAAAATATATTTTTTATATAATTCTTTGACTGATTGAAATTGTTTTATCAAATTTATAGGGAAAAGAAATGGGTGACAATCGGAGAGACGACCATGAAAATTTACAAATGGGTCCCGATATCAACGAGCGAGCAAAAGAAGAAACATGCGGCGAAACACGAGAACAAGGAAAATACCTTGACCCCCAAAAAGATGCACGATTCGTCTAATTCCAATTTTGGAATGGCCGAAGATTCAAATACTTGTAAGTGGTTTTATTTATTATTAGTGCGTTTTATCTCTGTTATGGCCATTTCCCGAAAAAACCTTTTCTTCTACACCAAGATTTCTTGTAGGAGTTGCCTCAATAAGCGTTCGTATCCAGTGAATCTTTTTACGTCACTAAATGATAGCTGTTCACTTTTTAGTGAGTGGACTAAGGTTAAGTTTACCAGGGTGTTAACCACTATAGTATGTTTGAACATTTACCCAGCATTTTTTAACTAGCCAATTTATAATTGGAAATAACATGAAAGAATATTTTTATTCATTAATTTAGCCAAAGAAAACTTTTACTGATCCATTCCTAGTTGCCAACTTATTTTATTTTATTTTATACTTGCTGTGCTCTGTCTTTTGTGTGTGATATTTAACAAAAAAAATAATTACTCCTTAATAGTCCTGTCAAAACTGGTCCAGCCATTTCACAGATTAGCCAAAACCAGCAGATATACAGAAAATAATTAAAAAGTGTAAATAGATATATATATATATATATATATATATTCATATGTATGTGCATATGCAGTAATAAGTGGTTGTTGTATTATTCCAAGCAGACATTCCATTTTCATTTATTTGCATCATATATTATAATATGAAATAAAATATGTAATTGTTGTAAAAAGGACATAAATCAAATGATCAAACTATAAAAGGTACCATTCAGAGTTGCTTCATAAAGTCCCTTAACTTCAAAGTGGCTATGTTTTTGATTTAATGCCTTAATAATGAATAAAAATACCTTTCATTTTTCAATAAGTACATCATAATTATACAAAAAATGTTATACACAAATTTCAAAGCTCAGAACATGCGCTACAATTTGCTTTGGTTTGTATAGAAAAGAGAATGTTGGTTTTACTATTTACTTCACAAATTTTTATTTTCATAAGAACATTCAAGCTTTAATAAAAATATTTAAAAAATTGACTAATTTGTTGAGTTCTTAAATTTTATGCTTTGCAATTCATTTTGCGATCCATTTTTACTTGTATAAAAAAATCTTATTAGGAAAGTGGTACAATGCCCAGCAGATGGATAAGTAGAAGTGGTGGTAGGTAGACCACATACAGTGCAGACTGCATTGCCACTGAGTTCTCAAGGCTTTAGAGTGGAGTTCACAAGCCAGTAAGGACATCTATGCCTGTCTATACTGGACGCAGGCTGCTTCCAACTGGTCTCCTTGGAAATCCTTAGGGAAGCCAAGAAATAATGATGAAAAAATATATTTAGATCAATAAAGAAAATTTTCTTGAACCTGCGTTTGTTTTCTGTCTTTCAGGTTTTTCAACTGTAAGTGACTCCCAAGGGCCGACAGAGTTCACATCAACCCACATGAACTTCTCGGAGGATTCAAATTCACAGAGCAGCGGCACCACAACACCAGCGAAAAGGTTAAAAACGGACTGAATTACAGCTTCATTATAGGTGTATGTAAATAATATAGGAGTTCTCAAAGTGGATGCATTTATAAATAAACTTTAATGTTCAACATAGTACAACATGTATGAACAGGTTAATGATAAATGTTTGTGTAATGTTGTCTCTGTGTGTAACGTGTTTTATTCAATAAGCTAACTATAATATGATCAATAGCTTTGATTAAACTTTAATTCGATTTTAACAGAGATGAACAAGAGAGTTTAAAAGCTAATTTAACAGGTGTGAACAAGCTTTTTTTATCATCAAAAAATTATTAATAATTTACAAAACTTTTATTAACATTATAATAAGAAAATATACAAATTTAAATGCTATGTAAAAAAATTAGGAAAGAAAAAGGAATGAACCTGAAAATTTTAATTAGAAATTTGGCATAATTTTGTTTAAACCCAATATAATAGTATGCAGCTTTCTATTTTGATTCCTGGTTATTATTAATTAATTGTTTTGGTTTAGCATGTACCACCATTTTATTATAATTAATTTTATAATAATTTATTCATGAGAGAAAGTTGATACAATAAATTAATTTTAGAAATGCTTATCGGGCTGCATAATCACGTTTTATGGGCAGATTGTTGCTCACCCCTGGATTAAAGCAATAGATACCTCTACCTTAACTCATACTATGGACTTAGCTCCATCCTGATTTGTTGAAGTATAGTTACTATAAGAAGGTCTATGCTAGGTGCTTTTACTTGTCTGCCATCACACACTTGGCAAAGACATTAATGTCAACATACATTTGTTGTTTTAACAGTATTTCTATTTCATTATGTCCTTAAGTTACATGTTGACATTAAGGTGATGAGAAATATAGTTTTAACATTATTGAATTGTGGTTGGTGATAAAATTACATTATTATTTATTGCCTTTGGAAATAGAAAAATGATCTTGTGGCACTCAGAGGCGTGTTAGTCAGTCCAGCACCTTATTGGATGTTCCTTGGTGCAGTACTTAGGAGATCCTGCTTGTTATGTCGGAGACGCTTGTAACCCTCCTAAAGGTGTTGAGGAAATCCATTAAGTTGAAATCCCTCTTGTCACCCCGCGGCATTGTATCTTATGTACATCCATATTTTCTACATAAAAAATTTTTGGTAAGTTTTTGGTATTTTTGGTAAAAAAAAATTCCATTGCAAATTGAATAATAAAATAAAATTAATGTAAAGTTCTAAGTTGGAATTCGTTGTAGTAGTTTGTTTATATTACCTGGTATTTGTTTTTGTATTAGACATACATATATATACTTTTATATGTATCATAGTTAGGTCTAGTGTTGAATGATATGTATTTTTAATAAAATTTATTTACTACATGTCTAATACTGTATATCTATAGTCTGTATGAATGTGGGATGAAATTTTGAAGAGAAATATAATAGTGTTTTATGCTCAATGGTCATATTATACACAGAGACAACATTTAAATTATATGTATGGTTAGGACTTAAAGGAGTTCTTATAGCGTGGAGTTGTTTATTTTAATAAACATGGCATTCCTTATATGTAAATATTGTATGAGATAAATGAGTATATGCTGTTAAAAAATAAGTTAGTAAAAATATGCTACGAATATAAAATATATAAGTACAGTTTGAAAATATTTAGAAGAAATATTTTTTGAAATTGAGAATTTGGCCAATAACTGATAAATTAAGGATTCATTTTCACCCAAACATTTGGTAATTAATAAATTTATACCACAATTAAAATGTTTACAATACCTGGTTGCATTCTCTTAACTTAGAAACTTTGAGATTCAAATCATTAAGTTCATATATAATAAATATGTACTTAATTTGGTAACAGATAAAACTTTTATCCTATACCATTTCATACAACAATAAAATATTTTATCATTGTATGAAATGAAAAATCCCGGCGATAAATATTGCACATCGATCTTTGGAAAGAGACAATCGGCTAATTTCAGCTTCGTAGAGCACTATCTCTGTCGCACACTATCTATGTGACGTTATGTAAGTCGTTGTATTTCCTGGTCGATGTTGGTTGCCGGATACTCTACCCATAAGAAGAACATACTTGATACGGTCTTCCAACAGGTCCTATATTGGAAATCCATGGAAATGGGTTATGTCTAGCCGTGGACATCTTATAGCCTGATGCATTTTTACCTTAATTTACCGTTGCCAAGAAACTACCAGATCGAGATTTCAAGTTATTAATAGCCTAGCTGGTCATTGATCCTAGTGGGTTTACACAGATTTTTATGGGTGTCATTGTGTTACTACACAATAAGAATTTTTATAAAATAACAGTAGTCTAAGTAACTCCTTTTTACATCGGCTACCTGCCAGTATGAGCCCCGTCAAAATCGGTCCAGATATTTCAGAGATTAATGGAATAAACAGACGGACAAAAAATTCAGACATACAGACATTCTAATTTGTTTTAGTTATGTATGTAATTAACTGTTCCGAATTTACTTGAGGAAAAGCATTTGTAATCTGTCTTCATAACAAGCATATATATTTCAATACAAAAGTGTATTATAATACACCAATGTGGATTAGATAAATATACATCAAAATATCACGTGAGTGAAGATGCCAAATTATGCTATCACATTTCATATATCACTTAAGATCATTACTAGTTTATGTGATGATACAGAATAGCTCTTAAAGTTAGAAATTTAACTTTAAGCTATATGATTACTTTGTCGCTTATTCCTTTGAACAATTAAACACATTTTAAGTTTAACTAAAAAGGGCCATTTAACTCGTTATATTTATTATTGCTTAGGTTGAGGACTCATTCCTGGATGAGCTTGCAATCTTCGGTTTTTTTTATTGTCAATTGTGGTGTTAATATCTGTCCGACATACCAAAATTTTTTTTAATTATTTATGCCCATATAAGATACTGATTTAATAATATATAAAAACTATTTTGTGTAGTTTCAATAGCAATTACTTTAATAATTATGTTAAATTGGCCGACTGTAGATGTGTTTAGTCTAAAGGATGTACCATTTTAAAGTTCTTGTCTTAGAAATACAAACGAATAAAAAAAATATACTCTGTACGTGCAAAAGACTAAAGTGAATGGTTCAATGTTAGACATTTCAATAAAGTTTTATCATAGAAACAAAAAATAGTACAAAAAATTATTGAAATGAAGGTGTACTAAAGATGATTTTACATGTTTCTAAATTTGTGAAAGAAATCAATTCTTAACAATTATCATTTTGTCTTTGTTATATCAATTGTCTCATTTTGAAATGCATGGTTTGTTTGAATTTTAGGTGATATGCCATCGTTCAAAATTTCAAAAAATTTTACAAGTTCGTTTTGTCGAGTTTTTTATTAATTTTACATAGTAAATCGAGTATGTTGTATGTAAAAAAAATGTATAAACTCAGCATTTTCGTCATTAATTATTATATATATAAATACACATATATACTTGCTAATTTAAATCTTTATGTTTATATATATATTATAGGAATTGATGTTATAGAGACTAAAGGCGGCTTAAATAAATTACATACATATATATATATATATATATTTTTTTTTAAAGATAGGACTTATAAGTTGTACATTCTCTCTCTCACGCTAACATAGTCTGATATAATTGTATGTCTCACTTACACATGTCTCAGGAGATTGTTACAAAAATCCTTGCCAACCAAGCCAACAGTTTTAATATACTTAATACATGCAATCAAAAGTGACCATAAAGGAAAATAGATACATATATATTTAAATTGTATAAATATCATCAATATAAAATATCAACTGTTCTACCTAATTGTGGTTATATAAAGCTTCAAAAACATTTTACTACCAATAGACGACAGACCAGAGAAATCGCTTCAATTAGCTAATACAGACTATATACTCATTAATTGTAAATCTGTGTTCAAATTTAAACATTCGTTTATTTCCACAAAACCAACTTTATTCCTAATTTGAACATGACGGGGGACAGATAATAAATTATTTTGGAATGCAGATATTACAATCTCCTTACTGCCAAAACAAACATTTAAGTTTTATATAAGATCTAACTTCTGAAGAATATGTATGTGTAATGTGTTCAAAAATTCTCAAAAAATTGTTGAACATGATGAAAATCACAATTGAATATGCCGTTAATTACTGAAAGATGTGTTATTTATTTTTATTTTAAGTTAATTAGGTTTTAGCATGTTAATATCGGAGATGTAAATACTTGTGTCGAATTGAATATTAAAATATGAAAATATTTTTGACTTTTATTTACCCCCCTTTTGTTTTAATGTATAATAATAAATGCTGGCAGTCATGAGATTCCAAGGTTGTGATTTTTTAATTATAATTTTCAAGTTGATGACTTCATTTCTTGTCATTGTAAAGTACATATTTTAGTTAACATTTATTTCAATATGCAGTTTTTAGTATCATGAAATAATATATGTTCTTAAAACATTAAATGATATGTTAATGAATTTGATCACAAATGCTAAGTGATATTATTTTGCCTCGGAGCTCCTTAAGAAAAGAATGACTAGTTACATTTACAAACTGGGGTCTCCCCCACTAGGGCGAAGACTGATTTTTATGAGAGGCCTTTTCCTTGCAGTGGCCATCTATCGGCTTACAATGATCGTGCATCAATTATTGTAAGAAAAAAATAAATTTATTTTTAATAACAACATTGTCATTTGGTCATTGTCAATTTTCACGGTGGACCGCCTTCGGAGTCCGTGGAGTCGGTTGGAATCGAGCTATTGGAGCCTTTGCCGTAGTACTGCTCTGATATGTTGTCGTAGTCCTGAACCCCCATTATATTCGTCAGGAGGTCGTTCAGGGTTATAGTCTAGAAAATAATATATCCGTGTAATTAAATTTCGAAATTGAAAACATGTCTTACCAGGGTCGAGTTTAAAATAGTTTTAGAGACAAAAAGTAATTAATACTTTTTATTCCAAAAATGAATGATAAAGTACAACATTATAAGTACGTACATTTAACTTAAAATTAACGACGGTAAGAGCTGGCAACACTTTCAATTATAAAGCATTTTATTTTTATGTTTTTCGGTGTTTGTAAAAAAATATTACAATATTTAATTTTGTTCCATTATGTTAACTAAATTATATCTTGGAATTAGAAACAAAAAAAAACTGTTTTAAAATCAGAGTAAAGTGAGAGTAAATTATTTTTTGCAACACTTGTTTCTAATTTCTAAGAGTACGTTCGTTTTAATAATCGATTAGGTAACATTTTAGTCGTAAATCTAATCACGTTTATATAATAAAGATAATTGAAGAATATTGAATAAAATGTAAACCCTTACTTCAGGCAAAAAATTAAAATCTCCTTCGTCCATTGCGGCCCTATCTTCGAAGCTGTGGCCACAGAGTATAGAGAGAAGATACCAAGATAGTTCTTTTGAAAACCGTTCACCTTAAAAGAAATAAAACATAAATTTACATCTATCAATTAATTATTTGGTTATGTGTGGTAAAGACAACCCAAAATATAAATATAATGACAGCGAGATGATATTAATTCTTACGACTTTCACAAGAGTTTTTTAAAATAAATGAAATTTATTTTATTATTAAAAAAATTACAAAAAAATTTATATACAGACCGTATTAACATATTTTTGTTCCTAATAAAAGTTCTTTTATAAGTTTTTTAACTATGGAATTACAAGTTTTTTTAAATATTGCAACACAAACGCCTGTTTTGACATTTTGGTTTAGTATTCCAAATTCAATTATATTTAAAATTAAACCAATTTTTTGTTACGAAATTACGTGTAAAATTACTTTTTGGCTATTTATTTTGTTTTAACATCTTTCGATTACAACTGTAAAGATCTAAATTGTGCTTCTTTATTAAATTCAGGTAACTCTGCAGAAATTCCATAGAATATCGGTTTTCGTTGCAACGTTTCAGACGATCGAAAACGCGATAAATGGTTTTAAAGAACTATTGCTATGTACCATTTAAAAGAAAATAGAAACGCTGACATAGAAACTGGTTGACAAAAATTAAAAACGATTAATATGGTCGGCATTCTGGGAAATCGCTGGATGCGGTCAGCTCGAAATCGGGGATTGTATCATCTATCCAATAACATAATATTTATGATGAAACTGTAATGAACAGAAAGTAATATTAAAAAAAATGAGGCAGATTTAAATCCAAATTATCGTATTCTTTATCGACTCCGGTGACCATAAATTTAGAAATATAAAATCTAGTTCCTCACCATAGTCCTTTAGCATAAACACAAAGTTGTCTCTAGAGATAGAGTAAGTGCCGTCGATGACGGTGGCGAAGTTTTTGAACGCGTTCTTCACGCGCCTGAAATTCTCCGGGAAGGCGGGCCGGTGGTTCAAATACAGTTTCACGAACTCTTCAAAGTCTATCTCGGTGGATGGCTCCCGTTGGCATATTTTATATTTGGCTTCAACGATCAGATTCTCGACCTAATTTTCGGATAATAAGGTGTTTTTATAATCAACTAAGAATAGGGAACAAAGTAAGATAAACAAGAAAAACTTTTAGCGCACTGTGTCTTAGGAATTAAAAGTGTAGGTCAAGTAAGTAAAGCACAGAATGAATTTTATTTACCGAAACTTTATATTACTACAAAACCCAGAGGCAGCTCTAGCTCGTGTAGCGCCCGTGTGCAATAAAACCCTGGCGTCACCAAGGACTGACCCCCCTCCCCGCGGCTATAACTATTAACTTAGCCGTCGTAACAGGAAACTTTTGTTCATATTCCAACAAGCTATTTTATAAGTAGGTATAGCTTACAGTGTGGTATTAGTTACGGCCTTTCTTTTTATGATGATAGAATACCACTCATTGTTTTTATGCCTGTAGCACAGAGTTCCCCAAAATTTTTTGTGTCGTGCTATGTTTTTCCATGTTAGGTAGACCTCCTACCTACCTGATATTGATTTCCTGTAAATTTCTAACTCTAGTGAAATTTAGTGTATGTTCAAAATGTATTGCGACCACAAAGCGAATACCAACATCCTACAACTTACACAATTTTATAAACGTATGTAGTAATTTTTTTACTTCATAGGTACTTTAATAAATAATGTAAATGTTTTGATATTATAAGATAGTATGATGTAAGTAAATAGGTACTATCAGTGTGTTGAGATCCACTATCGTGGACCCTCATTTTCATTTCATGGACCCCCAAATTTTTTTCCCTGAGGTAGACCCCTTGCAGGTTGTCATAGACCCCTAGGGGTCGATATAGACCACTTTAGGAATCACTGCTGTAGCACATTGGTGTCAAAAGCGAGTCGCCTTTGACACTGCCGCACTACCGGCGCCGCGATGTCTGGCCGCTTCTAAACTTTAAATATGTGAAATAAGGTTTATTTCGAGTTGAAACAAAATGTTCGAAAAAGAAGTCGCCAATGGGGTGCTTGCGTTTGATGATTGCCGCCACCGCGCTGGCTGGCCGCTTCTGTCATATCATTTCATATCATTGTTGTACCATGATGGTCCAAGACGATGTTTTATGGCGTGGCTACGTAAAATGGCTATTTTAAAGAGTAAGTGAGCGTTAAAACCTTTGTTTTATACGTATGGTTGCTCCAGATGGATTGATTATAGTTGAATAGATTCGGATGAGGTATGTGTCTTGTAACATGATATTGAAAAACTAAGGCCCTCAGGATATACTGCAAAAATTGTAACCAAATATGGAGCCGCCGAGTGAAGGCATATATTAAACAGTGTAACTGTTAGCAATGATTTTTCTTAAACGAATTTTTCCTAAAATCACGACTAAAACTATATTTTCGCAGCTGGTGTCAAAAGTAGCAGCTTGCGTTTTAACTTACTTCATACTCCGAAGGAAAGTAACCCAGAGCCCTCATCAAATCCGGCAGCGTGTCGACCGGAATATAGTCCTTGACCCGCCGGATCGATGGCGAGAAGGTTCCCTGGCACAGGATCTGGATGTAGTAGAACAGGTCCCGCACCTCGTGGAACAGCCAACCTGGTCGGCCGTTTTCGATCAGGCAGTAATAGGGGTCCAGGTCGATGCCTCCCTGTTTAGCCGCGGTGTCTACTGCCCTGGGAAATATACGGTCCAGTAGATTATATATGTCATGTATTCTTTGACATTTATACTTTGGGCTATAGACTACTAGCGCCATCTATTGGACGTAACAGAGTTCCGACATAATTATATCAACCGTTGTATGCCCACTGCAAGGCATAGGTCGACCCCTAACATCGCCTCGATCACCAATCATTTTTCAGTTATTGTTTAAATTTCATCATCATCTTTCAGCCACGGGACGTCCATTGTCTGTCCCGAAAGGCATCTGTGGGCTGAAATGACGATAGTCCTATATTTCATTTAAAATATAGAACCTCTCACTGATCCTTGGTTTCTCTACTTCTAACAATATATGCAAATCTAGCTGCCAAGTTTCAGTGAATTTATAGATACCAAAAGTGAAGGCAATGTTCTTTTTGTAAACAGTTACTAGTTTAAAAAAATAATTTCTGGTAATAAACGAAAACTTTATATTACCTGTAGTTCGCCGCCCATTGTGTTACGCAGCTGTCTTTGGCGCCAATCGTGAATAGAGCACCACAATCTTCTCTATAGCACATTTGTGTTATCTAAAAAAGTGTTTAATTATGAACGTTTTATTTCTTAATGTAGCTGGCCATAAAGAACATTCATTTTTCAGTGTACGACGTCCACAAGTGGACTTAGGTCTTCTGCAAAAGGTATGAAGCGGCTGCATCCGTTACCTTGTGCTTCCGGATAGTTCTACACGTGTTCTCTAACCTAGAAATTTAAAACCCCAGTACGCATATAACGCGAATAGAAAGCAAATTTATACACACAGATAAATAAACCATTATAGAGGATGGTTACTTATAGGTAGGGGTTCAAAGATGTAAATGTATTGCTCATTTGCTGTCAATAAATGTACGGATTATCGTATAAATCGTATAACAAAAAACGTTTTCTTTGCTAGGATTATTATATTTTAAAATTAATTATTATTCACAATCTGTCCCTATAGATTTTGGACTGGTAGAATCAGGGGCGGCTCTAGCTCGTGTAGCGCCCGTGTGCAATGAAACCCTGGCGCCCCCTAGGCCTGACCTCCGTCCCCGCGGCTATAACTATTAACTTTGCCGTCGTAACAAGAAAGTTTTTTCATATTCCAACAAGCTATTTTATAAGTAGGTATAGTGTGCCGGGTGAAAAAAAAAAGTATTTAATTCAATGGGTAGTTGGCAACAAAAAGGCACACAAAGAAAAATATGTATGTATTTAATTAACTAAGGGTAGTGGGCAGAAGGCCTGGTCTAATTTTGCACCGCAGTTCGGTACTCCCCTGATGGTGGTGGTAGGCAGCTGCACGATCTCCCAGGACTGGTCAGGCGGCAGCAAGTCGAGAGCAGGGAGCGCCGGTAGGTTGCAGTATGTGTCGGTTCCGGTGCACGGTGATATAATTCCAACGGTGTAAAACTTGCAGTGTAAAACTTGCAGTATAAAACTTGCAGTCTAAAACTTGCAATGTAAAACTTGCAGTCTAAAGATAGCAGCATAAAAATCGCAGTCTAAAGGTCGCAGTATAAAACTCGAAGCATTAAACTCGCAGTATAAAACTTGTAGTATAAACTTTGCAGTATAAAGGTAGCAGTATCAAAGTCGCAGCGTAAAACTCGCACCTGTGAATAAATGTCACAGTTATGATATACATATATAAGTATATGTACAATTTGCTCCGCTGACAGTAAAACCCGGAGATGGCTTGCGATGATGGAAGGGCAGAAACCGAAAGCAGTTGATGTGATTGTTTACTGTCAGAACGGAGTTACAAAATGTAAAGCATGTAAAATAAAAATAGAAGAGATAAATAAATAAACAATTGGAAAGTAATAATGAATACATAATGATGGAACTAAGGACACAGACAAAATGTTGAGCTCTAACTTATAGATAAATGCTACTTAATAATGATGTCTTTATAATATTTGTTCAACACTTACCCCTTGGGGTGCGAGACGATGTAAAGGTTGTGGCGTGAACTAAATGATGCCCGGAGAATTAATAGGACCAAGGCGTGAATTTATAACGTAAATTCTAATTGGCCCCGGCGCGTATGAAGACACATAGCTGGTGAACGCAACCGACGCAAAGAGTGTGCGTCGGTGCGTGAGACGACACCTAGCTAGTGAACGCGACCGAGGCCTGGATCCTTCTCCTGGCAAATGTGAACTGCTGTCGCTGGTGCGCGGGCGCATAGGAATTTTTGTTATAAAAACAAAGATCCGTTAAACCAATAGCACGCTCCCACGACCCCACGCCACTTGAGATATACCGTTACCCGCTAAGGGTTGAACAATTTTTTGCTGTATTGCGATTTATGAGACGTTTCTCGTGATTATATTTTTTGGTTAAAATTTTAACTAAGATTTATGTGACGTTAACTTGCAACGTTACATTACCCCGCGCGTCACCGAAGGATTTTATTTCATTTAAAGGAAATAAAATCCGAACTTATTGATAACAATTTCATTTTTATCCTTTTAAACTCATTCTTTCATACTTCTCGCAAACAAACTAGCAATAGTAATCATTATAAGGATTACTAACGCGACCAAACAATTATTAAGGTTATAGATTCATTCTAATAACCCAAACGAAATATTACGCGGTTAATGGTAATGCTTCAGTTCATGTTGTGTCGCATTATGTTTATTATTTATTCAAACCTATTATTTTTAAATCCTTTATGTGCCATGTTCCAACATTTTTACCGGCCATGTCTTCTAATACATACACTAAGGGAGAATTATTTTTAATTATACATTTTATATAAAGAATCAAGAATAACGTATGTCTTAACAAGCACGTCTTCTGCGCTATCGGAATCGTCCGAAATTTGATTGACTCTATTAGTATAAAACATCCTCAGAAGGAAAAAGAGGACCCAGTGTAGCAATTTGTTTACGTAAATTGTTAACAATAGCGCCATGTTTAACCTACTTTTATAAATTGATAAAGAGAGAAAGAAGAAAAAATTAAATGCACCACAATAAGTAAGGTGTTGAACAAGTATTCTACTCAATCTACTCCGTTCTGTTACAAATTCACTAACGAACGTTATGGTTGCTAGTATAAGAATTAAAAAAAAATAGCACAAAAAAATATGAAAATGATGCGTATAACTGCAACTAATGTGTACGGTCCTATGAAAAAATAGCAGAAGCAAAAAAAGTTACAACATAAGAACAAAATGTATGTTAAACTAAACAAAAACTTTTTTAAGTGAAGGATGTACACTTCAGTTGCTGGCAGATAGAAAAGGCAAAAATAACGTTTTACAAAATTAATTAAATAAAAAAACAATCACATAACTACACTACAATGCAAAATCAGACCTTTTAATACCACGTTAAGGGCGCCAGTGTGCCGTTTTAGGATGAAATATATATATATGTTTATATATATTTAATTAAGGGTAATGGTAGTAGGCTACAAAAAGCAAAAGAATAAAAATATGTGTATTTATAATAAAAGGGTAGTTGGGCAGAAGGCCTGGTCTAATTTTGCACCGCAGTTCGGTACTCCCCTGATGGTGGTGGTAGGCAGCTGCACGATCTCCCAGGACTGGTCAGGCGGCAGCAAGTCGAGAGCAGGGAGCGCCGGTAGGTTGCAGTATGTGTCGGTTCCGGTGCACGGTGATATAATTCCAACGGTGTAAAACTTGCAGTGTAAAACTTGCAGTATAAAACTTGCAGTCTAAAACTTGCAATGTAAAACTTGCAGTCTAAAGATAGCAGCATAAAAATCGCAGTCTAAAGGTCGCAGTATAAAACTCGAAGCATTAAACTCGCAGTATAAAACTTGTAGTATAAACTTTGCAGTATAAAGGTAGCAGTATCAAAGTCGCAGCGTAAAACTCGCACCTGTGAATAAATGTCACAGTTATGATATACATATATAAGTATATGTACAATTTGCTCCGCTGACAGTAAAACCCGGAGATGGCTTGCGATGATGGAAGGGCAGAAACCGAAAGCAGTTGATGTGATTGTTTACTGTCAGAACGGAGTTACAAAATGTAAAGCATGTAAAATAAAAATAGAAGAGATAAATAAATAAACAATTGGAAAGTAATAATGAATACATAATGATGGAACTAAGGACACAGACAAAATGTTGAGCTCTAACTTATAGATAAATGCTACTTAATAATGATGTCTTTATAATATTTGTTCAACACTTACCCCTTGGGGTGCGAGACGATGTAAAGGTTGTGGCGTGAACTAAATGATGCCCGGAGAATTAATAGGACCAAGGCGTGAATTTATAACGTAAATTCTAATTGGCCCCGGCGCGTATGAAGACACATAGCTGGTGAACGCAACCGACGCAAAGAGTGTGCGTCGGTGCGTGAGACGACACCTAGCTAGTGAACGCGACCGAGGCCTGGATCCTTCTCCTGGCAAATGTGAACTGCTGTCGCTGGTGCGCGGGCGCATAGGAATTTTTGTTATAAAAACAAAGATCCGTTAAACCAATAGCACGCTCCCACGACCCCACGCCACTTGAAATATACCGTTACCCGCTAAGGGTTGAACAATTTTTTGCTGTATTGCGATTTATGAGACGTTTCTCGTGATTATATTTTTTGGTTAAAATTTTAACTAAGATTTATGTGACGTTAACTTGCAACGTTACAATAGCTTACAGTATGCTATTAGTTACGGCCTTAAAGGCCGCTTCTAAACTTTAAATACGTGAAATAAGGTTTATTTCGAGTCCAAACAATATGTTCGAAAAAGAAGCTGCCCATAGGACGCTCGCGTTTGATAACTGTCGCCACCGCGCTGGCTTGCCGCTTCTGTCATATCATTGTTGTACCATGATGGTCCAAGACTATGCTCTTAGCTGTCTATATTCTAGCATTCTGCACTATAGGTTAAGCCGCTCCTGAGTAGAGTTGTCAGATTGGCCTGTTGCATTTCAATAGAAAAATAAATTAATGTAACATATTTTGGAGTGATCGTTTCATACAGTCTGTTTGGAAATCGATGTAATATTTTTAATCGTTGTTGTCAAATAAGCTATACATATATCTTTCAAGCGTGTTCACCTATAATTAATCACCCTTTATACACTGTTAATAAAGAAAAGTAAATGTTCATTGTGATGAAAATAACCTCTATTGGATGCCCAAGCAAACCGATATGCTTCCAAGGATTGCCATCCAGCGGCATCTTCTGTAGCCCGATGACGTTCGTCGTTGCAAAGAGGAGGTACTGTGAAGATTCCTCCTCCTCCTGCTTGGAGACCAGCTGGATTTTCCGCACAGGGTGTTCGTACCGTGGCCCGAGCACAGTCGACAGTGTCATCGTGGTTTTGTAGTTTATTATTTTATACTTATGCTGAAAATGTGACACATTTTTTTTAAATTACATTTACACAAATTAAAATGTATTATCTTCTGTCTTTTATTTTATCAACGAGGATCCTGAGGAATAAACTTTCCTTAGTCTAAATATAATTGGGAAATTTTTGATTATCATTTTTTTTTTATTGATCATAGACAAAACATTTGACCTCTCTCTCGCCTGATCTCAAGCGATGACGAGGTCTATGATGGAATTTACTTGATTTAAAGAAACCTGTTCACTCTTAAATATTTAATGGAATCAGGCGTTACCTCGCGGAAGTCCATCCTAAGTAAGAAAAGGACCAAAATTTAGCTACTTCCGCATTTTTTTTTGTTGGTTAGTTGTATGCTGGTCATGTTTTTCAACCGTAGGTAGAAAATATGATCAGACTGCCCGTCACCATCACCGGCGCTACTACCGTTACTTCCTCGCCCTACTTCTCCATGTACACCCCGATATCTGCCACCGGTTCCACCACCATATCTACCACCCTGTTGAGCTAATGTTGATCTACGTAACTTATGTGATTGAACTATATATTTATCACGCGCTGCCTGTGAAGCGAAATCTCTTGCCTATATATATATGCCACTGTTTGCCGCATACGCATTTAACAGCGGGCTGGCGGGCGGTGCATTTTATTGCACGACTACCACTGCATGTACGGAAGTGGCTAAATATTGGTCCTTTTCTTACTGTTCACTCTTGTCTTGAAGTCTAAGTTATAGTTGGCTGAATATATTGTTATATATTCTATCTTTTTTTTTAGTCTGCACTACAGAGCAAGGCGCAAGGTGTACATAGCCTCTAACCTTTAAGCAAGCGAAGATGTAGGGAGCTTTGGCTCGGGCCGATATATACCAAAATTTCACCGGATTAGATCTGTCTTCTTAAGTAATTACCGCAGATTATATAAATATGTCATCGATATCAGGATTCACAGATACATTATTATTAAAACGACTATAAAAAAAGTTCACCCACTTCATCGTTAGCAATCAGTATCATTGGCATCTCCTCTCGGTATATCTCAGGATCCAAGTCCTTGGGCATCGGCCAAGGTATCCCGGCGAGAGGTACAGCCGACTGATCGATCCTATCCAAGCTCAGGATCTCCAAATACTCGTCGGAACTGGCTCCTATGTCATATTCCACTAGAGCTCGGTCTGCGCCCAGGGAGACAAGTTTGTAGTCTTCGCTGTCATTCTTCTCGGGCAGGAAGAATACGGCTGTGATCTCTTTGTAGTGTGCTCGGTGCTTGGCAATGAACTTCCACTCGAGGACGTTGCAATCGTATTTGTAAAGGCACACCGTTCTGCCAACGTCCTGAAAAAAAACAAAGCTTTGCCGAATAATAAATACATTAAAAAACTTTTAAGTTAAACGGTTTTTTGATACCCATATTGTGGTGGTTGTGGAAAAATATGAACGCCATATTGGAACGGCGTCCATCTTGAATTTCAAATTTTGACATAATCATTGTGTTTTACTAGTGTAGCCCTTTCATTTGATACCCATATTGTGGGGGTTAAGGAAAAATACATAATCCGCCATTTTGTATCGGCGGCCATCTTACATTTATAATGTTATTGATTTTATTATATTATATTGTCACCTGAATTAAATGTGTGTACCAAAATTAAGATCAATTTGACAACGGGAAGGTGCTTAAATTTCAATTTCTAATTTTGATCCAAATAAATTCCGTACGGGTCGAACTAAATAAAACCGTTTAAAAATAAAGTAAGTTCAGTTTGAAGCAAACAGAAAAATAATTATTCATACAGAAAGAGCCATAGATAAAGAGTCAGGACTGAACGAGATCTCTTTGATGGCGTATTTGGTGTCCTTGAATGGTTTCTCCGTTCGTATTTCTATGGTTGTCGGATCTAGGAACAGCAGTTGTCCCGTGTTCAGACCGCATGCTAGGTGTAAACCTGGAAGAAGAAACAACAATAACTTTACTGAACTATACTTTCACAATTCTTATTGTTCTTAAACTAGCGGTGATGTACCGAGTCATTAATTCTGGACTAAATGTCAACAGATTTCTGCCACCACCCATCTGTTGTACATGACGAAGTTCAGCTTTCGAGCATCTTCGGGAAATCCAAAGTGAATGCCGAATGCATATCGTATGTAGTGTTCGATTTTTAAAAACACTTTTAACGGCAACATTACGTAATTGTGAGCGGCGCATCGAAAAGGGGAATTCCATAGAAATAAAATTGTTCATTTACGTCCGTATAAATACGGACAAAGCTCCAATGAATACACACACTTCTGCTTCATGCTATTACTACCTCAATATCAACCGTCCCTACGTAGAATCGCACACGCTTTTTCTTACCACAACTTTGATTTTTGGACAGGGTTTACCATATATTATTAGGCAGCAGATAAGCTAAATTAACAATTACCCAGAACAACAAAATATATTTATTGGAATATTGTAAATCATATCTATAGATATTTTAAAATTGGCCATTAAATTTGAGTACAATTTACTGTATGATGTAAAAAAAGAGTGGTGATCATAGTTTACCGGAAGGCGAATACTTCAAGCAAGAGACAGAGAGTTGAGGCACAGTGACCTCGACGAGGCAGCTGATGGAGTCGTCGCTGGGCAGCGTCACAACCTTGTAGTGATCGCGGAGCTCCAGTCGCGCGAACAGGTTGTGCTGCACAAAGTTGTACAGGTCCACGATGCCGTCTTCATAACCCACGCACACGTACGGCCTGGGTACATGAAGATCAAGTTGTAATCACCAAAACTTACTTCACATGGCCAAATATCTATGAAGAATCATTCAGAAAACATGGTTACATATTAAACATATAAAAGGTTATGTATAGAACAGTGGTAATCCATTGCATAAGAACTGAGAACTGCGATCATAAGGTAGAAGATTCGATTCCATGGATACGGTCTTACAAAAGGATCCATGTCTGTTGGATTTACCAAAAGCATGTTGCTTGTGGTTGTTTAATAATACTAAATTCTGCTCACGTTCATATCTACAGTCCAAGTTGAGATGTGGCAGCTTAGTGTTGAGGGTTCAATGCCCAAGATAGTCTTGTATAATTTACACTTTGTGCATTAATATAGGATTGCCACTGCTCACAAACAAGTTGGATGGACTCACAAGCAAGATGGACAGCAGTGTCCTCTGCGTACCATAACACTACATTGCGATCGCCAACCCGCCTGCCAATCGTGGCGATTATGGTATTTCTCTCCATAGATATCTTTGGCGGAAGCCTATACCTTGCAGTGGGCAACTATGAACATCGACTAATATTGTACATTATTATCTTTTATTCATCGATAGCTAAATAGAGCCTTCCCCGATGATTTCGACACATTATGATCCTCTAGAAGAATCCTGTTCCTCTAGAACAGTGATTGCCAAAGTGGTCTATATCGGCCCCTGGGGGTCTATGACAACCTGCAAGGGGTCTAAAGAAAAAAAATTTGAGGGTCCATGAAATGAAAATGGGGGTCCACGATAGTGGATCTCAACACATACACTGATAGTACCTATTTACTTACATCATACTATCTTATAATATCAAAAGATTTACATTATTTATAAAAGTACCTATGAAGTAAAAAAAATATTATATGTGTTTAGAAAATTGTATAATTTGTGTAAGTTGTAGGATATTGTTATTCGCTTTGTGGTCTTGTAAAAACTTGGAAAAAACCTAGTGGAAAGGGGGTTCAGCGATGTTACCAATCTCCTAACGAATAAAACAAACAGACTGGACATCATTAGCCGAGGAGATTTAAGATTAAACCTAACAAGATTGACGCCAAATATTGATAATTTATAACTAAAACATCAGGTTCATCCTTCTCACTAAAAATATTGACTTATTGCTTATGGTATTTTATTTATAGTTTATTTTATGTTTATTTAATATTGTACATAACAGATACAAAATTTTATTTTGAGTAGTTTTAATTTAAATTCAATTAATAAATGTATAAATTAACATGTGTTTTTACTTTAAGTTTTTAACTCTAAACTTCACTACAGTTAGAAATTTTGAGGAAATCAATATCAGGTAAGTACCCAACTACTACCTCTACCCAACACGGAAAAACATGGCAAGTGGTCTACGACACAAAAAAGTTTGGGGAACTCTGCTCTAGAAGGAGGGTACCTTTACCACTTAGCGTCTTTTACTCTAAAGCTTTTTCCTTCGTTCCTCGTTGATACGACAAATGTGGTGTACCTTTCAGGGTAAAGCTCTCTCAAATGTACGTTAAAGTATACGTACTTTATTAAAGTAAATCGCACACCATTTTAAGAAAACTTAGTACAGAATTTTATAAGACATTCCAATCTGAACTTTAATTTCTTGATGCAGTCTCTTTTCTTTTTAAAACTTTATTTATTTGAATATAATTGAAATTGCTTTAAATATATATCGTGAAAGTTTTAAAATTACCGTATATACAATAGAATACGATATAAGACACCTACAGTTAACGCAACGTGTTGAAAACACAAACTTATGATGTTTACTTAGAATTAAATGTGAATTTCACCGATAAAAATCTGTATAACTAAAATATGCGTATAACTTGGAAATTAAAAGTGACATTTTTTGTAAAAAAAAATTTAGTAAGAAAAGGACCAATATTTAGCCACTTCCGCATTTGCAGTAGTAGTCGTGCAACAAGGTGCACCGATCGCCAGACCGCTGATAAATGCGTATGCGGCAAACAATGCGAATCACACAACCGCCACCGTCAAATCACTCAACACGTGTTTCGCCCCTTCACGAGGCATCTTCAGGAGTTATGTTACACCGATTAGTGCCAAACACAGAGTTTCTCTTTCGCACTTGGACTTCCGCAAGGTAACGCCTGATTCCATTAAATAAAAAAACAATTCTTACTTTTCGGGATGGACGGTCAGGCCAAGAGCGGCTGCCGGCTTACTGTTCAGAATCGTATGATTATTCTCTGTCACGAAGTCCACAAACCCTACTCCCTGGTTCTTTGTACCTGCAACATAGTTTTCAACTTTTGAGTTATCTTTATATATGTATTTAAATTTAAAACCTTTCCTTCTGGCATGATTAAATTAAATTAGAATACTATTTTAAATAAAGATTAGTATATACATGTTTAGTAGCTCGAAGAATTGCTCGTGTAAAGTGCCAGTGGGATTGGCACATCCGTAGTGATGGACGTCGCGGGAAGTCGCGTGACCTTCGAGGGAGAGACATATAAACATAAAACAAAACAAAATATTCACCTGAAGTATTATGGTAATTAGGCGACTAAGTGAGGTTA